>NW_006779703.1:150761-236282 GCF_000442215.2 Lipotes vexillifer
CCGGAGCCTGTGCTCCGCAACGGGAGAGGCCACAACAGTGAGAGGCCCGCGTACCACAAAAAAAAAAAAAAAAATTAAATAGCAATCCTTAAAAACTGCAAGCAAAAAGAAATACTTTAACACAACTGTGTATCCAGTTGGTGCCATCATGTCCTGCCCGCCAGGGTGGCTCTTCTTTTCAGGCACACTGAACATCCAGAGTAGCCAGCCCATTCCCAGCATCAGATTCACCTAGAAGGACCTAGGACAGGATGCACAGCAAGGCAGCCTCGCACAGCCACCAGAGGTGGGAGCATTCACGACAGTCCCTGAGCTGATCTGTATGGCTACCCAGGAGCTCTCCTCTTCTGACTCCCAGAGACAGCCCAGATGTGAGGATGAATCTCACACAGGCCGATGCAGGGGACGCCTGACCCGGAAGCCTCCTTTTCCGCCAGAGCCAATCTCTAAACGACTCTACAGGCAGAGCCTTCAGGATCCCCTCAAGGGACCTGCCCTTGTCCTTGCACCCAAGGACGCCCAAATACATGGCTTTCTATGGGACATTTGGGGTTCTCCCAGGCCAAGCACAAACTACCAACTGGGTCATTTTACACTAAGCGGGGGCCGCTGACTACAGCAGGGAGGGCAGCCTGCTCAAGCTGTTGGAGTCCCAGCTGAGTGAAGAGGGTGTTTCTAAGGATGCTGCCTTGCAAGGGTGCTACAGCCCGCGGCGGGGGAGGAGGCATGTGTGGGAGGGGCAGCAGCACAGGAGACTGGCTCAATATGGGGGATTGGCAAAATAAGTTAACATGTTAAAGGTAAGGGAACCAGGTCTCTCAGTGTTGCAAAAGAATAATAAATTTGGAAAGGGAGAAAAGTAGGATGAGCCCTGTGGTGCTGGATTGGATTAGAGGCATCAGGGTGAACTCTTTAACTGTCAATGTATAATAGATACAGAAATGTAGACAGAAACATGTTTAAGTAACCTTAGCTCTGTCCAGTAGGAGAAGCTGAAAACAGTGACACCCCATGAGCAATAAGCACTCCTAGTGTCCACATCTTGGCTTTTAAACAGCATTCGCCACAAAAAGAAACCAGGATTCCTTGGAGAAATGACTAATTCCAGGGATGAATCAGGCAAAGTACACAAGAGCCTAGAATAACTGTAACTCCACAGGAAACCATCATGAGTCTAACATAAATAAATGAATAAATTAAGAATCTGATGAGGAACAGGATATATACATGGTTCCAAAGTACCGAGCCACAAAAATATTTTTTAATTACAGAGGGGAAAAAGAGGAGCTTTACAATGGAAAAAGCTGGCAGATGCCACCTTAATCAAAAGATGAAAGTGAACATCAGCAGTATTGGGACCAACATGTGCAGCCTGAGAGGGTGTAATGAGAAGAGCACAGCCTCACTTCTGTGAGACTCTGCTGCCCAAACGGCGTTACCCAACTCTACCATGAGTAAACATTAGCCAGCGCCTGTGTACTTGAGCTTCCACTGCCCTAGACAGTGCTGCAGTGCCTCACAAATTCTGTCATCACATATTTCATCTGAATTAGGAAATGACAAAATGTAGGCAGTAATGATGATGGGGCCTGACACACAGGGGCCCAGGGCGGAGGGAAGAGCATCGTTTTCCATGCCTTAATAAAAATAGCTGGCCAACACTCACAGCCAGCAATCATGTTTTATCACCCATCTCTTCAGCACTATTCCAAGCATCCAAAGGAACTTCCCCCTAGAAGTGACACTGCTGCCTGTCAGCAGCAGAGCTGAGGAAGAGAAAGGACAGCACACAGACCAATGAGCTCACGTGACAATTTGCTTCCCCACTGACGCCATGCAGCATCACCAGCCACTACAAATACAAGTATCACCCAATGTTCTCCAAGATATCCTAGGAGTGACAAGAGAAACATTCTAAAACACATACCAAACCAAGCAGAAGCCGATATTTCATTTCATACACTCAACTAATTAAGAGAACTAGATTTCAAGCAGTGATACTGTTTTGCCTCCTTATTCTTACAGATATGTCTTTTAGAATGTTTGTAATTTGGGGCAATATGACAATCTGGTATTAGCTGAGCTGTGGGAAAGACAGTCCTTCATCCACTCATAAAAATATAATGGATGGGATCCAGTTAATTTTAATCCTGAATATTTTCCAAAATTCCCCTACTGCTTTTAGTACCACTGGCAAGGAACCACCGGGACGACTCAATAAATCAGTGTTAACTTTTGCACATACAGAAATACCACTCCTTACCTTTTTAAAAAAAACATCAGTAATATATACCAAGGGAAATGAGAAGTAACAAAATGGAGGTTACTTGCAGAGGGACACCAAATCACAACAGTGACAGAAGAGAGCCCTGCCTATGAGGGACAATGACACAGGGAAGGCAGGAGTTGCATTTAGATTGTATTTAGATTGTATTAGCTGTTCAGTAACTTAAGCCCATTTTCCAAAAGTCAATTATCTGGTAATTTAGAATCCAGAAAACTTTTCAATAGAATAATATATGCTCTTGGCACCTCACTGTAAAAGTAATGTCCTGTACTCCAGCAGGGCAGCAAAATGTCTTAATAACGTTTCCTCAAGAAGGGCACCTGTAAATATATCTGAAAGTCAAGCCTGCAGTTAATTCAAAGCAGTTGTGCATCATGAATTGACTGAAATGCCCTATGGGATTTCTGGAACCAAGATGAAATTTCATGGATTGATCCTACTGAAAAACATTTCCAAAAAAATGACTTACATTCTTCAAGATGCAAAGATATGGGACTGAGGTGATTTAGATTATCAGGCTAGAAATCCTTCAAAAGAAGGGGAAAAAAGCATCATCACGTCTTCATCACCCTCCAGTATAACCACCACATACCATCCTCAATTATCTTTCCAAAAGTCAATTCCATAGCCATTTAACATATAAATCCTTTTGATATAATAAATATATTCTCAGTACCTAATTTAAAAAACCATGTCCTGCACTGGGCGAGGGGGACGCCAGGTCCCTGCTCCTCAGAACACCCCCAATGCAGCCCGTAACAATGCTGTAACCCTCTCCTGTAATACTTTCCCACACTGACAACGGGCTACCTGAACTGCACTCAGTCCAGCCACAGAACAAACAGCCTCCAGAGCCGGGGGCGGGGGGTGGTGGTGGTGGGGGTGGTGGGGGCTGCTGGGCAGGGAAGCATCTTTAGCAGAAAGAAGTCACTGGAGACATGAGACTGAAAATGCAAT
The DNA here is from genome assembly GCF_000442215.2 of Lipotes vexillifer. NCBI lineage: Eukaryota > Metazoa > Chordata > Mammalia > Artiodactyla > Lipotidae > Lipotes > Lipotes vexillifer. The sequence goes on from NW_006779703.1 coordinate 154,006, forward strand.
CTGGCTCAAATTTTTAAAAAGGTAACCATTAGTACAATTAAAAGAAGACCAGAGGAGCTTCCCTGGTGGCACAGTGGTTGAGAGTCTGCCTGCCAATGCTAGGGGACACGAGTTCGTGCCCCGGTCCAGGAAGATCCCACATGCCACAGAGCGGCTGGGCCCGTGAGCCATGGCCGCTGAGCCTGCGTATCGGAGCCTGTGCTCCGCAACGGGAGAGGCCACAACAGTGAGAGGCCCGCGTACCGCAAAAAAAAAAAAACCAGAAACCTCTAAAACCACAGAAAGGGAAAGTAAAGAAAACACAGATCATGGAAAAAAGATATAAAATAAAGGTACAGTTAAGACACAGAAAGACAACAGTAACAGACCTAACATCAGCTATGGCAACAATGTTAACTGTATTAAAAAACAAAGAATCCCTTTATCCTACAAAAGCTTCTTGCTTTTCACCCCATTTTGCAGTTCTCGGAGACTATCCACTTCCTGAAGTGTGAAATAAAAGTTCATTTGTATCACCTAAAAAAACAAAAGAATCCCAGACAGTCCAACAATAAAAGTGAGCTCACAAAGAATTACTTAAACCCACTAAGATGAAAACTAAAAGTTACAGAATGTTACATAAATGAGCCCTCAATGAAACCAATGGTTTCCTTTTGGTTCAATAAAGGGCACAGTCCATAAGCAAGAACTTTCATGAGCCCAATGAGCATCAAAATATGGTAAGCAAAATTATTAGAAATACAAAGGGAAACTGAAAAATCACAACAGTAATTACAGACTAATAGACTTCTCTGAATTTGGGGCAGATCCAATGGTTAAAGATGTAAAAAAAAAAAAAAGAGGAAGTGTGAATAACATAACTGAGACTGTCACCTTGTACTATACAAATAAAACCCTGTGGTTATATACTTTGTTACAAGTATCCACAACAATGTAGTTGGACATTAAAAAATAATTTTTAAAAAGCCCAAAGAAGGGATTCCCTGGTGGCACAGTGGTTGAGAGTCCACCTGCCGATGCAGGGGACACGGGTTCGTGCCCCGGTCCAGGAAGATCCCACGTGCCGTGGAGCGGCTGGGCCCGTGAGCCTTGGCCACTGAGCCTGCGTGTCCAGAGCCTGTGCTCCACAACGGGAGAGGCCACAACAATGAGAGGCCCGCGTACTGCAAAAAAAAAAAAAAAAAAAAGAGAGAGAGGAAAAAGCTTAGCAGACACAGCCAAAGCTATAGGCAAAGGTAAATTCATAACCTTGAAAGTTTACATTATTAATCAAGAAAAAAATGAATAAGCATGCAACTCAGAAAGTTAGGGAAAATATTAAGTAAAATTAAGGAAAATGGGAAAAAATACAAGATAAAAACAGAAATTAATCAGTAAGTAAAAACATAAGAGAACTGATAAAGCTAAGCAGCAGCTCTTTAGAAAGACTAACAAAATAGACAAATCCTCTAACAAGTCTAATTGGAGAGAGAGAGAAAAAAAGGCAAATACAGAAAACAAGAAATGAGAATGTGGCTGCGAAAACCTGCTGATGCGGCCTCGCTCCCCGTGGTGGCCATCGCAAGGGCAACGGTGGCCCGGCCCCTGTGGTACTGACCTGATGAGGGCCTTCAGGATGTCTGCCCTGCCCACCCGGGAGGCGTGGTAGACAGGGGTGCTGCGGTGGTGCCGGCTTCCATTGGGGTCGGCGCCGGCTTCCAGAAGGATCTGGGCGCTCTCCAGGTGCCCGTTCACCACGGCCACGTACAGGGCCGTCTGTCCCTTCACGTCCACCAGGTCCACCTCAGCCCCCTTCCGGATCAGGAAGTCCACGCAGTTCCCGTGGCCTGCAGTGGCCGCGATGCGCAGTGGTGTGCAGGGCAGCCAGCCACAGCACCACACAGACTTCTCGTTGATGCGGCTGAGAGAGAGCACAGGGAGCCAGGCTGGAAGAGGCGCTGGGAGACCGGCCGGCCGCTCCAGCTCCTCTCGGGCGGGACTCTGAGACAGGGAGCAGGAGGGCAGCCTTCACTTTAATAATGCTTCCAGGTGCTCTTGTTTCATGAAATGCTTTCACATAGCCACCCTACTGGGTCCACGCCTGAGGCAAGACAGGCAATAAATTAAGAGCCCAGTTCTACAGATGAGGAAATTCGAGGCGCATGTAAGACTGCCGAGCACTAGAGTTAAGATCTCCAATTTCCTGACTCGCGGTCCAAAGCTCTTTGCTCCACAAAGGGGAGAAGGGCCTGCCTGGGAGGCAGCGCAGGATGGAGGACAGCATACCTGCTCAGGACCTGGGTAAGGGCCCCGAGGCCCCTCTTCACCAGCTACTACCTGTGAAGGCCTGAGGCTGGACCGCTCCCTGGGCCTCGGTATCCTCACTGGGGCTAGGTGACCACTGTGGTCCCTCTACCTGTCTGACACAGCACAAAGGACAGCCTGCAGGAATCACCAGACTCCTGGCCAGCAGCAGCAGAGGGAAACCGTCCCGGCTCAGCCCTCATTGCAAGTGACACTCAGACCACAACTCCCCATCAAGGGATGCCAGGGCCATGCAATGCAGGGACCCATCACGTCACCAGCTGAGGCTCTTCACCGCAAGCTCCCAGCGCAGCTCTGAACAAAGCTGAGGAATACAGATCACTAAAGCAGTGACCCAGAAACATGCAACAGGTCAGGGTTCCTCCTTCAGCTGGTTACTAGCTTCCACTAGCCAAGGAGGCCAAGGAATGCTCCAAGGACTCATCACCAAAGAAGTACACAGCAAGAGCAAAATATCGTCAAGAAACCAGAGATTCACTGAACCTGAGTGAAAGAAAGAAAAACGGTACTTGAAAAAGCAATATGAACATACTTGGTCTATTTTAGTAGCTTAACTCTATTCTACTATTATATCTGCAAATTTAAGGTTTTCTTTGGACTTGAGTCATTCATGTTAAATATTCATGTGCAATCCACCTAATTTCTCTTCATGACGATCCTTTCTGGCTCTTTGGAGCTTTTTTATTTTTAACATGAATATCTATTCTAATGAAATAATGCTAAGACATTAGGAGGGAAAGAAGAAAGAAACCTATTCTTGTATTGTTAGAAATCCTTCTCTTGGGAACTGTCCACGAAAAGTGGTATAAGTTTCAGTATCAATACACAGGTATTTCTTCTATCAACTCACTGACATCCTAGCCCTGGAGGGGAAACAGAAACAGAGAAAGAGCCTGGAGGGGCTTCTGGCTGCAGGTGAGTTTCATGTCTACTTGAGACTCCAATCTCAGACACACAGAGAACAGGCTGAGTCTCTGTGCTCCCAGGGTGTCTCGGGTGGGGAAAAGTAACAGGAAGACTCCGATGCCATGAGGGGCTTGAGCCGGTCTGGAGGAGCTAGCAGGACGTGGCAAGGCAACAGGCAGGGTGCTACCAACAAAAGGAGCATGTCCCTGGGTAATGAGACAGCTGGCCAGAGGCTGAGCCCCAGGCGCTGGAGGCAGATGACTGAGGCCCTGAGAAGCCAGAGGAGAGCGCGTCAGGAACTCTGTACAGGTTTGCTCCATCAGGAAGTCCGGACCCAAAGGAGGGTAACGATGCAATAATTAAGGGAGAATTTACGCATGCGCCTTAGGATAAAGAGCCAGAAGAGACTCGCAAGGGAGCAGGGCCGCTGTTGAAGACAGTAATGACGCTGTCGTCGAGGGTAACATCAGGGAAGCTGATGCCCAGAGAGCACCAGGAGTTGCTGGAAAATATAAAGGTGACAGAACTGGACTTGAACTCGGGTCTCTCTGCCCTTGCCATCAGGCTGTCGCCTGCAAGTCTGACCACACTTCCGGCAGTCCCCTTTTTTCCTATCCTCGGAAAGTGGAAACGCTCAGGGTCTCCACCTGCAAATCGGAGACTGCTGGGCCTCCCTCACAGCTCCCGAGCCTTAGCTGCGTGCAGACCCGCAGGCCAGGCGCCGGGCAGCCCCGGGGCAGGCGGCGGCGCTCACCTCAGGTAGCTCTCCTCCTGCAGCAGGCTCCGGAGGGTCTGCAGGTCCCCCACGTACGCTGCATCGTGGAGCCTCGCGTCCTCACAGTGCTCCAGCGGACGGTCACAAAACTGCTCCCTCAGCCATTCCTTCAGATTCGGACCTGCACTGAAGAGAGGGGCGCCTGTCAGCTCAGGAAGCCTTGCCAGCAGCAACTGTGAGGGGCCGCCCTCGGCCGCCAGCCCTGCCTCTCCCCAACACAGGTGCTCTCCAACTCTCAAGAACACATCATTCCCCTGCTCCAGAAGCTTCCAGAGCCAGGAAAATGTAGAAAGTTTCCCTTAATGAAGCTAGCACACTCCTGACACCAAACCTGGCAAGGTTTTAAAACTTTGATGGGGTGGGTGATAATAAGCCAAAATTAGTTAAGGATAAAGATCCTAAATAAAATATTAATAAAGTGAAATTTAAAATATGTATCAAAAAAGTCACCATAAAATTACTCTAATTTACTCCAAGAATGTCTTAGTATTGGGAAAAACCATATAATCAGCTGCTACATTACAAAAGGACACCTGACTTTGGCAAAACTCAATAGCCAGAAAAACACTGCTGCTTGTAACCTGAATGACTCTGCCATGTGATCTGGGCAATGGCCTCGCCACACGGGAGTCCCCGTGAGTGACAAATCTGACGGTAACCTAAGATGGGTGTACTTTTCTGAATATAAGCTGCACCGCAGTAAAAAGGAAAATTTTTAAATACATGCATACAAATAGAAAGCCAGTCCTATACAATGAAGATAGAAAATAGAAAAACAATACAGACTAGAATAAATGGTGAAAATTATACCATGTACTTGAGTGAGAGTCAATGCTAGGAAAATTTTAAGTGATACCAAATAAATTAAGAGGTTTAACAAATCTCGTTGGGGTTTTTATATGAAATGTGACAAAAATCTTCTAGAAGTTTATTTGGAAATAAAAATAAGAATCACTTTTTGTTTTTTTTAGTATGTATGAGAAGAGATCTATTCTACTAGATAATAGAAATTCTCTCTCATCAGAATAAAAAGATAAATAAATCAGACAATCAACTGCCCAAAAAAGAGCTTAGTATAAAAAACTTGGTATGTGAGAAATGGGCAACAAAATCAGTGAGGAATGGGAGGAGTAGCTGCTATAAACTGAATGTTTGTGTCCCCCAAAATGTCCTGCCAAATAATATGCTGGGAGTCCTAACCCCCAAGGTGATTAGTAAGAGGTAGGACCTTTAGTACACAGGACCTTTAGGTCATGAGAGTGAAGCCCTCATGAATGGGATGACTGCCCTTATAAGAGACCCTGGAGAGCTCCCTCACCCCCTCCACCACATGAGGACACAGTGAGAAGACAGCCGCCTAGGAACCAGGAAGCAGGCCCTCACCAGACGTCAAATCTGCCAGTGCCTTAATCTTGGACGTTCCAACCACCAGAGCTGTGAGAAATAAATTTCTGTTGTTTATAAGCCATCCAGTCTATTCTGTTATCACATCCTGAATGGACTAGAACAAGTACCACTGATCACTGAACAACGCAGGTTTCATCTGCAGGGGTCCACTTACATGTAGATATTTTCAAAAGTAAATAGCACAATACTGCACAATCTGTGGTTGGTTGAATCCACAGATGCCTAGGAACCTCAGATGCAGAGGACCGACTATAAGTTACATGCAGATCAACCCCCAAGTTGTTCAACAGTCAACTGTAGTCAACAAATTTGTACAATTAGATACCTACAACTGACCCTTGAATAGCGTGGTCTGAACTATGTGGGTCCACTCACACATGGATTTTTCTCACTAAAAACATACTACACTACACAATCCGCAGTTGGCTGAATTCTTTTTTCTTTTTTAATTTTTAATTTTATTTATTTTTGGCTGCCTTGGGTCTTCGTTGCTGCGCGGGCTTTCTCTAGTTGCAGCTAGCGGGGGCTACTCGTCGTTGCTGTGCACAGGCTTCTCACTGCGGTGGCTTCTCTTGTTGCAGAGCACAGGCTCTAGGCACGCGGGCTTCAGTAGTTGTGGCACGTGGGCTCGGTAGCTGTGGCTCACAGGCTCTAGAGCGCAGGCTCAGTAGTTGTGGCACACGGGCTTAGTTGTTCCGCGGCATGTGGGATCTTCCTGGACCAGGCTCAAACCCGTGTCCTCTGCATTGGCAGGCGGATTCTTAACCACTGAGCCACCAGGGAAGTCCCTGGCTGAATTCTTAGATGCAGAACCTCGAACATGGAGGACCAACTGTAAAGTTTTATGGGGATTTTTGACCGTGCAGGGGTTTGGCAACCCCCACCCCGTGTTGTCAAGGGTCAACTGTAATTGAGTTCTTCACCTCACACTGGAGCCCAAAATATCTCTAGATAATTAAGAGCTTTATAAACATAACCGCACAGAGAGGGGCATAAGGAAAGAGCATGAACTCAGACGGCCTTCATTCAAGTCCCCACCGTGCCAGCTGTCCTAGTGTGTGACCACGCACAGTTTAAAGCACACCCTGCCGCAAGTGGACTCTCTCCAATGCTGAAGTTGCTTTTTATATTCAAATCAAATCTCTTTTGAGTACCTACTGTATACAAGGCTGGGCCACAGTACAACAGGGGTGATGCGTACGTTTCCTTACACTCCAGGATTTGATAGTTCAATGGCAGAGGTAAGACACAAAGGCCACAGGCAGGTGGGCAGAGCAGCGAGGGTTCACAAACGCATGGGTCACTCGAGCTCATGCCACAGCCAGATCTGCAGCAGATCAACAGGCAGGCATCAAGGACCGCTTGGGCCCCCGTGCCAATCCTCCTTCGGTAGTTATCCTCCACTGTAGTTATCCCACAGTTTCACTGCACAGGCTGAAAAAGTTCAAAGTAGGGGTAAGATTCAGAAGGTGTAAGGAGACTCTGACAAACTTCTGCTAAGTTCTCCTCTAGGCCTCCCTTTGCAGGCCTCTTTTTGACCCACTACCTGCCCAGCTCAACACAGCCTCCTCTCCCCCAGCTCCAGCTCCAAGATATCTTTAAGTTTGCATTTTTCTGATCAGCTTCTCCGATGACAACACAATTACTCGACACAGCGCTTAAGCTTTAACTGTGGCCCCTCTACTCCCAGGCCTGCAACACACTAAACAGTAAAACAGCACCGCCTGGATACCGACAGGAGTGCCTCTGTGTAAGGCGGAGCCAGTCTTCCTGCCACAAGGCTCTTCTCCACACTGGGAAGCAGCTGCCAGTCCTCTTCCCCCAGGTGAACCCCTCTCAGTCCCTCCCGCACTCTCACATGAAGTGATGTCCCAGACCCTAAGGTCCTGGCTGTCCCTGGGGTCAAAGTCAATACCAACCAAAGCCCAGGACACAAGAGGCTTTGTTTGTATTTTTATTCACTTGCAGTATCCCCACCCCCAGCCAGGTCCAGCCAATAGCAGGTCCTCAATAAACCGTTTGTTGGATGAATGAATGGAGGGAGGGAGGGATGAAAGGCACTACTAGCACCCGTCTCCAAATCAACATTATACCTTAAATGTTGGCACATTTAAGAGTAATAAACTCCTTAGTTTATTACTAACTAATAAACTCTTTGGAGGAGTATCTCTCCAGAGATACAGATGAGCGTGTCAAGTCCAGAACACACAGAAGCATTTCGTACCCGGGGAAAAGTGAGACAACAGACAAGGAGGGAACCTCCCCCCACCCCCCGACCCCGCAGGTTAAGAGGAAGCCTCTCCCGAAGGCGGGCAAACGCACTTCCCCGCAAATTCACATTTGTTTGGCAGGAATATTTCAAGGTGGAGACCCTCAGTCAGACGGCTATTTTGGGCGCGAGCCTTTCGAGCCGCCTAAACCGAACTATGGCACGGCTGCCTCCTCTGCCGGTGGGCAAGGGCCCCTGGACCTGCTGTGTCACTGACAGCTCGCTGGGGGTGGCGTTATCGCTGTCCCTGGCCTGTGCGGGGAGGGGGGCGGTTGTTGAGGGGAACCGATGCCAGGATGGAGAGAAGGCACCCGCCCTCCCGGGAGCTGACCTCTGGGGGCTCTCCCGACCGCTGCGCTCACAGCTGGAGGATGACCCACGTCCTCTCTTTACAGTTGGGGTCCCATCCAGCCCTAGAGGCCAGCCGGCTGGCAGTTACGGTGCAAGTTCCACAGGAGGGGAAATCGGCGCGAGGGCTGCTCTCGCGAAGCCGGGCAGCCGGACACCCCGTGAGCCGTGCTAACCGACCCCCGGCTGCGGGGCGCTGCTCCGTGGGCCCCGGCCGGCCGCAGGGCAACACGCAGGGCCCCGGCCCGGGCAGCCGCCCCGGCCCCCCGCCGCCCCGGGGCCCGGCGGCCGCGCGCACGTTACCTGCGGGCCCAGGTCCGGCCCGCCCGCCGCCCTCCGCCATGGGTGCCGGCCTTCGGCCAGTCGGCAGCTCGCCTCCACCGCGGGACCCGCCCGGAGCGCCTCCCGCAGACCGGAAGCAGCGCGACCGCGACCACTTCCGGCGCCTCAGGCTGTGGGCCGCGTCGGGGGCGCGACTTCCGGCGGTCGCGCGCCTCCTTCAGGGGCTTCTGGCCCCTCTAGCAGGGCGCCAGGGCGTCCACCTCCTGCTTCGCTCCCGATGTGAGGACGAAGGAGCGCCGGCGCTGGGCGCGCGCTGTCGGAGACGCGTACTCGGGGGTGCGGGCTGTCGGGGGCGAGCGCCGTCGGGCCCCACCGGGGCTGTGTTTCGCCACAGAAGAAGCAGAGGAGTCTGGGAAAACACGCTCACCTGGGGGACGGAGCTAATTTGCATGTTCTGGGAACTCTGGTTGGTCGGGCCCGTCCCCGCCCCCACAGAAAGGGCGAGGCCTTCTGCCGGGAGGGTGTGGGCGGGGCCGCGGGAGGTTCGCGCCGGGGTTTGAATCCCACCCGAGCCGGGCTGATGGGGCGTCCCCAGGGAGTGCCGGCTGAAGGAGGCCTGCGCCGGGCAGCGATGGCTCAGCGCCAGTGTGTCCCCGCGCGCTCAGCCGGGGGCTGGGAGCAGCCCCGGGAGAGCGTGGACGTGAAGGTGGGGGACTTTCAGTTCTGTTCCTTGCAACAGATTCTGTTGGAGAGGCACGGCACGGTTGGGCATATATTACTGTGGTATTAGGTGAATGCCCCCCGAAATTCCTTCCATGAAGTCAGGGATCATGTCTATCAAATTACTGTAGCCCAGTGCCTGACACAAAGCGTTTATTGAATAAATTAGTGAACCAAGGAATAATTTTTCTTGCCCACTCGCTTATTAAAATAACGTCGGACCATGTGCACTGAGTTTTTGTTTGTAAGCATGGATTCCTCAGGGGCCCCCCGCCGCCCCGGGGCCCGGCGGCCGCGCGCACGTTACCTGCGGGCCCAGGTCCGGCCCGCCCGCCGCCCTCCGCCATGGGTGCCGGCCTTCGGCCAGTCGGCAGCTCGCCTCCACCGCGGGACCCGCCCGGAGCGCCTCCCGCAGACCGGAAGCAGCGCGACCGCGACCACTTCCGGCGCCTCAGGCTGTGGGCCGCGTCGGGGGCGCGACTTCCGGCGGTCGCGCGCCTCCTTCAGGGGCTTCTGGCCCCTCTAGCAGGGCGCCAGGGCGTCCACCTCCTGCTTCGCTCCCGATGTGAGGACGAAGGAGCGCCGGCGCTGGGCGCGCGCTGTCGGAGACGCGTACTCGGGGGTGCGGGCTGTCGGGGGCGAGCGCCGTCGGGCCCCACCGGGGCTGTGTTTCGCCACAGAAGAAGCAGAGGAGTCTGGGAAAACACGCTCACCTGGGGGACGGAGCTAATTTGCATGTTCTGGGAACTCTGGTTGGTCGGGCCCGTCCCCGCCCCCACAGAAAGGGCGAGGCCTTCTGCCGGGAGGGTGTGGGCGGGGCCGCGGGAGGTTCGCGCCGGGGTTTGAATCCCACCCGAGCCGGGCTGATGGGGCGTCCCCAGGGAGTGCCGGCTGAAGGAGGCCTGCGCCGGGCAGCGATGGCTCAGCGCCAGTGTGTCCCCGCGCGCTCAGCCGGGGGCTGGGAGCAGCCCCGGGAGAGCGTGGACGTGAAGGTGGGGGACTTTCAGTTCTGTTCCTTGCAACAGATTCTGTTGGAGAGGCACGGCACGGTTGGGCATATATTACTGTGGTATTAGGTGAATGCCCCCCGAAATTCCTTCCATGAAGTCAGGGATCATGTCTATCAAATTACTGTAGCCCAGTGCCTGACACAAAGCGTTTATTGAATAAATTAGTGAACCAAGGAATAATTTTTCTTGCCCACTCGCTTATTAAAATAACGTCGGACCATGTGCACTGAGTTTTTGTTTGTAAGCATGGATTCCTCAGGCTCCTTCCACGCTCCCCACAGGTGGGGAGAAGGGTTCTGCAGGAGAAGGAGGAGGTCTCCAGCAGGCGGGCAGGGGACAGAGGACAGGTGAAGAGAGCGTTCCGAGTTTTACAGGTGGGGAAAAGGAGCTCCAGCAGGGGACCGATGCGTGTGAGGCTGGAGACCCCCCCCCCAACAAGCGTGCGTGTGACCCGCTGGCCTGGCCTGGCGTAGGCGGAGCCACACGGAGGGGCTTCGCATCCCCAGGAGGAGTGTTCAAGTCCAGTGGGTGGCACCACCTGGGCAGCAGGCCCTGCAGGGTTGTCTGTTGGGGGAAGGGAGCTTCCTGCAGCTCTGTTTGGGCTTGATAACAGCAGAGACCACCACTGGCAGGAAAGCCAGGAGTGACGTGCCCTCCAGGGAGCCAGGGGCTTGCCATGGCCACTGGCCCTCCACCAGACCTGCACCTCGGGAACACCTGGGAGCTTGAAAAACTCAGAAGCCTGGACCACCCAAGTGTCCATCAGCGATGAATGGGTGGGTAAACAGTGTAGTCTACCCATAGGGTGGGATATCATTCAGCCTTAAAAGGGAAGGAAATTCTAACACATATTACAGCATGCGTGAACCTTTAAGGACATCAAGCTGAGTGGAAGAAGCCAGTCACCAGAAGGCCAATACTGTTTGATTCCATTCATGAGTTTCCTAGAGAAGTCAAAGTCATAGAGACAAAGTAGATGGTGGTGCCAGGGGCTGGGGGAGGGGGAGCGGAAAGTTGCTTAATGGGCCTGGAGTTTCAGTTTGAGAGGATGTTAAAGTTCTGGAGATCGGTTGGTTGCACAACAGAGTGAATGTACTCACTACAAAACTGTGCACTTAAGGTTAAAATGGTAAAGTTTATTATGTATATCTTACCACAGTTATTTTTTTTAAAAAAAGCAAGCCTGATGCCACCCCACCCCAGAGATCCTGATGCAGGCGATCTAGGATGTGGCCGGGGCATCAGGATTTTTGAGGCTCCCAGGTGATTCGAATGCAGCCAGGCTGAGACACCTGCCCCAGCCAGCTTCAGCTGCACTGCCCCCTCCCCGTCCCAGTATCAGGGCCTTTGCATCCAGGGGTTAAGTGGCCTGAGCAGAGTGTCACTCCCTGCCGGCGCCTGGCTCTGATATTGCCCTGGGGTTCCCGTCTGTTCTCTAGAAAGACCTGGGGCCCCAATGGGTCAGAGGCATCCCACCCCTCCTCCTAACTGCCCGCTGGGCATGGGTCAATTCTCTTAACACCAGCAGGTACTGGAGCTAGCACTAATGCTCGCCCTGTTTTTTTCAGGACCCTGAGGTCAGGGAGTCTTGGTACCGTGCCCACAACATACAGTGGCCCAGTCAGGACTCAAACCCAGGACCGTCCAGCCCTGCAGCCGCTCTCCTCAGGTCTCACCTTCCCTCCAGGTCCTTTAAGCCCAAAACACCCACCGACAAAGGGCTTCGAGTGAATGGAACAGATGGAATTCATCAGATCACGCGACCAACCTCCTCCCAACAGGAACTCCCTGGTGCTGCCACAGCTCTGGGAGCACCAGCCCTGGACAGACACAGGGCCAGTGCCACCTTCAGGCAGAGTAGGGGGCTGTCCCCGCACCCCTCCAAGTCCCAGGGGCACCCTGGCATTTTCCCACCCCGTCACTTCCTCCTACCCCAAAATCCCCCATCGCCTCCTGCTGCCATCTGACAGCTCAGGCCTGCCCCACAGCAGCCCACTTATCTGTGTCCCCAAAACAAAACATCCAAATGATCCCTCCTTGGAGTCTGGACCAGTCTTTCTGGGGGGCAACCTCCTTGGAGTCTGGACCAGTCTTTCTGGGGGGCAACTTGGCATAAAATGTTCATAATCCTTGGGCTTCCCTGGTGGCGCAGTGCTTGAGAGTCCGCCTGCCGATGCAGGAGACGCGGGTTCGTGCCCCGTTTCGGGAAGATCCCACATGCCGCGGAGCGGCTGGGCCCGTGAGCCATGGCCACTGAGCCTGCGCGTCCGGAGCCTGTGCTCCGCAAATGGGAGAGGCCACGACAGTGAGAGGCCCGCATAACGCAAGAAAAAAAAAAAAAAAAAAATGTTCATAATCCTTGACCAGAAATTGCTCTTCTAAGCGTTTATTCTAGGGAAATAATCAGATGCGAGAGAGATGTTGCTACAGGGTTGCTCATTAAGCATAATGTTTACAGAAAAAAATGTCCAACAATAGCTTTCTGGCTCAGGAGGTCCGGGAAGGGGCAAGGACTCCTCTCTTAGACCCTCGTCCCCGCCACGGCCCTGCAGGGAGCCAGGACCTCCTCTGGAAACGCTGCAGGTGCTGGGGCAGCTAGAAGCCAGAGCCCCAAGCTGCGCCGGGGCGAGGGCTCCTGCCCCGGGCTTGGGGGTGTTGGTGCTGTCGGCAGCTCAACCCTCGGAGCCCAGCCCAGGATGGGGCAGCAGACGGGCACCCCGCAGGGTGGGAAACGGGCATCTTTCCTGATCCTGGGCCCCTGGGCCTGTGTTTGGGGCGTCTGCTCTCAGGGCCTCGGGCCTCAACCCCCTTTCGGAGATCTCCTTTGCTGCTCCCTTCCCCCGCTGCCCTTGGCCTCCAAGGAGGAAGCAAGGCCACTCCTCACGTTTACCCAGGAGGCCGTGAGCGAGGGCAGCCCTCACCATCGGCTTTGACCTGGAAACACCTGACCGGCCCTGCTCTGCAGACCCTGCCTCTGCCCTTCAGAGTCCCCGCCGCCGCGGTGCCAAGGTGCTGACCCTCCGAAAGGGGGCGGAGCCTGGAGTCCGGCCAGGAGCCGGGGGCCAAGTCCTTCTGGTCCAGCAACTAGTTCAGGACGAAGCTCCTCCGGGCCTCAGTCTCCCGTAAAATGGGGCTGATGACCCCTGTCTGCAGGATTACTGTAAAACACGAAATTCCTCAGGAAGTGCACTCGCTTCCCGGTCCAGAGAGAGCCTCAGAACAAAACGGGCATCAGTGCCACGGCCTGCTCCGTTCTTCACCCAACACCGGCCCGGGGCACCTGCTGCGCTGCTGGCCTCTGGGGGTGGGGGGCGTGGTCCAGACGTGGGAGAAGCCTGAACCTGAGTCCCCAGGGAGCAGAAGGGGCAGATTCTCGGAGAATGACTCCCCCATCCCAGGCCAGCCCAGTCTGCCCCAGGCTGAGGGGTTGCCAGAACGCAGGACCCCAGTTTTCAAACCGGAGTGAGCTGGGACCCTCCCCACTCCACAGGATTGCTCCCAACCACCCTGCCTCACCCTCCCTCCCTCCGGCCCCACCAGGTTGATTCTGTGCCCTGCGACTCAGGCTCTGTGGCTCTGACCGACAAACTCCCAAATGGTCCCCAGAACTCCGGAATGTTCCTTCGCTGGGCATCTGGGGCCCTTTACAATGCAGACTCCAACCTCCCACCTAGAACCCAACGTCTGCACACACCCGGAGGCCCGTCCACACCCTCAGCCAGGGGACCTACCTCCCAACTCAGCAGGTGCCTCCCCCATCCCCACCCACCCATCTGGGCGCCTGGGCTCCTTGCCAGCCTCCACCCGTGCGGTCTGGGCCCCATCTCCTCTCACCTTGACTTGCAGCTGCGGGAGGAGGTGTCTTATCTCTCCTGGCAGAGGTGCAGCTTCCTCGAAAGCTGCTTGTGCTCACAAAGATACTCAGATTCCCTCACAAGAGCTCGCTCGGGACTTGACATTGAACAGACGGCCAGAAGTGACAGCCACCTCGGCTGGGCACTGAGCCTGGTGCAGGGTGAGCCAAAGTGGACACTTACCATGGAGCCTGTGGCCCAGTAGGTGGGGTGAATAGTGGTTCCCCAAAAAGAAAAGTCCACCTCCTAACCCCTGAAACCTACGAATGGGACGTTATTTGGGAAAAGGGGTTTTGCCGATGTCATTAAGTAAACGACCCTAAATCCAATGACAGATCTTTGGGTTTGAAAGGAAGAGGGAGATTTGAGACTCAGACACAGAGCAAGAAGGCCACACGAGCAGACAGAGCCTGGAGGGATGTGGCCACAAGCTAACAGCCACCAGAAGCTGGAAGTCAGGAAAGGTCCTGCCCGAGAGCCTCCGGAGGGAGCGTGGCCCTGCCGACACGCTGATTTCAGACCTCTGCCCTCTAAACTGAGCACGAGGACGTGTCCGTTGGTTGAAGCCTCCCGGTGTGTGCCACTTGTCACGGCAGCCACAGGAAACTCACACCCAGCCATGGACCAGAATCACAAATCACCCGCGGAGTGAGGGCCACGAAGGATGGAGTGGGGCCGGGGAGCAAGAGGACGTCTGCAGGAGTCAGGGAGGGTGAGAAGTTAACCACAACGAGAGAGGACACATCGCAACCGAGGCACCGGACAGTTGGGCAAAGGCCCTTCTGGGGCCTGGGAGGGGAGACCCTGTGGACCTGGTGATGCCGGGTCCTGTGCTGTGTCACAGGAGGTCAACAAGGTTTTACCAAGAAGTGTGGTGATCAGACCCAGGTTTGGACAGAGCCACGCTGGCTCCCGTGTGTGGGAAATCGAGGGGAAAAGGGCGCAGGACTCCAGAGAGACCCGGGCAACCCCGTCCCCGCACTGGCTGAGGGGACAGAAAATGCTGGCCTTCATGGGGCCGCTGCCCCAGCGTCCGGCGCTGAACAGTCCTGTGCATCCCTGTGAGCTAAGAGTGTGTCCTGTGAGAGACGGTCAGGAGGCAAAACGAACACAGACCAGGTGTCCCCGGAAGCTGGTTCAAGTACCAGGAGCCTTTGGTTTGTTCTGGGGACACGGGGTGGCCAGGGCGTCAGGCCAAGCTGAGCTCGGAAGGCTGGCTGCACGGGACCCAGCAGCCTCTCTGCTGTTTCCCTCCTTTACCTACCGTGTGTGTCTCTCTGTGTCGCCAGGTGAAAAAGCAGTGGCTTCAATTATCACCAGGTGTCGTCGTATGTCATCCCGCATGGTTGCTGGCTTCAATAATCACCAGGTGTCGTCGTACGTCATCCCGCATGGTTGCTGTGTGGCAGGAACCTGGACCGGGCACGGCGGGAATGGCTTGGTTCTGCTTCATGACTGAGGTCTCAGCCGGGAGACCCCGAGGCTGGGGTGGGCCATCTGAAGGGACACAGGCTGATGCTGGCTCTTGGCTGCGGCTTAGCTGGGGCTGCGGAACACCCGCATGTGGCCTCCCCACGTGGTTAGGGCTCCTCACAACGTGGTGGCCGGATTCCACTGGCAGCATCCAGAGAGAAGGGGAGACAAAGAGGAGAGAGGGAGCGAGGGAGGGGGACGCATGTCTTACGACACCTCGGCGGAAGCCGTGAGCATCATTCCCGCTGTGTTCTATTGGTCCAAGAAGATACAAAGGTCCGCCCGTGTTCAAGATGCCAGCATGGACCCCACCTATCTCTCTGTGGAGGAACATCAATGTCACGTCCAAAGAAAGGTTGTGAGATGGGATATATTTTGCTGCAGCTATTCTGAGTAATACAATCTCTCTTTCTCTCCATCTCTCTCTGTCTCTGCCTTTGTCTCTCACTGTTTCCCTGAACCTTGGTGTTTCTCTGTCCCTCTCTCTCCCTCTCTCTGTCTCTTTAGTACCCTCCCTGTCTCTCTCCCTGCCTGTCCTGTGCGTGTGCCCATCCCCTCTCTGCAGACTGACTTCCTCGGCCCGGCTGTCTCTCAGCTTCTGCCCCTGGCAGCCCTCAGTCTCACTGAGTCAGAAACTCCAGCCTGACCCTCGGTGACCAACAGTTCAGGCATCCACCTCCCCCTGGGCCTCTGGATTCATGTTCTGGGGACAGAACCCTGGCCAGCCAGTCGGCCATGATCAGCTTCCTCTGGCCCAGGAGCCCCTGCTCCAAGCCTGGAGTCCAAGGACTCCACAGGCTGTGTCGACCGGCAGAGTCTGGCCACCTGGATAATTAAAAGCCTTTGCTGTGGTCTGTAGCTGAGGGGCTGTTGCCAAAAGCTCGGCCTTTGTGCCCCGGTGCTGAATCAGATCTTGGAGTTTTGGGTGAGGTAGGAAAGAGCAGCTTTATTGCTTTGCCAGCAGAGGGGACACGGCGGGCCCGTGTCCCAGCCCGGAGGACTTGGTGAGGAGTTTTACAGCCATGGATCAGGGGCGCAGTAGCTGATAAAGATCAGGGCGCTTGCGAGGCCTGCGCTCCTGCCATCTGGCCTCAGGCGGTCTCCTCCTAACGAGCTGCTCTGGTTCCTTTAATCTGGCCTCAGGTGGTCTCTTGATGAGGTTATCAAACTGTGATGTTCTCTGGAGTGAAGAATGCCCACATCTTCCACTTGTGGGGGGTTTTAGTTCTGTAAAGAGCTCAGATACACTGTTCTGTGTGTCCCTTGAGGAGGGACCAGGGCCCTGGCCCAAGGCTGCTCTCCTGCTTGCTGGCTGCTCATCCCTTGTCTCCGCATCCCCTCCCTTCCGCGATGAGCAACTGTTCGAATCTGCGCTTTAGAACTCAGGGAAGGTCATGGAGGCTGGAGTCTTGTCCCTACAAACAAGAAGCAGGGGACATGGAAAGGCGTCCGTGCCCAGGAGCCCCACAGGGTCCTGCTCGGTTTCAGAATTTCCCTCTGAACAGCACAGTGAGTTGATGATTTGTCAGGAGAGGCTCTACTCAAACCAGTAAAGGAGAAAAGAATCTATTGGCCTGTTGTAGCAGAAGCTCTTGGTGCCCTGGAACCACTGCCAAGAGGTGAGAGAGAGAAGGACCTGGGAGTTACAGCCCTTACCTGAGGCAGGGCCAACTCTGACTGTGATTCGTACCTCAGAGGCCCCCACGGGATCCAGCTGAGGCCTGAAATCAGATTCCACCTGTTTCCACTCTTCCATGTCCCCCATTGCCACTCCCTGCCCCCCTCCCCAGGTGGCCACTGCCTTAATAAATCACTTGCACACAAATCCTTGCCTTAGGGTCTGCCCAGGGAACAAGGAGTTGGCGCATGTAATTGAGAAAGCTGGCAAGTGTGAAATCCAGGCTGGCAGCCTGGAAACTCAGACAAGAGCTGGTGTTGTCATCTTGAGCCCAAAATTTGTAGGGCAGCCTAGCAAGGTGGAAACTCAGACAGGGTTTCTATGCTGCAGTCTTGAGTCAGAATTCCTTTTTCTCAGGGAAACCTGGTTTTGTTCTTAAGGCTCTCAACTGGCTGAGGCCCACCCAGATTATCCAGGGTAATCTCTTTAAAGTAAAGTCAGTGAATTGTAGATGCTAATTCCATTTATAAAACACCTTCACAGAAGCACCCAGACAGGTGTTTGACAAATAACCTAGCCAAGATGACCCATAAAATTGAACCATCACACCTACCAAGTCATCTACAGAATGGGATGTCAAAGGTAGGATGGTCTTCAGGCACAGCTGGATCCAGGAGCTCAAAGTCTAGCCCTAGGTCTCACCCACCTCCAGACTTGCTTTCCTCCGTGTGCAGTCTCCACTGTGACAGTTTCTTCTGTGTTGCATCACCACAGGCCTTCAAGCTCCTCGCTCAGTAACTGCAGGAGAAACCTCTCAGCCCACATCACACGTCCATCCCAAAGAGTATTCTGACTGTCCTGCTGGGCCACGTGCCGACACAAAGACCGGTGCAAGCCCGTGGCTGGGTCCTCCACCAGGGCACTGGGGTGAAGGAGGAGTTCCCCAGAGAACTGGAAAAAGGAGAGCCAGAAGGTGACCAAAGGAGCCAACACAGCACAGTAGCTCCTCCAAGCCGCGCTGCTCAAAGCACCTTGCTTTGGTCACTTTCCTTCTCAGAACTTACGATGTTAGAAGACAACATGAATTTATCTTATTTTCTCACAGGTCGAAAGCCAGAAAAAACATGCCATTTAACTGTCAGTGGACACTGAGATGGTCACCTTCGTCCAGGTGACACAGCGCCACCTGCTCTGCTTTTCCCTGCAGTGGTCGGTCACACCGGGGTCAGGACCAAGGGTGCATGCCCTGCACAAGGGCCCAATGAAAGGCTACTTCTGAATCCATAAAGTAACAAAAGAACGTCCTGGGTTACAGTTAATAAAGGTCATTGTTACTAGACGTGAACAAAGCCGGCCTTCCTTTCTTTATTTGGTGGCACATTTGGTGAAGCACGTAAGAAACACCCAGGCCAACATCCACATGTAATGGTTTTAATTACAACCTGTGAATTTATTTTTCCAGAGAGGAATATTTCTCTGGGAAATGTCCATAAAAGCAACTTTCGCAGCAGTGTGATTGTGTGTGTTTCCTAGAGGAAAGTCTGTTTAGTTTAAGTCCCACTCTCAGTACAACTTTTTACAAAGGCAGGGGGCCCGAGAAGGCTGCCAACAGCCCCAGAGATGGTGATGTTGTGGCCTGGGACACCGGGGATACTGGGTGTGCGGCCTGCCCCCCATGAAAAGAAGGCAGAGTGGGTGAGGGCAGAGTGGTTCCCACTGACTCACTCTCTGGGCAACCTTTAGTGAGTTTGCAGGGTTATTTCCACACTCAAAATAAGCTTGACAGAATGGGCAAATATAGATACAACATCGTATATGCAACAATTTGCAAGTACAGATTCTTTTCAAGATAACATGAGAAGGAGTGTAGGCAAGTATGGTGGCTCCTCAACAAATTAAACAGAGAAATACCATATGATCCAGCAATTCCAATTCTGGGTATGCATCCAAAAAAATGGAAAGCAAGTACGCAAATAGATATTTGCACACCCACACTCACAGCGGCATTATTCACAATAGCCAAAAGGTGAAAGCAGCCCAGGTATCCACTGACAAGTGAGTGGGTAAACAAAGTGGGGTCCATCCATAGCATGGAATGTTATTCAGCCTTGAAAAGAAATGAAATTCTGACACAGGCTATGACATGGATGAACCTTGAAGACACCAGTGCTGAGTGAAAGAAGCCAGTCACAGAAAGACAAATAGTGCATGACTCCACTTATATGAGGTCCCTGGAAGAGTCAGATTAAGATTCATCGACACAGAAAGTAAAATGAGTGTCGCCAGGGGCTGGAGGAGGAGGGGTGGAGGAGTTAGTGTTTAATGGGGACAGAGTTTCCGTTCGGGAAGATGCAAAAGTTCTGGCAGTGGATGGTGGTGACGGTTGCACAACCATGTGAATGTGCTTAATGTCACTGAATATACACTTAAAAATGGTTAAGATAGTGAATTTTATGTTATGTGTATTTTACCCCAGTAAGAATAAAAGGGAGGATAATGACATGTCAAAATGTTGTTTGTTAAGCCCAATAAAGTGATAAATTGTGAAAAAAAGTTACATGGCATTTTACGAAACTGACTACATGCTAGGCCATATGCAGCCTCCACTCAGCTCAAAGGTGTGGCTGGTCCCATTCTCTCATGTGATGCAATCAAACCAGAAATCAAGAGCAAAAAGATAAAACGGGGGAGGGGGAAGTATGTATCTGACAACAGGCCAAAGAAGAAATGATTATGGAATGAGAAAATATTTGCAGCTGAACCAAAATAAGTCGTGCATTCAATGAAATAGTATTCAGCTATCAAAATGATGGTTAAGAGAACAAAAAGACAAGGGGGAAATACACTAAATTCTTTCCTGAAGATAAGAAGTCAACATTGCAACAATATAAGCCACATTGTCTCAACAGTGTAAATATGTGTGCTGATGTGTACGTGTTGCATATGCATAAAAAATAGATGCGATTGTAAAAAAAACAGAGAAATTTAAAGATGGGAAAACAGATACCAGCAACCAGCATATAAGTCGTTAACTTTGGAGGATGGGATTATGAGCCATGTTTATTTCCTTCCTGATGCTGTTTTCTAACCGAACAAAAATTAAGTAAGCAGGAAACCGAAACAATGAATGTCACTGGGACAAAAGTAACAGTAGCTGTGTGGGCGGAGCACAAGGGACCCCCAGCACCCAACTTTTGGTCCCCTGGGTGTTGATCCAGCCACTCAAGCAGGATCAATGGAAGGGCATTGGGTGGTCAGAGAAGGACATGAGACCCCCCGCTTCCATCCTCTGCCTTCCCAGGTGAGGGGTGCCACCGGCGGGACCCCTGGAGTTGATGAGGCCAGTTCTGCTCTGTCTGCAATTGCCCCCCTAAGTCCTCTGGCTCTTCTCTCATCCTGGAGCCCCAGCCGACCGTGCCAGACCCCGGGGAGCACCTCAGTACCCCAGAGCCTGCTAAATCAAGGGGACGCAGAACTTTCAGGAGGCCCTCCAGCCCCCAGTCAGAACCAGAGGTCCAAATGGAAGATGTGTCCTCCCCTGATCGGAGGGAAGGGAATTATAAATATCAACAATGAGACAATACATAATAATATATTCTCAAAATACTAGTGGTATAAATATGTGTAGCACACAACTTACAAACAATAAGATACACAATTCTCTATTATAAATTCCACAGAGGTCGATAATCGATTCTCACAGAATGCTTTTGTGGATTTTTGCTGAACTCTTGTGTTCATAGTCAACCTATGGCTGTAACTGACAAACAAGTGTATCTCTGACCTGAATGTCGGTTAACGTTTTCATTTATTTTAACAAGTAAGAGAAAAGAAATACAATTCCTGCAGAGGAACCTGGGTTGTTTGGCAATGACAGGAGTGATGACTTTGCTGAACTGAATAATCATTTTTGAACACTGGAATGAATTGCCTCCGTGTTTTGTGCTATTCACCGTGTAATGGCTACAGATATGCATACACTTTACTATCGCTCTCACTCTATCAACGCTGCCAGTTTCCATGGTATAAATACCTCAACCTCGGCCAAAAGGGACTTAACTGAATTTGGATTCAGGGAGAGACGCAACACACAGTAGTGTTCCACCATACAGATAGCCCCAAAGGCAGAGATGAGAGTAGAAAGTGATAAAATAATTAAGAAGCGATGAGTTTTCAGTATCCACTACTTTTGTTTTTTCACACGACAGCTCGCAGAGTTCTGGAAAGTTTAAGAATCGCTCGTACGAGCAGCTCCAGCTCACCGTGCACCCCTCGACCTGTGCTCTGGCCCTCGGGGTGCCAGTGTCTGGGGCACATGGCCCTGGAGGTCTGGAGGTGCCCCTCAGGCAGAGCGCTGCAAGGCTCCTCCTGGGGGGACAACGAGGGGAATGCTCACCCCAGAGACAATTCTTCTCTTTATAAACTGTGAGCTTTTCATTCCTGTTGCTAAGGAGTCTAATAAGAGTTTTATTTTAAAACCACAAATGGTTGTTTTGGCAGCTGTAAAAATAGGGGAAATACTGAGATGGGTGTGCAGTTTTACAGGCGATAGGAGGGAGGCTTGTGGAGGGCTGGAGGCTGGTCCACAAGCCCTGCCCGCGGGGCTGCGCTGGCAGCGGGACACAGAAGCCACTGCTAAGGAGACAGCTTCCTTCCACAACACTGTGGGCTGCAAGAGGCACGTCCACGCGCTGACATGAGGTTCTGATTTTGCATCCATCTGAACGAGCTTAATGCCTGCCTAAAAGCCACGGTTTAAGAGCTTCCATTTGCAAGTTCTATTTTTAAATGCATCCCGGTGTTTGTACTGAAACTGCCCCAAAGATGCTTTCCTTCAGAACCATAATCCCTGGAAATGGAAAACCCATCGGAAGAATGCAGCTCTGCTCCACTCCCTGGGTGCGTCCGGGTAAAGTGAGGAGTGAGGTCACCTTCGAGGTGGGTCCAGCCACACTGGGGACAGGACGGGCGTGAGCCCCAGCGGCCGGGCGCCACTCAGGCTGCACGATGGTCCGTGGCACTTGTGCCTTTGTGGGCCCTTCTTTCACAAAAAATATTAAAAATTCTATTTTACAACCACATTGTTATAATGGCAGATGTATTAATATTATATATTCAAACATTTACTCTGACCTAAAAGTTAATTATTTTTATTATAAAAAGTTACAACGCTTTCCCGGGCCCCTCAAAGTGCTGCACCTGCTGTGCCCGGTGGGTTGGTGGGTCCTGCCAATGCACCCAGTGGCTGTGGCCCTTGGGCTGATGGGCCAGGTATCAAGGTCTTGGCTCAGGTGTGCAGTTTGAGATGGGCAGGGGGAGACTCTCATCCTACAGACTCGGGCGGGGAGGCGTCCTTGCTGAGGCACCAGCCAAAACAACAAACGGGCTTTTAGAAATCACTGACTCGCCCTTTCTTAGCTGTGTGCTCACCCAGATGACAGAACAAGGAACCCACCCCGGGGACCGGCAAGTGATGTGTTCTCAGCCCAAAGGCCAGCAGCCCCGGACCCGGCCTCCACGCTCTTCAACTCAGCCCAGGTTTGCTCACCTCAAAGGCAGCCGGACAACATGCCTGGGGCTTAGACCTGGCAGAGGCCTGAGACTTGCTAACACAGCCTCGGTTTTCTCATCTGTAAAATGGGTAGCTAAGGCCTGACTCCCAGCCCCAGAGAGGCTCACATGAGAAGGTGGGAGGGAAAGATCTTTGTAAACATTTCCATGCCAGGAGGGCTCTTTCTTTTTCCCTGTAGCTCTAACAAAAGAGCGGAAGGGGCTTCCCTGACAGAGGGAATTCCAGGCCCTGACCAAGGTGCCAAGCCCTGGAAACCCGCAGGGCAGCTACAGCCAACCCAGAGAGCCAGTGCCATGCACGCGATTGCAGAGGACAGCTTTCCCCGGGATTTAAATGAAAAACTCTGGAACACCCTGGAAAGGTCTCAGGCTGCTTGAAAGTGAAACAGAAAAATTAGCAAATGCTCTTGTCCCGATCGGTCTCTGTCCTGAGAGGCACATCTCCCTGAAGCTGCCTGCCCGTCGCCCCCAGTTTCCTGGGGCCGCGATGAAACCTCCTGAAAGGCGGTTTGTATTCGGGAGAGAACGATGACATCCACCCCTGGCTGGAGGAGGGCAAGGCGAGGCCTCTCCCAGCAAACTTTGAGCAGCGGAGGGGAATGGAGGCTGCAGGTCCATCAGGGGAGCAGGAAGCACAGCCGGGCTCAGCCTGCAGGGGCTCCTGAAGACCACCTCTGCTGGCAGAGTCGGCAGGTAGAGGCGGGAGGAGGGTGGGTGGAGACCTGGGCTAGTGGGATGGGTCATTCCTTGTGGTGGGCAAGGCCTGAAGAAGCAGAGGGAGCCTCCAGCGAACCCCCCAAGGCATCCCTGGGAAGTGGCCAACCAGCCTCTGCTTGCACACCTCCCGAGACGGGGAGCTCGCTATCCACACCACCTACGGACCGCTCTGTCTGAATGCAGACTTATTCCTTACACAGGGCCAAGGCCATCTCCCCGTATTTCGCATCCACAGGTCAGTGCTAGGGCTGCAGAGAACCTCTTATCTGAAGGTTCCTCCACCCACCGGACCTTTTATCTGAAGACAGTGGTCATCTCCCTGCTCCAGCTTTTGCTTCAGTCAGCCAAATATTCCTGTTTTTAATTTTGAGAAGTGCTTCCAGAACACCCTCTAAAAATACTGACCGACTTACACACCACATCCTCAACCACACCATGCATTATTTATTTTTATTTTTTTGCGGTACGCGGGCCTCTCACCGTTGTGGCCTCTCCCGTTGCGGAGCATGGGCTCCGGACGCGCAGGCTCGGCGGCCATGGCTCACGGGCCCAGTCGCTCCGCGGCATGTGGGATTTTCCCGGACCGGGGCACGAACCCGCGTCCCCTGCATCGGCAGGCGGACTCTCAACCACTGCGCCACCAGGGAAGCCCCACACCATATGCATTATTAATCTTTCTAACCTCTGCCAGCTGAAAACTTGTGCCAGTGTGATGCACACATTACATTACGTGAATGCTAGTCGATACTTATATAGCCTGTACTATGTGCCAATTATTGATCTTTGTACTTTATAACCAGTAACATATTTATCCTCTGACAACAAACTACGAAGCCAATGCCATGTGGATTAACCCAATCAAACACATGGGCAAGTGAGGCAAAAGTTTAGGCCATTTGCCCAAAGTCAGCAGCTAACAAAGGAGCCCTCCTCAGGCTGAGGGCTGGGAACCCTGACCTGCTGGGGTCTAAACCCGAGTCACTCTCTCCAGCCTGGACTCCCAAGCTCTCTGCCCCTTTATCCCTTGATGATAAGGCCAAACGTTGGTTTCTGGCTCCCTCCATGAGTTGACTGCCTGTTTTGTCACTTCCTTCCATCATTCAACTGGGCCATAAGTATTTTTCTTATTAATGAGAAAGCCTTTGCCTCTTATGAATATTAACTCTTTGTTAGAGACATTGCAAGTATTTCTCCCAGTGAACCATTTTTCACTTTTGCTTGGCTATACCGAAATTTTTATTTCTTATAGAGCCAAGTATATATAATTTTTTTCACTTAAGCCTCTTCTGAAAATGTCCTTTTTAGGAAGTTCTCCTTCACCTTAAAATATGTTTAGCACTTAGCACCCTCTCTTCTAAGTGCTTTATTCCGATACATTACACTGCCTCTCACAAAATAGAACTATCATAAATAACAAATTTATTAATAGTATAATAAATATATCAATGAATTATATAAACATTTATACATATCATCAATATAAAATATCCTCCAATTATTCTCTTCCGGTATTCTCATATGTTTTGAGCTGTTTAATTTCTTGGAATTTATTTTTGTATGTAACAGCTTTGCCATATGGAAAACCATGCGTCCCAGTGCCATTTATCTGGACGACAATCTGAAATACTTCTGCTTTAAAGTACCACATTTATCAGAAATCAAAATTCCTAGATTTATGTATCTGGAGGAGGGTTCCTGCGCTATTTCAGTGATTCATATTTTCCTACACCGGTACCACTCTGTTACAATTACTAGAGCCTCACCGTATGTGATCAGCTTACATTTCTTCAATAACGTCACTGGGATTTTAATTTTTACTGTTCAAGTTCCAGGTTTCGGGAAGAAAGGTCAGTTTGCGTCCCTGAGGCCTGCACCCTGCCCACGCTCTGCACACCCCCCCAGCCCGGGCACGCAGACTCGCCGTTTCCCTGGCCCTTCCCTGTGCCGCGCTCTTGCCCACACTCCTGGGCACCCCTCCTCCACCACCCGGGCAGAGGAAGCTAAGGGTCCACACAGCAGAGCTGGACCCGGGCAGCCCACCATGCTGGCTGGAGTGCAGTCCCGTGTCGGGCTGTCCTCCACTTGCCCACCCTCAGCCTCCTGTCCTGGGGGGAACCGGCAGCCAGCCCTGCCTGGTCCCACCCCTCCACGCACCCTGTGGCTTGTGACCGGGACGACAGCCGGAGCCCCGGGGAGACCTGTGCCCCCCCAGCCCCGTCTGTCTGTCCCCTGCGCAGGGTGGGCACGTCTGCACTCAGGAAGCTGGGAGTCTGGGAGGGCCGGGCTGGCCCCTCACTGCCCAGGTCAGAGGGCTTCATGTGCTTTATGAAGACAGCGCCTCCCAGAACTGTCAGGGCCCTCAGCCCCAAGGGGCCCCATGCCCAGCTTTGGGACCATATCGCTCCTCGGTGCCACCAGCCAGGAGGCCCGAGTCCCCTCAGTGGCCACAGGCCGAGGCAAAGCTGCCCCTTTTGTGTCCAGCTCTGGGTGTCCTCAGGCCAAGGCCTGGGCCGGCCTCTCCTAAGACCTCAGCTCAGACCACAGTCCGGTCTCTCACAGGAAAACGCTCGTAGCCAGCGATCCAAACACGGACGAGGGGACAGTCCTGGACTTAACTGTGCGTCTGCGGCACATTCTCTCCTCGAGCCAGGAAGGAGATGTGCGACCCTCCAGCAAGATGGGGACACGGCCCACCTGCCCTGAAGGATGAAGGGGCTGAGGAGCTCCCAGGAGCCCCTGTGTGAGCTGGGACGCTCTTGAGAAGCCCCCTGATGCTGAGGGGTCGTGGCGACCCCGTCCACAGGCATCTACAGCTCAGAGATGGTGTGTGGGGACACCCAGGCCACACAGCCTCCAAGTCCCGAGCTCTCTCCAGGCCACTGGCCTCCTTCCCACCAGGTCTGCCTTTGCCTGTGGGGTTTAAGGGAAAGAAAAGCATCTGTCACCAGAGGAGACCACCTCGGCAAGGGCAGAATTCACCTGGAGAGGTGGGGTCCGGCAGGGAGAGGGACCTGCACTCCCCCGTGGGGCACCTTGGTTCTTCTCTGCCAGCGGAGGAGAGACATAGCTCAAGTCCTGGTTGGGGAGCTGGGGGAAATGTCCAGGGGTCATGGGGGGGCGCACCCCGTCTGTAACCCTGGCGGCCAGTGAGACGTGCCCCCAGCCAGCATGCCACCCTCAGGCTTCAGATACTGACCCGTCTGCCCCTTACTGTTGATGATGAACCTTGTTTGGGCTTTGAAATACTGTGGT
This sequence comes from Lipotes vexillifer, assembly GCF_000442215.2. Taxonomy (NCBI): domain Eukaryota; kingdom Metazoa; phylum Chordata; class Mammalia; order Artiodactyla; family Lipotidae; genus Lipotes; species Lipotes vexillifer. The sequence goes on from NW_006779703.1 coordinate 180,512, forward strand.
GTGATCCATGGACACGACAGAGACCAGTGATGGCAGCAAGTCACTATCTGGCCCGACCTTTGATTTTCAGGTCCATCGGGGGCTTTGAGTCTACAGTTCAGAGCAAGACCCAGGAACCAGCCCCCAGGACCGGCAGAGGAGGACGTCCTGCTCCACTTGGGGAAAAAGGCTGCACAAGCCTGAGACTTTTCTTGAGCTGGGAGCTGAGGCCACAGGACAAGCACCCAGCACAGAACCCAAAAGAGGGCAGAGCCCAAGCCAGAAGGGAGAAAGCCTGGAGCCCGGGGCCACCCTCCTGCAGGTGTTCTCCACAACCTCCCAGAAGACGCTGGACAGCTTTTCACCATGTATCCCTCACGGTGTAGACCTGGGAAAGGGAGCAGCAGCCACTGGAGGGGCAACACCTCCTACTGGAACCTTCTCCCCCTCCCCCTCTGTGGGGCAGCGACAAGTACTGTCCGCTTCAGGGCACTGCAGGCAGGGAAGTGTGCTGGGTCCAGAGCTGCAGCCCAGGGCGGGCAGGAGTGCTGGGGGGCTGCACCCCAGGGACAGAGAACCACAGAGGACTGGGGTAAACGGAACAACAGAGGGCGGCCCTGCAGCCCCAAAAGCCAGGCCACAAGCGTCTGGCAATAGGAAATCCCAGAATAATGACTATGTAACACAACTAATTGGTAGAGCAAAAGAATAATCCATCCTGATCAGGCAGGATCTGATCTATGACTCTAAGGCTGTTCTGACATCAGGTGACCTAGAATATCACTTCACCAGGCCAAAGGAGAAAAAGATACACTCTCCCTAACAGAAAAGGACGATTCAACATCCATCTGTGTTGATCACTCTTTGTGAGCCGGGAATAGGACGTGTTTTCAACGTGATAAAAGTACCTTAAAGCAGCGGTCAACACCGCTCTGAGCAGTGGCACCAGAGGGACCATCCGTCAAGTCGGCTACAAAATGAGGATGGGGCTTCCCTGGTGGCGCAGTGGTTGAGAGTCCGCCTGCCGATGCAGGGGACGCGGGCTCGTGCCCCGGTCCGGGAAGATCCCACGTGCCGCGGAGCGGCTGGGCCTGTGAGCCATGGCCACTGAGCCTGCGCGTCCGGAGCCTGTGCTCCGCAACGGGAGAGGCCACAACAGTGAGAGGCCCGCGTACCGCACACAAAAAAAAGAAAAAACAAAAACAAAATGAGGATGATTAGCATCGTTATTTGTTTAGCATCACTTTGGGTGAAAGGCAAAGTGGAAATAGTATTTACAACGCAAGACACAAAGGGCTTCTGGAAACCAATCAGAAGGAAAAGGCCAAGAGTCCACCAGAATCAAGGGCAGCTGATCAGAAGACTCAGTTCACAGAAAGCAAACAGTCCTTAAACACACGGCCAGATGCTCGAACCCATTCGAAAAAAGAGAAGTGCAAACTAAACCTCACCGGCATCGCTTTCTCACCTGTCAGAGTAACAAAAGGCCAAACGTGTGCCAAGACGCCGCTGGAAAGGCTGTGGTGAAGCAGACACGCCTGCACCTGTGCTGGCGGGAGACCAAACAGCACAGCCCACGACCATCGCCTTGAAGCTGAGGTGCCGACACTACTGTGCGCGTCTAGCCAGCAACCCGGCAACCTCGTTTCTGGGTGTCCATCCACGGACACACCTGCACACGTAAAAAACGAAGCAAGAGAAGGTCGGTCACTGCGCAAGGCTGGAAACCACCCGAGGCCAGCGACAGGGAACTGGGCCGCACGCACCGGGCACGTCCTTGGGACACTCCGCACGGCCCTGCAGGGAACGACGATGGCCTCTAGGGACTGGCAGGGCGCAGTCCCCAGGATTTGGGAAAATTTTAAAAGCCAAGATGCAGAATGGCATATATATAGCATTCTACCTTTCGCGATACTGGGTGTTGTGGGAGTATAAAAATATGTATTCATATTTCCCTAAAGAAACAGAGATAAAGGAGAATCTAATAAAAGAGGCTGCCTACAGGGGCAAGAAGAAACAGGGCAGACAGGGATGAGAAGGGGGAGACCACTCGGTGCAGACCTTTTGCACCACTTAGATTATTGATCCATGTTAATATATAATCTATTTCTTAAAAAAACACTTCAGATAAAAATACAGAAGGCATATTTTTAAAATTATAGTTATGCCACATACAAAAATGTGGAATGACTAAGAATACTGATACGTGAGAGCAGTTAACGGTCATTTTCTTTTTTAAAAAGACATTTGCACGTAACACCGTCATCGGACGTCACGCTGGGCTCCATGGGAACATGGCCCGGCCCTGCCGTCCACACGGACCAGCAGGGCCTCTCGTCCACGGGCACCCCCTGAGGTCGCGCTGTGCTGGCTTCACCACGGAACGCCCCGGGGGTGGGGCGGCGTCTCCACGCGCCCAGCGCGTCCTGACCGCGGTGCCAGGAGCCCCGGGGCTCCTCCTGCCGCTGTCCTCCAGGCAGGGTCTGCCTGGTCCCATCTTGCCACGGCCCGGGGAGGTTCTCCGGGGCCTCTGTCCTGCCCGGTCAAAGTCATGCCAGCTGCACACGGCACAGACCCATCTCCTGCAGCTCCATCCAGATAGCTGGAAGGGCGTCCAACAGGCCCCCTGCGATTCCCTTCAGGTAACGCCAGCTCAGACGGGAGCCTTTGGGGAAGGCCCTGCAACAGTCATGAAGCCAAGACACACGTCCACGTCTCGCCCCGGGCAAGCAGAGGCCCTGTCACCTGTCTGCAGTGTGGACGCGTCACGAACGCTCCCTGACCTGCGGCAGAGCTGTGGCGACAGTGGGACCCACACGGCTCTCCTGTCGCTCAGAGGGGCCCCGTCACCCCTGCACGGCCACGGGTCACCACTCCTGGGTATCAAATAGGCAGAGGAAGAAGGTCATTTGTCACCCAAACCAGGACCCTCCTGCAGGCGGGGAAGGGATGTGTTAATAATTATGCCTCAAGAAAAGGCACGGCTGCCACCGTCCTGAGCAGATCAGGGCCATGGCTCCGCTCCCGGGGGGTGCGCGTCGCGCCCCAAGTGCAGGAGGGCGCAAGAAGCACCGCGCACCCGGCGTTCAGGCCGGGGTCCGGCAAGCGAGGCCCGCGATCGCTGGCCGCCATCACCCGGCAAAGTGCTGGCTTTGACGGGGACCGTAAACGGCAGACCTAAGTGTTTTTTGGTTTGTTACGTCACGGCGACAGCCACGCTTAGAGCCTTTTCCGAGAATTGAACAGGGAGTCCGAGAGTGCAGTGAGGAACAAGACAGATGCTGTGAATTAGCCGACAAGCTGTGGCTGAAAACTGCTGCGGGTGGAGCATCCCCCGAGCTGCCCTGACTCGCCGGCCGCGCGCATGCGGGGTGTGCTGAGCCGGCGGTGCGGGGGCAGAGGGCGGGGCTGCCGGGGAACCTCGCACACCGAGCGCACCCACCACACTGGCTTACAAAGCCCTGGTTGCGCCTCGGCTGGCTGGCACAGCCTCCGTGACTCAGGCCTTGACTTCTTTCGGAACCCCGTTTTCGTTTTTTTGGGGGGGGGGTCTGCACCACGAAGCTTGTGGGATCTTAGTTCCCCGACCGGGGACGGAACCCGCGCCCTCGGCGGGGCCCTAACCACTGGGCGGCCAGGCAAGTCCCTGAACCCCATTTTCTCACCAGAAAGACCAACTTGCTTGGTTTCAGAGGCTGATAATCAATCTGGAACTCAGCTCTAAAAATGGACTTAAACATTAGCTTAAAAATAGCTTAAAAATCTATTTAAATGTCATTTCTCTCACTGAATTAAAAAAAAAAAGTCCTTCCCAAACTCCTTTTATGAAAACACACATAAGCGGCAGAAGGGGACTCTTCCAGGGGCCTCCTTCTGCCCTCTTGCAGAGCTTGTGTGAACTGTACTCACCCAAACACTTTTTAGGAGAACATGAGGCCTTTTGATTAGTGAAGTGCATCACAGGATAGAGGTGAACACAGCCCCGCCACGGCAAGAGCTCACTCCGGAAGTGCACGGGCCTGGGGCATCCTCCCAGCTCGGGCGGTGGGCTCCTGGGGGCAGGGAGGGCATGAGGAGCGAGGCACTCTGCCTCTGCCCCGCTGGGAGTGGGCAGAAGACCCCGGAGCTGGAAGGGGGTCTGGGTCTGTGCGGAAACTGGTCCTTCAGGGCGGCCGCCTGAGCACAGGGTCCTGCGTGCGGCCTCATCCTGAACCCGATTCTTGTGGGAACTCAAGCAGAACGGTCGTCCTAAGCCTGTGACTGGTGACACCAAGCTGGTAAAGGTCCAGCCACCTCTCCTCTCGCACGTGTGCCACAGGGCTGCTCAAGTCAGCAGAAGACACATCCCGGTCAGTTCAGGGCAGCTCGGAAAAGAAGTCTGGGAATATTTCAGGGGCACTTGTCAACAGACTGAGAATTCCAGACCCCCCCCCAATCCTAAACTGCACTTATATCGTCACTAAATAACATCATCTGTCTTCACAGATTCCAGTTATCATTTTTTAAGTTGCTTATTGAGAAGAAAAATAAGCATGAATATCAAAGTAGAAAGCTTGAATTTTAGTCTTGCCATTTTTTTTCAAAGGTTTATGTATTTCCTTTAAATATAAATATGTCAGCTCAACTTTTAAATTAAAATTTCTTTCTTTTTTTTTTTTCTGTGGCCGCACCACGCGGCATGCGGCATCTTAGTTCCCCTCCACCAGGGGTTGAACCCGTGCCCCTGTGGTGGAAGTGCAGAGTCTTAACCACTGGACCGCCAGGGAAGTCGCTTAAATTAAAATTTCTTAAGCATGACTCCAGTGCTTCTTGAGAATTTACAAAAGCCAAAGCAGAGAAAAACATTTAATAATCCCATGTGTGTATTCTATCAAAATAATAAATAACAGGATTTAATTCATTTGTGATAAGATACAGTAATAACTACATGCAGAGACTTTCTAAAACTTCCTGAATGGTCTTAAAATTTCTGATAAATGCTTACCTGCCATATATAAGACTTGAATTTATACAGAAAAGGGGTGTCACAATGAGTGAAAATATAAATTTCCCTGAACTTTCTTCAAAGAAAAACAAACTGCACACATTTGAAAACTAAAAAAGATCCACATGCTTCTAAATGCTTTTTTCCAGGTGTGAACTGAACTGCACAACCCATACACTGATAGAAAAAAAATATCTGATTATTTTTAATGATTTATGTATAAAAGAAAAATAAATTTTATGATACAATTTGACAGACTACTTCATACAAAATTTTACTCACATACAATGTATGTAATTTTCTGCAACACAAAATCTCTAGTCTTATGTACAAATTCATTCATTAAAGGCAGACACCTTCACTTGAAGCAAAACAGGGTCCCTTTAGGATGGTGGCTGCCATCCAAGTCAGTGGAAAAGAGACTATGAGCATGTGGGGGCTGGGGACTGACACACCTCCCCGCCAGCAGTGCTGCATTAGTGGAGCCTCGCCAAACTGAATTTTCCGGTAAACTACGGAAAGAAGACGACCAATGTTTCACGACGGCAGATCTTAATAATCTGACCTTGAACCTACTCAGCTTCGAAAATCATAGAACTACCTTTGTAACAGATTTGTTTTGGAAATTACACTAAGAAAAACTTAACCGTGCCATTTGTGCTAGTCTTTTAAAGAAACAAAACTTTCTCAGGCAAATTCTAACACTTACAATGGCCCTCCTTGGGTTACATAATAAATACAGTGTCTAGAAATGAAAGTATCAGGACCCAGACCTGAAGACCCGTAAGTATGTCTCCAAACAGTGAAATCCTTTATACACAAATTGAAGACTTTAGTATTTACAATATTATATGCAGTGAAAAACTAAATATAAACCATGTTTAAAAAAAAAAAACTTTTGCTTTAAAAAAACAATTTCCAAAAAAATGCTAACATTAAAAAAGTTTGCAAATCCATGTATCCTTTTAAGTCTTCCTTTTGGAGTTTTCCCTAAGCTCCCTGTCTCTCAGGTGCACAGGTGCTTAACACCTGTGCGAAGGAAAAGGCATGATGCCGATGCCTTGGAGAGCAAGCCCCTCTTCTGGAGAGAACTAGGCAAGTGACACAAGTGTGCACGTGGCAAAAACCTAGGGGCAAAATGTTGAAGAAAGTGAGGATATAGCCTGTGACAATCTCATGTCCAGACCATGTCCATGAAGGCCATACTCAAATCTCCTTTTTAAATGTATGAACTTTAAGGGCTGGAAATATAAGCAAAAGATAAAAGGGACCAGTAAGAAAATTCCATAACGTGTATGCAATTACAAAGAGGTTAAAAATTAAAGTTCGTGTACCTTATAAAGATATGGGCCGAAATTAACCCTTTTCAAGTGGAAATGAGCTAAAAATATAATTCATTCATTTTCAGGCTTCATTGTATTTATGAAGCTCCTATCAAAATGTACAGCCATCCTTCACTCAGTGCTTGACTCACGGAAGTCCTGTCACTAGACTCAGAGTCTGAAATCACGGATGCCTGCATCCCTGGCTGTGCCAGCACCACTTACCTGCTGGAGAATCTGGCACAGAACTGAACAGCCTACGGAAATACAAAGCACAGGCTTGTAAAGAAACTTTCCACACAGGCATTTGCAAGAGCTCTTTATAACTAGCAAGTATTCTAGCCAGAGGAAGGTAGGAACACATGGTCTTTCACACACTGAATATGCCTCAAGCTGTAAAGCTCTGAAAATTAGTTGGATAACATTGTAAACTGTTCATTGTCTTCCAACGGAAACGCAAACTGAGGACGACCTTTAGTCTCTGCAAGGAAGCGTTTGAGCTTTCACCTTCTGGAACTCAAATGGATACTATGTACCAGTTTCTGAATTTTCTCTTCATTCTTCAGAATATTGGCCTTCACGGCGCAGATCCTGTCCTGCTGGTCTCTGACCAGCTGCTCCAGCTCCGCCAGCTCCGCCTCCAAGGGCTCCAGGGCACAGTCTGTGATGCTGACGGAAAGCAAAGCCAGGGGCTCATAAATATCTTTCACATTTTACATTTGCTTCTTAATTAAAACAGTGGAAGACAACAAAAGGGGAATTAGCCACTGCATCCAAAGAAAAAGGGTAAAAACATAAACGTACTCTTTTAGAGTGAAAAATTAAAATACTTTCAAATTACAGTCACAACGCTTTGGGGATTTCGATAAGATACATGAAAAATGTGGTATCCAAACTGCAAAGTTCGCTGTCTGTTTTAATGTCTAAATCTCATCTTTGAACACTGACTGCAGGTCTTCTCTAACTGCTACACAGAAATGCACGTTATGCTATGAACGAAAAAGAAAAAGAAACGTGTTTCCTTCGAGGGAGGAGGTAAGGATGAGAGGGTTGAGGGGCCCTGGGCTCTCGGGGGCCGCCCCCCGGGGCTGCGGGCACACGCGGGCCCCGGCCCCGCCCCCGCTCTCCCCGCCCGGCCCCCACCTCTGCTCCTTCCGCAGGGCCTCAGCATGCTGCCGGTTCTCGCTGTGCCACAGCTGCAGCTCGTTCTGCATGGCGTCCACGTCCTCCTGGATGTAGTCCATGATCTTGCCCAGGGGAAGGGCGCTCCTGCACAGGGTCTGGATGGACACACGGAGCTTCTCTATCTCCTTGGAGACCACGTCCTCCTCCTCCTTCCACGCCGACTCAAAGACGAGCAGTTTCTCCTACAGTCAGTGGGAAGAGAATGAAGAGAGAGCAACAGCCTCACTCCTAAGGCAGGGCAGGGCCTGCTAAGGGCGAAGGGGCGTGGGCGCGGGGACGGTGCCGGTTCGGGACCCGCCGGGCTAGGGGACAGTGCTTCACGCCCGTGACCGCGAGACTAGGCCAGCAGTGGCCCGGGTTGCCAGGCCCTGTGTGAGCACGTCAGCAGCGCCCTGTAAGGGCCTGTCCCTGGAAGGCTGCCCAAGGGGCACATTTCTGTAGGGTAAGATTTTCATTTCCCAACTGACCAGAAACTTACTGCCGCTGTTGTTACAAAAGCTCAGGCAGGGCCACCGATGATCTTCCCAAACCGTCTGGCAGGAAGGGGACCTGGCCCTGCATCTCACTCCTTGATGCACCACCCTCCCAGCTCAAACGACTCTGCAACCCGGCCTGCCAGGCCAGAGGAGGGCAGCCGCCGGCCGAGGAGAGGAGGGCCGCGAGGTGGAGACAGGGAGGTGCGGTGTGCGGAAGGAGGGCGCGGCCATCAGCAGCGCGGGGGCAGCAGGTGAGGTCGAGGAGGGCTGGCCTGGGCTGGCCGGTGCGGAGGTGACGGGCGCATCGAGGGTGCAGGGTGGGCGGGGGAGGGGCTCATGCACAGCAGGTGAAGGAGGTGACGATGGAGGTGACCAGGGAGCTTCATGCAGTTTTGGCCAGGAGTTCTTGGGCTCTTTGACAAGCAATATTTAATTCCCTTCACATGAGGTTTTACCACAGACGTCTCTGAATTGCAAAAACTGATGTAAGAATCAACAAGCAGTTTGGGTTGGGAAACCTTTCCTGGGGAAATGAACAATGTTTAGCAAGTCCCCCCCGGGTGCCCCCACTCCACACAGGCTGACTAAAGGTCCCTGCTTTACCCACTGACACTATGAGTCAGATGCATTAGGTTATAATTAATCAACGTCTTGTTTTATTTTTAAACTTCTTTTATTAAGTTAGATAACTGCTTGTGTCACTTCTAATTCCAGTTTCAGACCGTGGGCCCCAGGAGGGCAGGAACCCTGCATCTGGTCCATATAAGTGCTCCTTAAATATTTGCCAAATGAACAGATGAAGTGAATAAGCAATTTATGAGTCAAGATCCTAGCCCCACCACGTCCTGGCCTTTGGCAAACACACGGAAAGCCTTAACATAATGCCTGGCACATAGACAGTGTTAAGTACACAGGACTACAAATAAAAGGCCAAGCTCATAGAACTAGTAAGTGAGCTCTGCAAGGTTGCGGGACACAAGATAAACATACGAAAATCAACTGTGTTTCTACTTACTGGCAATGAACACACAGACACCAAAATTAAAAATACAATGCCATTTATAATTGCTCAAAAGAAAGAAATACTAGGTGTAAATCTAACCAAATATGTACAGAACTTGTATACTGAAAACTACACAATGTGGATGAAATAAATCAAAGGAGATCTAAAAAGAGCCATACCCTGTTCATCAATTCCAAGATTCAACACAGTAGAGATGTCAGTTCTCCCCAAACTGATAGATGGGCTTAATACAATTCCTACGAAAATCCCATATTCTCTGTAGACATGGACAGGATTATCCTAAAACTTATATAGAAAGGCAAAGGAACTAGCATAGCTAAAACATTTTGAAAAAGAAGAAATTAGAGGGAAGAATCAGGCTACCCAATTTCAGGACTTCCCAGATAGCTACAGTCATCGAGACAGGGTGGTACTGGCAGGATGGACACACAGATCAATGGAACAGAACAGAGAAGCCAGAAACAGATCCTCACAAATATGCCCAACTGATTTTTGATGAAGGTGCACAAGCAATCCAGTGGAGGAAACACAGCCTGTCAACATAAGGCACTGGAGCAACTGGACATCCACAGGGAAAAATGAACCTTGATCTAAGTCTCACATCTTGTACAACAATTAACTCAAAATGGTTCACAGACTTAAATGTAAAACAGAAAACTATAAAACTTCTAGAAAAAAAGCTAGAAGAAAATCCTTGGGATTTAGGGCCAGGCAAAGAGTTCTGACTTGACACCGAAAGCACGATCAATTAAAGGAAAAACTGATAAACTGGACTTCATCAGAATTAAAAACTGTCGCTGGGCAAGAAACCCTGTTGAGAGCATGCAAGACAACCTAGAGAGTGAGAGGACATATGTTCAAGCCACAGACCTGGTGAAGGACTAGTACCTAGAATGTAAAAACTCTCAAAAGTCAACAGCAAAAAAAGCAAACAAGTTAGAAAACAGACAAAAGAACAGACATTTCACCAAAGATGAAATACAGAAGGCCAACGAGCACGTGAAAAGATGTTCAAAATCATTACCTATTAAGGAAATGGAAATTAGAACCACCATGAAATAACACTCCACACCTATCAGAATGTTTAAAACAAAAAACAGCGACCACACCAAATGCTGGCAAGGGTGCAGAGAAACTGGATCCCTCATTCACGGCTGGTGGGAATGTAAAATGGTACAGCTGCTCTGGAAAACCATTTGGCAGTTTCTTTAAAAGCTAAACATGCAACTGCCATAAAACCCAGCAATTGTACTCCTGGGCATTGATCCCAGAGAAGAGAAGACATGTTCACACAAAAACCTGTATAGGTATGTTTACAGAAGCTGTATTCAAAGGAGACAAAAACTGGACACAACCCAGATGCCCTTCAAGGAGTGAGTAGTTAAATAAACTACGCTACATCTGTATCATGGAATACTACTTGGCAATAAAAAAGGAATGAACTGTTGATTCACACAACAACCTGGACGGACCTTGAGAGAGTTATGCTGAGTGAAAAAAGCCAGTCTCAAAACTTACATGCTGCGGGCTTCCCTGGTGGCGCAGTGGTTAAGAATCTGCCTGCCAATGCAGGGGACATGGGTTCGAGCCCTGGTCCGGGAAGATCCAACATGCTGGAGAGCAACTAAACCCACACGTCATAACTACTGAGCCTGCGCTCTAGAGCCTGTGAGCCACAATTACTGAGCCCGTGTGCCGCAACTACTGAAGCCCGCGCGCCTAAAGCCCATGCTCCGCAACAAGAGAAGCCACCACAATGAGAAGCCTGCTCGCCACAACTAGAGAAAGCCCGCGTGCAGCAACGAAGACCCAACACAGCCAAAAATAAATACAAATTTTAAAACTAAAAAAAAACAAAAACTTACATGCTGCATGATTCCATTTATATAACATTCTTAAAATGATAAAACTATAAAAACGGAGAACAGATTAGTGGTGTTCAGGGGTTCAGGACGGGGTGGGGTGGAAGGTAGAGAATGGACTGTGAGTTATACAAGGGCAACAAGAGGGATCCTTGTGATGATGGAGATGTTGTATCTTGACTGTATCAAGGTCAGCATCGTGGGTGTCAGACTGCACTCAGTTTTGTAAGATGTTATCAGTGGGAAAAACTGAGTAAGGCGTCCCTGGGATCTCTCTGTTATTTCTTACAACTGCATTTGAATCTACAGTTATCTCAAAATAAGTTTAATTAAAGAAAAAAGGTAGTAGCTATAAAAAATGCTTTTAAATTAAAATGCTAAATGACTAAAATGAATCAATACAATGACAAACGACTTCCCAGGAAAAATTGTGTTGTCTTTATTAACTACTTACTTAGTTGAGACATTTAAAATTCTATTTAAACCGACTCATAGTGATTATTAAGTAATTCCTATGTATCTGGCATCATGTTGTCTCTAACACAAAACTGTTTAGGGCACAGAACTTAGGATGGAGACTAACAGGCACAATGTCTTGCCAAACTGGCAAGTCCCAACGTGGATGAAGACAATAAGGGGTCATCTGTCAAAATCCTTCATGTTTCTGTGGCACAGAACCAAGCAGGATTGCAAACACTAATCTTGCTTTTTTTTTTTTTTTTTGCGGTACGTGGGCCTCTCACTGTTGTGGCCTCTCCCTTTGCGGACCACAGGCTCCGGACACGCAGGCTCAGCGGCCATGGCTCACGGGCCCAGCCGCTCCGCGGCACGTGGGATCTTCCCGGACCGGGGCACGAACCCACGTCCCCTGCATCGGCAGGCGGACTCTCAACCACTGCGCCACCAGGGAAGCCCGGGAACACTAATCTTCAAAGTCATAGTTTTACTTTTAAGAGCCTAAGAATTTAAAACAAGATACATTTGGGCTTGGATTATGATAGTCGGGAGAGGCTTTTATTATTGCTGCAAAATATCAAAATTCTGGCATTTTTCAAACTTTCACTTAAAGTGGCAGGTGGGGTGGATGAGTCAAGCACTGATTATGTGCTTTAAAATCACACTCCACTGACGACAGCCTCTGAGTTTACGCATAGCTTCTACTGCTATATGAGCAACTTTCCAGAAAAATACAACCATTATAAACCCTTGTTTTATAGACTTTTAATACGTACGGTAGAATTGGAGAATCCACCGCCATACTCACCACACAGGAATTAGTCACATGAAATATACTTAATTTTTGAAAACAGAAGAGCAAAATAACAAAACTGTATCGTGACCCAAAATAGCACCTAAAACCGCCTAGAACACAGGAGGGCCTGTGGGCGAGGCGCGAGCGGTCGGGAGTGTGTGCTCTGCAGGGCCCGAGCCGGTCCCAGCCCGCCTCACCGCCTCCCATCTTTACGGCCTCGGGAGCTTGACGTGACCTCTCTGTACCTCGGTTTCCTCACCATAAAACGGAAGTAATAATATTTACCCTGCAGGTCAGATTAAGTGGGGTAATATGAAATAAGCAGCTCAGTGCCTCGCACAGAGTAAGCCCTCAGTAAGCGGTAACCATTATCATAAATTTATCCACCATGAAGGATGAAGCCGCAAGGCCTGCGGGGGTGGGCAGGCGAGTCCCTGCTTCAGTGCGGGCGCTGCCGCTCGAGGCAAGGCGAAAGGCTGACAGGTACGCTGATGTACTGTCAACACCAACCGACAAGCTGTATGCCCAGCTTCAGGCAGACAAGTTCTTTCACCAAAAAGTCATTTGCCTTCCTTCCTGACACATCCCCTTTCCCATCGCCACTTTATAAATAACCCAAACCATGAAGTTAGCCCTTAAAAATCTTTACCGAAAGACTGCAGTGCTGAGCTCGGAGACCTGCGGCTCCTGCGTGTGGCTTGCCACGGGATCAGCTGCTACAGGTGACACAGAGGGGCAGCAGCTGTGTGTCACGGGCACGCACACCCACCCGCCCTCCCCCCTGGCTGGCCCTCCCCCTGCTGCAGGCTGCATGCAGACTGTTTGCTCAGCTGGTAGCGTCTGGCTGGCCACTTCGCACGCGCGCTTCAGAAAAAGCAACTTTCCAAGAGTTTTCAGGTGAACAGTTACTCCTGGGACTTAATATTATTTGCATTTACCACACACACACTTGTCCCCAGAACTGTGGGCATTTGTGTTTATAGTGCTTTTTAAATTTATAATGATTTATTATTATAAGTCATACACATAAAAACTGCTGACCTCCAAGATTTGTTTCTTTACATTTCAATTACGATGCTTCAGGGCAAAAAAGTACTATTGTTAAAATAATGCTTGAAAGCCTGACCCTTAGATTCTGCTAGAAGTCTCTCAGAAGCGGGATCTGGGGTACAACACTGTCCTCCACTCTGCCGCTGATCTGAGGGGTCACGGACACTCCCGAGCAGAGCTCTACCCTACATGAAGCCAACCCAATAAACAAAGGCCTGATTAATTGGGGGGGGTAATAAATCAAAGAGTGTGAGTATTTGCTTTAAATAACATACTCTCCCATGACTTCAGGAAGCGATTTATATACAACCTGTCAAAAGTTCATTTTCTTCGTAAACCGAGGAATGCCTGCATCCAAGTTACATGAGAGAAGCAGAGACCCACGGAATAATGATTCCAAGCGTCCTGTTCATCCAGAAATATTCCACCACCAAACTTCTCTGTAAACCACACATTCATTTCTAGTGTGGGTCAAACTGGGATCTTGCACGCACAGTAAAACAGTCTGGAATCAAACACTTTAACCTTTACACACACACAGAAAAGCACCTAAGACACAAATGAACGGTTTAACAAAATGATAAAGTGACACCTGCAGCCATCATCTGGGTGAGGAAAGCAAACCCTGCCAGGGTCCCCAAAGCCCAAGGTCACTGTCAGTCTGCCGTCCCTGGTGCTCGAGTCCCGGGTCTGCATGATGGGCTCTGCTGTTTGCTGACCCGTGTGCCTGTCCTATGTGCACGGGACAAATGGAATCACACATGTATCTGCATGTGTTGGGCTCTGTTGCTCAACACTGTACTTGAGAATCAACCATGTAATTACGAGCACACGCGTTCTGTTCATCTGCATTGCTGAATGGTTATGTCATCATATGAATACACCATGATTCATCCAACCACTCCACTGCTGGCGGACACTTGGGTGATTCTTGGTCTGGGGCCATGACAAACAAGGCAACTCGGAACAATCTTATACATCTGTCCTAATACACACAGGCACAGGATTCTCCACGGCATGCAACAAGAAGTGGCATTGCTGGGTCAACGGGTACGTATGTCACACAGTTTCCCGAAGTGGTTGTACCAATTTACATCAAATATTTTTCGCAAGCCAGTATTTTACTTCTGTGCATATACAAGAACATTGACTCCGATGGCATTTCCACTATCTGACAGCTGCAGGTATAACGACTGAACACTGGCAGCAGAGAGAAAACCGCCGGTCCAAGTCAGGGACATGCTGTGAAAAAAAAAACCCCAGCTGGTAAAATCTGCTCACTGCAGCCACTACGGATAAGAAATAAACACGAGCAGGAAGCTTTTAGAACGTATGTATGAGAAGCTATACAGTGTGAGGTTCACTGATGTCCTACCTGTGCGACTGTCTACATAACCTTGGGCAAGATAACTCTTGTGCCTCAGTTTCCTAACCTAGAAAATGGGGATGACACCTAGCTCATAAATTACTGTGAGGATTCAATAAAGTGATGTACGCAACTCCTTAGGGATAGCAAGTGCTCTGTCAATGTCAGCTGCTGTTGTAATTACCATATTGTCCACGACTGAGACTATCCGATGGGTTAGCTTCTACGGGAGAAGAAATGCATATAAGGAACCACCTAGAACCTGGCGCAGAGAGAAATCAAAAGATCATTAAATGTGAGCTACTCCTACAAACATTAGTGTCCTTGGGAAGGAACGAGGAACCCTCTCGGAAGGCCGGTGTGTAAGACAGGAGTACAGAGGCTTGGCGTGGGGTCACTGCGGCTGAAGCCAAAGGTTACTGCACAAAACAGAGAAGATGTACCTTCAGCCTGGCCTTTCGGACTGACCTGAAAATGGAAAGAATTTAAAAAATCATCTTGTCACATGGAGGATTGACCATACTGACACTAACAAAGCAGGCAACAGGGAAATGTAGAACTCAGATCCCCAGCTAAAATGATCCCTTCTCTACTAATGAAAGTAATGAAAGTAAGTTAAGAATATGACATTACTGGCCTGAACCTGGTCCTTTCAAACATTTTTATGAAAGGCTATTCTCATATATTTATGCTTTCAGAAAAACTTCAGAATATTCCCTGCCAAATTCCCGAACATCCACTGAATATTTACTGGAATTGCATTAAACTTACAAGTTAACTTGAGAGAAGTGACATCTCTATAATATTGAGTTTCCACCCAGAAACACAATGTCTCTCTCGACTTTTTCCAGACCTTTTATATTTCTTGGTAAAATTCTGTGGCTTCTCAATACAGTTACTATAAATTCTTATTAAATGCACACATGCCTTGGAAACTTACATTTTTGTTTCCAGTTCTGGATGGGGGACTCGATACACATTGTTTCCAACTGGTTACAGCTGACATGTAGGAAAAGTACTGACTTCTGTGTATTTATTTTGTCACTGGCCACCTTATAAATTTTTTAAATAGTTTTAACTTTTAGGGGGTTGACTGACTCGGTAGACTGTTGTCATCTTCAAATGATGGTGACCCTGTCTCCTTTCCAGAATTCAACCTCATTTCTTTTTGTACCAGTTAGACCCTCCAGGATATCTCAGCCAGGTTTCACTTCACATCCTTCTTCCTGAATTCCATGGAAACACCTGCAGCCCCTCCCTGCTGTGTAGGTTGCTGACTGCTCGATGCAGGTACTCTCCCTCCTGTGGCCAGAGGAACCTTCCTACCCCTCGTTCACTGCAAGCTTGTAGCAATAATGGATGTTGAATTTTATATGTGCCATTTATTCTTGAGAAACAACCCACTCACTAGTGATTTTACCTGAGACACAACACACTCACTAGTGATTTTATTTGGTTCAAGAATAATTTCTTGGTTAAATGTAACGTAAGTAAGCTAAGTTTAAAGGATGCTACAACAGCTGACTTGAATTTTTTTTTTAACTGAAACAACTGACTCTTTCCTGGATATGGCAGCCCAAAAGAAGAAGAAACACTGACTATTAAAGAAAATGGACAAAAATATATTTATCCACTAGGGAACAGAGTTTCCATTCCTAGAGTGTATTCTATTTCACTATTAATCATATAATAAAATATATGCTTTAGAAAGAAACAAGATTAGGAATTCGTAACCATGAACCTTTATTTTTGTATTTCTTTATCTTTGTTTAAATCTCTAAAATTCATTCTAGCTAGAGATTTTTAGGATTCTGCAATTCTTTTAAGCTACACCAAGTAGATTCTGCCCAAATAACAGAACTGAAACCGAACTAGGGAACAACTATAAAACAGAACAAAATGTCCGAGGCCACCACGCTCAGGAGATGGACAAAGGGTGTGGACGGCTCAGAGCTGGACAGGAGGACACTCATGCAGCCAGCCCACTCTCGCTCCGCTCTCCACGTGGGGACAATCTCCCAACCACAGCACAGAGTAGGGGGCCACCAAGCTTTGGAGACTCCACCACAAGGCAGCGGCTGTGCTGACTGTGCAGGCAGGGAGCCCTTGGAGAATGCCGTCTTAGGCGACCACCCATGATGGGAGCCTCTGCGGAAACCCAGGTTTCCACGGAGAGGTCCAGCACACCACCAGAGCAAAACAATCCAAGTGTGGATGCACTGGAGAGGGAAAGATAAACAGCCTGACTTCACCCATGGTGTCACTCCTCCCCGAGGTGGAACAGCTTAGGGCCAAGAGAGACCACCATGGCCTGTGATTTCCCCCGAGGGGGACAGTGAGAGCGCCGGAATGGGCACTCCGCTTCCCCAGCTGTGTGGGAAGCTGCCAAAGAGGCTCCTTTCTCTCTCGCCCCATCCAGAGCCGTGGGCTGCATGCCTGGGGGGCTTGGAGTGGCTGGGAGAGTGGCAGGAAGCTAAACTGATGCAGATCCTACTACCCCCACTGCAGACTCCACCAACAAGTCCACCTATACGAGCCGCTGGGGACGCCTCACCTACGGAGCCCCAGCTGGCCCATGGGTGCCCCCCAGCGCTCAGCATGCCTCACCCACACGCACTCCCACCCTGCGGCCACTCCTGTGTGTGATCCCCACATGGTGAAAGCAAGCTCTGATGGACGGCTACTGAGCACGTGCAGAGAGCCAGCCTGAGTCTGTGGAGGGAGAGACCACAACCTTCAGCTTGAGCTCCACTCCTGGGAAAAGAAACGGAGGCTGTCATCACCCAGCCGGGAGCTGCGGGGCGGAGAGACGGCACAGAAGCCGAGGAATTCTGCTGGAGGAGGGAGCAAGAAACGGCAAGAAACATGGAGCGAGCATACGCATAGGAGACGAGAAAGCCTCAGAATCCCTAGCAGGGCTGGTGGAAATATTTATCACCCAAAGTCAGTTAGTAAAGATTGGAGGAGATGGCTGCTGCTTCAAACGTGAAGACAGCAACATAAGACTCAAGGAACAAGGGGTTTCCCTGGTGGCGCAGTGGTTGAGAATCCACCTGCCAATGCAGGGGACGTGGGTTTGAGCTCTGGTCTGGAAAGATCCCACATGCTGCGGAGCAACTTAGCCCACGCGCCGCAACTACTGAGCCCACATGCCACAACTACTGAGCCCACATGCCACAACTACTGAAGCCCACACGCCTAGAGCCCATGCTCCACAAGAGAAGCCACCGCAATGAGAAGCCCGCACACCACAACTAAGAGTAGCCCCTGCTCACTGCAACTATAGAGAGCCCGCGTGCAGCAACAAAGACCCAACGCAGCCAAAAATAAGTAAATAAGATAAATAAATATTAAAAAAAAGACTCAAGGAACATGAAAAATCAAGAAAACATGACAGCACCAATACTCTTCCAGTAACCAAAACCAAAGACATGGAGAGCTCCAATTTACCTGATAAAGAACCTAAAATAGCTATTTTAAGG
This sequence comes from Lipotes vexillifer, assembly GCF_000442215.2. Classification (NCBI taxonomy): domain Eukaryota; kingdom Metazoa; phylum Chordata; class Mammalia; order Artiodactyla; family Lipotidae; genus Lipotes; species Lipotes vexillifer. Next base: position 198,494 of record NW_006779703.1, read on the forward strand.
AAGTTCGATGAGCTGCAAGGAAACACAGACAGTTCAACAGATCAGGAAGATAACATAGGAAAAAAAAATGAGAAGTTTAACAAAGAGATAGAAACAGAAGCTCTGGAGCTGAATAACACAACCAATGAAATGAAAACGTGACGAGAGCATCAACAACAGAACGGTTCAAGCGGAAGAAGGATCTGTGAAGTAGAGACAAGACCTTCAAAACTATCCTGTCTGGGGGGAAAAGGATGAATGAAAACGAGGGAAGAAAGCCTGTGTGATCAATGGGCGCCATCAAGAGAAGCAATCTACAAATTACTGCAGTCCCAGAAGAAAAGAGGGAGAAAGGGGCAGAAAGCTTATTTAAAGAAATAATGGCTGAGAACTTCCCAAATCTGGAAGGAGATTGGACATCCAAGTTCACGAAGCTCACAGTTCATCAAACAAAGGAGATCCTCTCCAAGACACACGATAACGAAACTGTCAAAAATCAAAGACAAGGGGCTTCCCTGGTGGCGCAGTGGTTGGGAGTCCGCCTGCCGATGCAGGGGACGCGGGTTCGTGCCCCGGTCCGGGAGGATCCCACGTGCCGTGGAGCGGCTGGGCCCGTGAGCCATGGCCGCTGGGCCTGCGCGTCCGGAGCCTGTGCTCCGCAACGGGAGAGGCCACAGCAGTGGGAGGCCCGTGTACTGCAAAAAATACTGCAAAAAAAAAAAAAAAAAATGTCTCTTAAAGCAGCAAAAGAAAAGCGGCTTGTAACTTCCAGCTATCCCCATAAAGCTATCTGCAGATCTGTCAGCAGAAACCTTACAGGCCAGGAAAGAGGGGGACAAAATATTCATAGAGATGAAGGAAAAAACTGCCAACCAAGAATACTCTATCCAGCAAAGCTGTCCTTCAGAAATGAAGGAGAGAGAAGACTTCCTCAGATAAACAAAAGCTGAGGGAGTTCATCACCACTAGATCTGCCTTATAAGAAATGCTGAAAGGAGTTCTTCAGGCTGAAACTAAAGGACACTAATTAGTAACATGAAAACATGAAAATACACAACACACTGGTGAAGATAAGTATACTGTCAAATTCAAAATACTCTAATACTGGCCTCTTGCCTTCCAAGATGGTCCACACTCTGCCTATGGAGTGTGTATCTCCCTGAATAAACCTGCTTTCGCTTTAAAAATAAATAAATAGATAAATAGGTGCATGTATAAATGCAATTATTTTTCTTGAAATGTAGTATTAACCAAATGTAAAACATTTCATCTGAAACAAAATGCTGATCTTGAAGGAAGCAATCTCAAGATGGGGCCTCATAGTTCTTACATCATGATATATAGTTACTCTTAGATCTATGGCCGTTAGATAAGGCATAAAGTCTCAAAAACAGCATATCTGTTAACTGTGGACAATCCCGTGTAAATCGTGCCTTCTAAAGTGTCACAGACAGAGAAGAAATGTCACAAAGCCTTATCCATGTCTAGTGTTTCTGCTAAAGCCAAACGAAATCAACAACACTCTAGTACTGTAATGTGATGGAGGTATTAACCACTTAACTCTAGTATAAAGGTTCGAGGAAAAAAGTATTAAAAATAACTAAAGCTACAATAATTTGTTAATAAATACACATTATAAAAATAGGTAGATCACAATATCAAAAACATAAGGGGGAGTAAAAGGGTAGAGTTTTTGTATGCAATTGAAGTTAAGCTGTTATCAGTGTAAAATAGACTGTTATATCTATAAGATGTTTTATGTAAGCCTCAGAAAAAAACAAAGCAAAAAAAAAAAAACAAAAAAAAAAGCAGAGCAAAAACCTACAGTAGATACACAAAAGATAAAGAGAAGAGAATCAAGGCATATACCACTATGGAAAATCATGAATTCACAAAGGCAGACAGAAAGAGAAGAAGAAAGGAACATGGGAATCGCCAGAAAACAACAGGATGGCATTAGTAAGTCCTTACTTATTGTAATTACTCTACATGTAAATGGATTAAATTCTCCAAGCAAAAAGCACAGAGCGGACCCAGCAATTCCACTTCTGGGAACATATCTGAAGGAAATGAAAGCACCATGTCAAAGAGCCATCTGCAGGCCCCACGTTTATTGTAACTCTATTCACAATAGCAAAGACGTGGAAACAACCTAAGTGTCCATCAACAGATGAATGGATAAAGAAGTTGTGGGATGGATGGATAGATAGTTATACACAGTGGAATATTATTCACCCACACAAAGGGAAGAAATCCTAGCATTTGCAACAGCACAGGTAGACCCTGGGGCATTATGCTAAGGGAAATACATCAGGCGGAGAAAGACAAATACAGTATGATGGGGGTAAGGGGAGAAGGAACTGGAGGAAGGTGGTCAAAAGGTACGAACTTCCAGTTATAAGACAAATAAGTACTGGGAATGTGATGTACAACACAATGGTTATAGCTAACACTGCTGTACAGTATATATGAAAGTTGTTAGGAGAATAGATCCTAAGAGTTCTCATCACAAGGAAAAAATTTCTTTTTTTTTTGTATCTATAAGAGATGATGGATGTTAGCTAACTTGTTATGGCAATCATTTCACGATATATTTAGGTCAAATCATTACGCTGTACACCTTAAAAGTACATGTCGATTATATTTCAATAAAACTGGGAGAAAGAAGGCATAGAGTGGCTGGAAGGATAAAAAAAAAAAGACTCAAGTACCTGTTGCCTGCAAGAGACTCACTTCATCTTTAAAGATACACATAGGCTAAAAGTGAGGGATGGAAAAAGATATTTCACAAAATTAGAAACCAAAAGAGAGCAGGGGTATCTATACTTGTATCAGACAAAATAGAGTTCAAGCCAAAAACTCTGAGACAAAAAAGGTCATTATATATAATGATAAAGGGGTCAATTCATCAAGAGTTTATAACAACCATAAATATATATGCATATATATGCATATGCATTATAAATATGTATGCACCCAACATCGGCACACCTAGGTATATTAAGCAAATACTAATAGGAGAGAGGAAGATAAACTCTTGGGCTCAAGCTGCCCCATCTGACCTAGAAGTTCCATGGAAACAGAATTCTGAAAAAGTATCAAGCCTCCTACTGAGTCCCGTCATCAAGGCAAGAAAACCAGTGGCCATTCTGTAAAGAGGACAGATGGCTCTGGGAGCACCCTCAGACGACCAGACCAGAGGCGCCAGGCTCAACAGATGGAGAAAACTGGTATCAAGCACTCAGAGGAACTTAAATCTAAGAAGACATTCCCAGGAAGGACCCTTGCTTTCCATCCAAGGCATCTCCATGGCATCTCCATGGCTATAGCATTCACATTTAAGCATCAACTAATAAATCTTCGGGACATCAAAGTTATTAACATCCTTTTATGCCATTTTCATTACATCTCACATTCCTCTCATCTCTTTACAAGTCTATATTTGTTATTTAGATTTCTCAGGAGCTCAAGATTAAAAAGGTGTGTGCAGGCATTTCTTGTAAAATATTGTTAGGATGATCTCACCTTGGGGAAGTGGGGAGAGCCATGGGGTAAGTGAGTAAGCTTGGAGTGGCTAGGCTCATGCAAGCCAGGGCCAACAAGAAACAGTCCCTGCTCCTGACACAGCAACTGGGCAGGCGCACCGGCGAGGAACAGGCCCCACTCCCTGCATGTCAGCAAGAGGAAGAAGCTATAACTGGAGCACACAGGGCACCAGGCAGGAGGTAGTGCATGTTCCCTATTGGTTAGGATGATGCTTTTAGATCTGCCTCAAGTCCATAGTTCCATGCCCCCCCCACCCTAATGAGCCAGGTCCAAGAAGGCCACTGCTACCACCCAGGGATGGAGGGAGTGGACAGGCTCTTTCCTCCCCGAGCACTGACCCCAGGTCTTCTAAGGGTTTAATGGGATCAGCCCTTGTGCACAGGAACCAGAAGTGGAGGTTAAGCAACTCCTACCTCATGCCTCCAGGGGTCAGCGACCACCTGGCGCAGAAGCTTGAAGGCACCGTCTCATTCCTGGCTGTGCATCAGAATCACCTGGGGAAGTTTTAAACACACCCACACCAGGATCCTGCCGAAAGACTGACCTATGGGTTTGAGGCAGACCCAGCACCAATATTTAACAAGACCCTTTGGACAGGACTAATGCACAGACTGTTTGAGCAGATGTACCTTAAGGAAATTTCAAAGGATACAGGGTTCTAAAGTTCACTTGCTTTATACTTTATAATCACCTCCCATGATGTAGGTAGTGGCAGCAAATGAATCTAAGTTTAAAAATATACTTTAGAAGTGTTTTTCTCTTTTCACTATCATCTCTGGAAATGTCCATTAGGATTATTAAATTATTTTGCTTTTCCTTTCCATCCCTTTATTAACTAATTGAATTTGCTACTTTAAATGCCTTGCTAAAATATTTATCATTTTCTATTGAGCCTATTGCTGCAATCTGTCCTTATAATTCTGGCTCCAGTTTTATTTTTTCATATTTAGACTTCTAAATTCTTACCATATTTAATGGCTCTAAAAATACCAGATAAAATAATCACACCCAAATTAAGCATTAACCCCCAAAGGCAGTTACTGGGCTATGACCCCAGTGAATTTCACGGTTGGCATGTGAAATGGAGAAGAAATCAACACTCAAACCTGTAACTGGAAGTACCCGGATATCAGAGGTCTTCAGCAGAAAATAAATTCCGCAGAATTCGTGATCAGCATAAGCAGTGTGCCCAAGGCTAGGAGGAGCAAAGGAAATGCAAATAAAGGACGCTGGGTCCCAGACACCCTGCGGGCCCTGAGGACAGTGACAAGAGTGTGCTGCAGGTGCCCTGCAGACGCAGATGGCACAATTAGGCCTTCTTAAGCCGGGACTCATTATTCTTCACCCCTCCAGTACTCAAGTCAGTCCAAAAACACATCCTACAATTCCAGGTGGCCACCGATGCCATGAAGAAAATAGTCGGGTCGGACACTCGTGGGTGAGGGGCTGGAGGGAGGACTGGTGTAGCCGGCAGGCAGGGAAGGCCTCTGAAGAGGTGACATGTGAGCGGGGACTTGAGCGGGGGTTTCTGTGACAGGTCCTGATACTGGCCACCTGGCCGAGAGGCCGGAAGCCACCGGCCCACAGCACAACCCAGGGGAGGAGGTGGCTTACCCACAGGAAAGCAATCAGGAAAGCAAGCCGCTAATTACACCCTGACAACAGCCCTGCCCCACCTCCTACAGACTGACGGAGGGAGCGCAGAGGGGACAAACCTCAGCTCTGGGATTCCGCCGGGCCCCGCAGGGCAGCTGCACCCAGTGTCCCTCCCAGGGCTTCTGGGGCGGGGGGGGCGGGGGGGGGAGTTAATCCACGTGTGTAGGAGAAGGACCCCCTACCCAGGCCTCGTTACCCGCGACCTATGTGCCCCGCAGGCAAGAGCATGGGAACCTGTGACTGTCAGCAGCTGGGGACCAGGAAACCCTGTGAGCTCCGAGCTACTGGTTCTCAAGCCGTCGCCAGATAAGAAGTGAGCTCCTGCTTCTGACAGCAGCCCTGGGGAGAGGAGCCCCCAAGGAGACCAACCTCTGTATGAGAGGAAGGAAGAGCACCCAGCCTCAAGGCTCCATGAAACCTCTGTGAACCAGATCACTCCTCTGACTTAAACTGTCTAGGGCACAGGAAAAAAACGAATTTTATAAAACCAACATAATTTTGATCGTAACACCTAATGACAATACACAGACACATTCGAACAAACAGCCCAGGTTAATTTCACTTGAATAAAGATACAAACTTCTATTTTAAAATAGTAGTAAATTGAATATAGTTCTGCAGTGGCCAAATAATATTCTATGACCAAGCAAAGGTTATTTTAGGAATGTAAGAATTGCTCAACATTAGGAATTCTATTAATATATGATAATCTCAACAGTTGCCAAAAAGATATTTGATAGCATTTAACATCCATTTCTGATTTGATGCCTAGAACAGTGCCCAGGATATGGCAGGTGATCAATAAATGGCTGGTGAGTGAATGAACACTGACTTGTTCTTTCTTTGGCTGCGCTATGCGCTGTGCGGGATCTTAGTTCCCAGAGCAGGGATGAACCCGTGCCCCTTGCAGGGGAATCGCAAAGTCCTAACCACTGGACCACCAGGGAAGTCCCGAATACTGACTTCTAAAACAAAATAACTTATAATCATAAAACAAGTTTATATTAAGGTTTTTTAAAAGGCTAAATAAAAACTAGTAACAAGTGTCCAACTTAAGAAATTAAAAAACAAAACAAAACAAAACAGAATAGGGCTTCCCTGGTGGTGCAGCGGTTGAGAGTCCGCCTGCCGATGCAGGGAACACGGGTTCGTGCCCCGGTCTGGGAAGATCCCACGTGCCGCGGAGTGGGTGGGCCCGTGAGCCATGGCCGCTGAGCCTGCGCGTCCGGAGCCTGTGCTCCGCAACGGGAGAGGCCACAACAGTGAGAGGCCCGCGTACCGCAAAAAAAAAACAAAAAACAAAAAAAAAAACAGAATAAACTCAGAGAGTAGAAGTAAGGAAATAAAGAAAACTTGAAATATCAGCAAAAAGTAAAATCAAAGATACAAAGTGAAGATCAACAAAGCCATGATTTGGTGGTTTTACGAGAGTGACAGACAAATTTCTGTAAAAAGTGATTTTAAAAAAAAGGGAAAAGCACAAATAAGTAATATTATTAATTAAAAAACAAAAACCTAAATTACAAATAGAGCAGATGTTTAAGAGTTCTATCAAAAGCTTTTTTGCGGGCTTCCCTGGTGGCGCAGTGGTTGGGAGTCTGCCTGCCAATGTCGGGGGCACAGGTTTGAGCCCTGGTCCGGGAAGATCCCACATGCCGTAGAGCAGCTGGGACCATGCGCCACAGCTACTGAGCCTGCATTCTAGAGCCTGCGAGCCACAACTACTGAGCCCGTGTGCCACAACTACCGAAGCCCGTGTGCCTAGAGCCCGTGCTCCGCAACAAGAGAAGCCACCGCAATGAGAAGCCCGCGCACCGCAACAAAGAGTAGCCCCTGCTTGCCACAACCAGAGAAAAGCCTGCACGCAGCAACGAAGACCCAATGCAGCTGAAAAATAAATTAATAAAATAATAAAATAAATAAATTTTTTAAAAAATGCTTTTTTGCAATAAGCTTGATAGTTTAAAAGAAATTAATAACCAGAACTGACTCAGGAAGAAATAGAAGCCTGAATACGCCCATAATTAATACAAAAATAAAAGCAGTAGTTAAAATTTTTCCCACAAAAGAAACACCACACTCGGATGGTTTCACAGGTGAGTCCCACCAAATTGTCAAGAAATATATCATTCCATCATCTACAATCTCTCCCAGAGAGAAGAAAAGGACGCTCCCCAATTCATTCTTAACCTGGGGGAAAAAACAAGACGAAGACCACATGAGGAAGAAAATCGGGGGCCCATTTCACCCGCAAATGCGGAAAAAACGTTTAATAAAATCAACACCCATTCAAGATAAAAGCCCCGTACTGGGAAAAATTGTACTTTCTCAACTTGCTTTTGCTACAACAATATCAAGAAGGGGTAACTTCTAGAAGCATGTCCATTAAAAATCAGGAAGGAAACAAGATTGCTCACTCTCTCGACTACTATTTCATTACTACCCCAGCCAGAGCAATTAGACCCTAAAAAGAAAACCGTGAGGACAGGAAAGGAGGAGGTGAAGCTGCCTTGACTCAAGGTGGCACATGTGCTGCGGTCAGAAGGCCTGGGTGGGAGTCCCCGCTACGCGCTGACCAGTCCCTTAGCCTCCTGGAGCGCCCCCCCACCGCCGTCTGCATCTCAATATCATCTACCTTAATATCCAGTGGCTATTACAGCATAGACCACAAAAGCATCAATAGACGCATTTTGAACATAATCAGTTTATCGAGGAAGCTGGTTATGAATCAACAGCACTCCTACCTACCAGCAACAAACAGAAAACAGTTTTTAAACATACAGCACTTACAATAACTGAACGAACTCCGGAGCACCCAGACAGAATCTAACAAGAGATGTGCACAACCTCTACAGAGAAGATCCTCAACGTTTACGGAAAGACCCAAAAGAAGGCTAAATAAATGCAGAATCTTGTGTGTAAACACGCCCACTGAACTCAAGAAGCTGGTTATAACGTTTACATGGCAGTGGAAAGGGCCAGTAACAGCCAAACTCCCAGACGTGGGGCCTTATTATAAAGCTACAGGGACTGAAGCAGGGTGGACAGGGCCGGGCCAGCGAGACAGTGCAGCCCACAGCTCCGCAGCCCGCAGGCTGGCCCATCGCCTGCTTTTCATACAGCCCATGAGCTGAGAATGGTGACCCTTCACTTTCTTAAACACTTGAAAAAATATTTAAAGAATAATACTCTGTGACACACACAAAAGTCCTATAAAATTCACATTTCAGTGCCCATAAATAAAAGTTTATTTATGGATACGTTCATGTGCGTGTTGTCTACGGCTGCTTTCACTACCATGGCCACATTGAGTACTGGGCACAGACTGCACGGCTCCCAGAGCCGAAAATATTTACTACCTGGCCCTCTACAGAAAAAGTTTGCTAGCCTCTCGTGTAGAGAGTCCAGGAAGAGCCTTCATATACAGCAGAGGCAGCATCACAGATCAGTGCAGAAAGGAGGAAAAACTGGGGGGAAAAATTGTAGCTCTACCTCAAGGAGTACAGGAAAATCAACTCCACGTGGATCACAGACTTAAATGTCATAAGACAGCATTAGTTTTTTAAAGAGAATAAATACCTTTCTGGCCTTAGAAGACACAAGGATTTCTTAACGAAGACACAGAAAGCACTAATGACAAGGGGTAAGACTGGAAACTGTGACTAGATTAAAATTAGGAACTGAGTAATCAAGAGACACTGAAGGACAAGGAAAAGGGAACAAACGACGCCTTTCATGCGACGTGACCTCCCTTGACTCTCCGCCCCAATACCTGCTCCTGTGTTACTTTTCTATAAAACTGACGTTTTGAAGGCTGTCTTAAGGGTTTCACATTTCATTCTGTAGCCCATTCAAATTCTCTTTGCTTAACTGGTTTTAATGCTCAATTTTAATTCATTGTGTTCACACCAATGATGCCACTACAAACATGTGAGCCACACGTGTAACTTAATGTTTTCTTCTAGTTTCGTTAAAAAAGGGAAAAGAAATGGGTGAAATTAACTTCAATAAATTTTTAATTAACATTGTCCAAAATCTTGTTTCAACATGCAGTCAATATAAAAATTACTAACGGATGGTTTCTGGCTTCTTTCCTTCTACGTCTTCTATAAACCTGCTGCGTCTGTTAAGCGTACAGCACACTTTTCAGTTCAGACCAGCCACTTCCGGGTGCCCAAATGCATCTGACCAGTGGCTTCTGCACTCGTCAGGCCTACCCTCCCCTTTCCAGAGGGGTGGGCTTGGGCTGCTTTTTTGATCTCTTAGTTATCTAGACAGACTATATTTTCGGCAATCCTTTTTTCCAAGAGGAATCCAAGAGTAATATTTTTTGAGCCCTCGCATTACCTGGGTATGTCTTTCATTATGTCTGCATATGAGACGCCAACCTGACTAAATAATAAGAATCTTGGGTCAATCTGTTTCTCTCCAAATGCTATAACCACTATAATTATTCCATTTTCTTCGGGCATTTAGGGCTGCTGAGAAGTGTAAAAGCAAATCTGACTTTGGTTCCTTTGAAAAGAACCTATTGGGGCTTCCCTGGTGGCGCGGTGGTTGGGAGTCTGCCTGCCGATGCAGGGGACACGGGTTCGTGCCCCGGTCCGGGAGGGTCCCACGTGCCGCCGAGCGGCTGGGCCCGTGAGCCATGGCCGCTGAGCCTGCGCGTCCGGATCCTGTGCTCCGCAACGGGAGAGGCCACAACAGTGAGAGGGCCCCGTAAAAAAGAACCTATTGTTTCTTGCCCTATGGTATACCTATAGAATAGTTAAAAACAAACAAACAAAACCTCAATCCCAACAATACTGCCAATATTGTGAGTTCTCTTTTTACCCAGAACATAACAGCCCTTTTAAGTGCAGGCCCACCGCAGGTTAAGCTTCTTGCTTTTGTGAAAGTACCAAAGCACCTCTTAAAAAGCATACTTTTATGTTTAACATCACATTAATCTAGGTCAGAAAACCATTTAAGCTTCACGCCTATCACAGTTTATTTGGAAATCTGAATTACTGTTCAAACTGCAAACTTCCAAGTTGTGGCAGAAAACCGCAGAGCAAGAGGGCTGTGCCTGCTCTCCAACACCTGGCGGCCGGCGGTCAGGCCATCCAGGGCTTTGCGCCAGGAGAGCGCCACTGGAGGGGCTGGAAGCACCAGCCAGCAGTTAGTGTGCGGCTCCCGAGGCCGCAGCCCCTCCTGTTCATTTCATCTCTGCCAAGGGCTTCCTCATGTGTTAGCATTCCTTCTCTTCCATGTCCCTCTTTCTCTTCTAACTTCTGTTCAGTAGCTCTGAAATTCACCTAGTCAACAGGTAATGATCACTCACTTGTGTCCAGTACTATGCGAGCCACGAGAGGGGGAAATGAGATGCACGGGTCCTCACCTTATGAGATTCCCTTCTGAGGGAACACCAGTAAGTGGCCTTTCCTGGTCCCTCTCCCTCCTGAACCATTCAGCCCTGAAGCCATGAGGTGCACAGAGCAAGGAAAGCATCTGCACAGGGTGGGAAGCCTCGGGCGCCCAGGGTGGGGAGGGGAAAGGGAGGAAGGGAGCAGCAGTCAACGCAGGCTGCAGAGAGGGCACCCGTGCGGGGAGGCTGGCTAGTCCAGGAGTGACGGGGAGCTCGTCCACAGGGCAGCGGTCACGCTGTTGTTCTGGCGAGGGCTGTTGGAACCCAAGGTGGGTGAAGAGGGCAGCCACACAGACCAGGGGTGACAGCAGCAACGGGGACCGGTTACATGCAAGGGGGAGTCATGTATAAGGTCATCTACAAAGGATAACGAGAGCCAGGTTTCACACTGTTGGAAGAGAGAAATACAAATACAGAAACAGAAAACTGGAACACACACACACACTTTTTCTCTTTAGCTCTGACCAGTGAAAGGGCCTGAGAGCAGAAACACTTCAAAAGCAGTGAGCACACCTAGTGAGCAGATCCTGGTTTCTAAACACCCTTCTCCACTGCAAGGAACCAGGAGAAACGGCTCATGCCAGGGCTGAGGCAGGGAAAGTACAGGAAAGGCCTAGAACATGTTGGTGAACCAGAATGAAAGAAAGAACTCAAAGAATGACAGGGGCAGAATGAAAGGACACAGAAGCCAGTCTGAAGGAGCCCCCACTGGCCAAATCAGAGGCCATTTGAGTGTTAAAATAACGATAAAACTAAATTGGAAACCATGAGCCCATAGTTATATAAATAATTAAATTGAAAGTTAGTGAAGAACAGGATACTTACGTGGTTCAAGCACTTCCCCGCAAAGTATTATTTACTACAAAAAGTAACCTGCCAGTGGAGAAGCCTAGCAGACACTGAGAGATCCGAGGCAGAGCTAGCAGTAATGGGGCAGATTAAAACACATGCCCCGTGAAGGGACCCAGTGAGAAGAGCAGGGCCTTGCTTCTGGGCTATTCCCGCCCAAGATGGTAACAATGTAGCAGCGCTCATTTCCTGGGGAAGGTGGTCCTGTTGTAGTGCAGAGAATGCCCTTGTTCAGAGAACTTACTCAGGAAAGTATCCGCGAGTGATGTCAGCAATTTGTTCTCAGAGAGTTCAGAGGGGAAACTTCTTTGTATTGTACGTGCAACTCTTCTCTAAGTGTAAGATTACTGTGAGGATTAACGGTGGCAACATATCCAGGCACGTGGCTCAGGACCTGGCCCATCACAGAAGCTCACCAACCCTGGGGCACGATGACTATTGCTGCCACCCCAGGATGGGCTTTGGAGAAGGCCTTCCTTCCCTAGAAGCTAAGCCGGCTTCACCCAGTCGAGGGCTGAATGCGGAGCCAAGACTAACCAGAGGAGCGGAGCGGGAGGGGCCCTGGAAGGAGGGCCATGACACACACTCCTTTTTCACATTAAACATCCCGATCAGTCATCTCTGAAGTATCTGAAAGTGCTCAAAAGTGGTCCTCACAACTTTAGATGTCTGACCTGCTTCTAAATCTGCTTTTCTTCAAAAGCAGCTTTTAAAATTGTTTAAAAGTATTTTCTTTGCCTTGTTTAGCCGTTACTATTACAACATAATTGTCTATCATTTTTCACTGCAAGTGACTCTATTTGTAGTACGGTAAAGCTTTAAAAAGCTACCTGGAAACCTAATCAGTCTCAAAAATATTAATATGTGGAAATTACTCCTGAGTTTCAAAACCTAACAAATAAAACTTTTAGAGCACATCTTGTTTGTAATACGCAATACACATGGAAGAGTATTAGGATACAGTGTATTTATTTGTAAATAATTTATAAATAGCAATGCCTAAAAAATACACATTTCTACTTTATTTTAAGATCTGTTTTTCTTTAAGGGATTTAAGAATATCCTCTAAAATGTATAGCTTATGTAGAGCAAAACCCTGACATAAAACAAGCCCTTCACTAAGTGGCCATCAGTCCTGGCCTCTGTGACAAGAATTACGGAAAGGCTTTATTAGTCATTAAAGGGTTCCGCCTGCTGGGGATAGGCCTTCGGCCAGAAGGAATGTTTTAGAGATTTGATCAGAAAACCTTGATAATGCTCCAATATGAACAATTACTCATGCACTGCTGCTATAAGTAGGAAATGAAGTATTTCAGTGCCAAGCATTTCAGTTTTCCTTGACTCTACAGCACCACTGTGACCCGGACCCCAGCAGAGCGGCAGGGCCGTGCCCTTGTTTCCTCCAGCTCCGTCTCGTGGACATGGCCATGTGGCCCAGATTACATTAGAAGCTCAAGGAAACCTAATTTATTCATGCAGGTTTGGTCCCTCCAGCAACAGAGCTTCCCTGGAAGCTGCTTTTCAAGTCATAAGTAAACACACAGGAACAATAAAGAGAAGGGAACTAGCAAAATAAAATAAACATGTTTCTCACTTAAAACAGTAAGCACAAATGGGTATGTTTCAGGATGGACCAAAATAACTAGGAATAAGAATAGTTACCAGGAAGTAAATGTCTTTGTTTAAAGTGAAGACAAAGACATATGGATTTCAGGATTAAACCAGTTCTAGGAACGAGCTGCTCCACCCAATCCACACAGCACAGGTTCTGCCCCTGCAAACTGGGGGGGTCGAGGAGGGGGCGGTTTCTGGTGAATCTGAGATGTGTCCCCAAGCAGCCCGCGGGCCCTACTGCGTTAAGACCCTCTGCCCAGGAGCGGAATAAGAGCTGGGCCCCAGGCCTTGGGCGTGAGACCTCGGCAAGGTACGGAGACGCGCGGACCCAACTTCCTCAGCAGTGCGGTCCTCCCCCAGTATCCGGGGATGGGTTCAGGACCAGCCCCCCAATCCCAGACACCAAAATCTTCGGGTGCTTAAGTCCCTTATGTAAAATGGCGAAGTGTGTGCATATAACCAAGTCACATCCTCCCGTATACTTTAAATCACCTCTAGATTATTTATAACACCTAATCCAGTATACATGCTATGAAAATAGCTGTAAATTTAATGTAAATGTCATGTAAACAGTTGCCAGCACTGCAAATTTAAGTTTTGCTTTTTGGAACTTTCTGGAATTTTTTTTTCTTGAAATATCTTCTGTCTGAGGTTGGTTGAATCTGTGGATTCAGACCCCATGGGTGCAGAGGGCCCATTGTAAATCATCGATGGTACCGGGCAGGTCTCTGAGCAAGGTGGTGAGATTACAGGAGATGCTGCATGGGGAACGTGGCTCTCCTACCTCTGTCACCCACGGACCTGCAGTCCACCTGGACCAGCAGAGACAACTGGAGACCCGCCCTGCAAGGCTGCTCTGTGCTGGGCTTCAGGGGACCAGGCCAGACCTGCACCAGCAGGCCAGCCAAGGCAGGCTGAGCCAGCAGTGGCTCAGCTAGATAATTTTTACGCCACTCCTTGTAAGCCTTGATTTCTAATGTTTTTTGTTTTTTTTTCTTAAACATCTCATGGATATTTTCTAGTCTTCCTACCTCCACAAACTAGCGAGAATTACCCTTCAGTCAGGGTAGCGCACCTGCAGTCTCTTCCTGTCGACAGAGCCAGAGTCTGGCAGCTGCAGCTTCTGTGACGTGTGAGAAAATCTCTCTTATTTGTCTACTTTCTGCTCCCAAGACTACCCCCTGCACTATTCTACAGTCAATTTGTCTAAACTCACTCTGAATCCTAACCCCAACCAACTGACGTCCAGCCCGTGGCCTCCGTAGCACGATCCCCTCCTGCATTCATTACCACGTCACAGTGAAGAGGGTAGTTACAGCCCAGGCTCCATACTGCTTTGGAACTGAACGTCCATCTACAGACTCGGACTGCGTCAAAATCAATCAAACTAAAGAGATTTTGTATGTAAAGCACAGAACTTTGGAATTGAGGCCAAAATTACTTATCGTGACAGAACTAAAATCTAGGAAAGTATAGATACAATATGATATGAATTTTAAGTTGACATTTTGAGTAAAAATATTTGTCACATCATTCACTGAGTAAACATATTAAAGAGAAGATGATGACCATTCAATTTGGAAATGTTTATTGGACTATAGCTAATTCTTATAATCCAAATTGTTAAGTCACATATATATTTTTTCAAGTAAAGTTTCCTCATCCACATAACAAACCACATCACAGGATATACAGAGAAGGCCTATGTCCTCATAATTATCTTCACAAAGTTCAAATACATATAACGTTTTGATGGTTCCTAAACCACTTTTGTGGTCTATAATATATCCATGGTATATTATCTGTAAGTATTTTGAAGTGATACTGTTGATAATTCTGTTTTAAGTTTTTTTTTTTTTGGCAGTACGTAGGCCTCTCACTGCTGTGGCCTCTCCCTCCGGACGCGCAGGGTCAGCAGCCACGGCTAACGGGCCCAGCCGCTCTGTGGCATGTGGGATCTTCCCGGACCGGGGCACGAACCCGTGTCCCCTGCAACGGCAGGTGGACTCTCAACCACTGTGCCACCAGGGAAGACCCTGTTTTAATTTTACTTCCAAAACTCCAAATCCCCAGCCTGTGTACTGGAAAACACTGCACTACTTGGGAACGTAAAACTATCCCCTTATTTCCAAATAAAGAAAGAAAGAAATACAAAAACCCTATAACTCTTCATGATTACAATCAATTTCAGTGGTTCCCCAGTTTAGCTATTAAAGTCTCACCAGTGAAGAAATATCGTAGCCTACGTTCCCTTTTATTTCTTTCATAGCAATTTAAACAGGAACAATGTTCTTAGCAAAAGAACATCCAATAATACTAGGACCACGAACTTCCAAACTAAGAATACATTTATCAGGCGCAGAATTTCAGTTAAGCAGGGATTTGGAATAGCATTTTTCTAACAGGGTTAAGGAATTTGTAATGAAATTGCACCATCTAGCAACCAAAATAAGAAATAACTTGACGATCTATTCAGATCACCAAAGTAAAAGAGAATACAACCGAAACCCCTGACTTTCACATAAGAATTTACGTAATTACTATTAGCTATATTCTACTTATTACAATTAAAATATAACATGTTTGTGATAAGATCATTTTATCCATCAAGAGGCATTTCAAGATACAAGAGGTTCTCACATGCCCAAATAAGTGCTTCTTTAAGACAGTCATCCATAATCTCCATGATGTGTGGGTGCTACCTTAGGTCCTTATGACAGCTTTCCTTCAGAAGGGCAGTGAAATACATACATGCAGGTCCAATTCAACACACGCTCAGGTTCTCATCTGAAGAGATGTATGACCTCTAGCAGTCCCAGTACAATACATGGTTTATGTGACTGAGAAGATGAAGAGAGTAAAATCACCAAAACTTTAAATAAACGAAGAGAAAGAAATCTACAAAGAGAAATAGACTCTCTGAGTCTATTTCAAAATAAAGAATTTAAATGCAAAGAAAAAGCATCTGAACTTTAACATTCACAGAACAGATATAAAATGAAAAAACACCCGAGAGAAGACTGTATAAAAGGAGATTGAAAAATTAGGAGTGAGAAATCTTTAAATGGTACTTTAAACTGAGTGAACCATCCTTGACACTGCTGGTTATTCTCCAAAGCATCTTCATTTATAAAGCTTAAAAAGCAAGCATTTTTAAAGCATAAGGAACACTGTAATAAAACTGCTTTTCTGGTTGTTTTTCAAAAACTTCATAAATCTGAAGGAAAAAAATACTTGGCATGGGCTAATATCTTACTATTAACAAAGTTTATATTTCCTCTTGAAAAGAGAGCAAGTAAGTCAGGATGATGAAGAAAATGCTCAAAGCAATCTGACTCACATATTTATTCTATAATGTATTCCTCAAGTCCATTAGCACAATAAGGAACGGCTTTTCTTCCAACACAACTTCAAAGACAGGCTGGAGAGATGCCCAGACTACAAATATGTATTTCCTTAGCATTGAAAAAAGTGCTCCTTCCAAAAAAATTAAAAGTACTGAAACTAAGGGCACACTACAAGTTATGTGAGAGCAAACACCTACTATTTGAATTTTTGAATAAGACAGAGAAGATAAGCAATTAATATTATGATTAATACATAAAAATCAATAATGATCATAGATAGATACAGTCTGCACATAGTCGTCCAATCACCCCTCCGTGAAATCAGCAGTGTGCACTGAAGTGTGGACACCAAAGACAGAAAGTAAACATACTCTGCAAGCACTCTGAAACATTTATAAAAACTGACCACAGGGCTTCCCTGGTGGCGCAGTGGTTGAGAGTCCGCCTGCCGATGCAGGGGACATGGGTTCGTGCCCCGGTCCGGGAAGATCCCACATGCCGTGGAGCGGATAGGCCCGTGAGCCATGGCAGCTGAGCCTGCGCGTCCGCTCCGCAACGGGAGAGGCCACAACAGTGAGAGGCCCGCGTACCGCAAAAAAAAAAACAAACAAACAAACAAAAAAAAACTGACCACAAACTAGGCCACAAAGAAAGTCTCAATTCCAAATAATCAACATCATACAGACCAAATTCTTTGAACATGCAACTATATTAGATACTGTTAAAAAAAAATAAATAACAACTCTTTAAAAACCATTATGTTCAAAAACTAAAGACCAGGGCTTCCCTGGTGGCGCAGTGGTTGAGAGTCCGCCTGCCGATGCAGGGCACGCGGGTTTGTGCCCCGGTCCGGGAAGATCCCACGTGCCGCGGAGCGGCTGGGCCCGTGAGCCATGGCCACTGGGCCTGCGCGTCCGGAGCCTGTGCTCCGCAATGGGAGAGGCCACAACAGTGAGAGGCCCGCGTACTGCAAAAAAAAAACAAAAAAACAAAAAAACTAAAGACCAGACTCCTAAATAGTCCACATGTTAAAAAAGAAATAACAACCAACTACTTCATGTTAAAGTTCAAGGAGTTTTTAGTATTCAAAAAATTTTAAACTTAAGGATATAAAGCATGCTTAAAGGGAGATGTACAGTCTTAAATATATTGGTTTAAAATTATAAAGACTAAAAATAAATGAGTTGTGTCTTTTACTCAAGAGGCTAGAAAAACTAATAAACACCCAAAGAAAATTAAGAGGAAGAATAAAGAGTAGATATCAATGAAATGAAAATAAAAGTGAGTATCTACAAAACCAAAAGTTGATTCTTTGCTAGAGGGTGTCTCCTTCAATCGTTTTTTCAAAGTCTTATCAAAGGAAAAAAGACGCAAAAATTCTGGAAGAAAAGGAAAACTATAACTATAGATATATTTTTTAAATCATAAAAGTATCTCAAAACATCTTTTTGCCATGACTCTGTAAAATGTGCATGAAATAAGCAACTTCCTAGAGAAGCACCGTGGAAGGGACTGCTGGTTGACCCCCGTGTCTGATCTCCCTACTTATAGCAAAGCTTCCTGCCCTGTGTGCAGCCCACATGTGGTAGCCATGCTGGTTCCAGAACCCTCGGCCCCTAGCCAGGCAGGCAGCCTCCGCCACTTACCCAAGTGCCTTGCAAAATCATCATTTTCTGACCATGTCAGGCAATGAGAAAATTTGGCAAGTTCTAGTCTGTAGTAATGGAACCTCTGATTGCTAGCTAAGCAAACGCATGCCTGGAACAAAGGTGTCACTTCACAGACCCCTTCGTGAGAAAGATCTGGCCAGTACCATGTAAGTGGAAGCAGTGTGCGTCACTTCCATTAAACAGCCTAAACGAGAAGAGGCGGGCCCTGCTCCTACTTCCCTTTTCCCTCTTGCTGGCTGGAACGCAGTCGTGAAGGCTAGAGCCGACAGCCATCGTGGCCCACGAGGTGCCCTGAGGAATGGAAGTCACACATGGAGGAAGGAGGCAGAAGGGTCTGGATCACCACCGCCTCCAGACTGACTCGGGACCTTCCACCTCACTTTAGCCACTATTACTTCAGATCTTTCCTGCACCCACAGGTAACCCTAATCCTAACTGATTCAAATATTAATTACCATAATAAACTCAAAAAGAAATAGGAAATGGAATAGACTCACTTAGGAAAGTGACTTGGTAAAACAAACAGAAAGGACCAGTTTGAGAGAACAGAAAAGCTAGCAACAGAGATGCCCATACTAAGAAAAGTGAGAGAGGAGGAGGAACCAGCAATGGAGACAGAGGAGGGGTGACCGGCATGGAGCAGGGGTGACCGGCACTGAGCAGGGGTGATCGGCACGGAGCAGGGGTGACTGGCACCGAGCAGGGGTGATCGGCACAGAGCAGGGGTGACTGGCACCGAGCAGGGGTGATCGGCACAGAGCAGGGGTGACTGGCACCGAGCAGGGGTGATCGGCACGGAGCAGGGGTGACTGGCACCGAGAGGGGATGACCGGCACTGAGCAGGGGTGACCGGCACCGAGCAGGGGCACCAGAGAGGCACGCTGCTGTCCTGGGAGCCAAAGGGAGAAGGCACATCAAGGAAGAGCGCCCAAGTGCATCAGGTGCTGCTGCTAATTCCAGTAAGATGAGGACTGAGAATCACACGGGGAGGATTTAACAACCAGGCAGGCAGGTGACCTTGACAAGAGCAACTCAGAAGAGTCATTCACAAGAGGATGGGAAGGGGTGAACTGTATGTAGCTGGTGAGCACATCTAGTTCCAATGAGGAGCTCTGCTATGTAGGGAGGCAAGGCAATGGAGTAAGGGTGAGCAGCCACAGCAAAATCAAGGACGAAAACAATTCCAATCAACATCACAATAGGGTTTCTAATGGAGCCACACAAACTGATTCTAAAATTCATATAAAGCCAGAAAGATTTAAGAATAATAGCCAAGACAACCTGGGGTGTGGGAGGAGTGGAGGGGAACAATTAGAACGTCTTTCCCAGACATAAAAACATAGGACTTAAAACAGGAGGACCACAGCAGAGCCCAGAAATACACCCACACACGAGGGATCTGGGTTCACTAGAGGGCGGCACCACTTACAAGGAGAAAACAAGCAGATCCCTACCCACGGCATAAACAAAAACCTAGATGTAAAAAAGAAAAACTATTTTAAGAAAACTATTGAGACCATCTCTATTACCAGGATAGGACAGTTTTTAAGGCAAGAGCAAAACAACTTATAAAGAATAAAGGCTGATTCAATTTTATATCAAAATAGAAAAGTTCTGTATATAAAAAGACATTAAGTTAGACAAGTAACGGACTGGGAAGATGTTTACAGCATGAGACACAAGGGATTATTCCATGACACGTGTAATATATGCAACCATAACATATACCATATATGATATTTATTATTATAGGATATATGACATATGCAACCATTTTACACACACACACACACACACACACACACACACCAATAACAAAAGGAAAAAGACCACTAAAGAAAATGGGCAAAGATGTGAACAGGCAACACATGAGAAGAAACCACAGTGTCAATTCCAAAAGCCACAAGCGCTGAAAATGGAAAGATTTTTCATAAACTTGGCACCAAAACTCATGTGAGGTTATTTTTAGCATTCTGCCCACCCGCTTCGTGGGACTCTTAATCCATGCTGTTGTGGAACCGTTCACGCATTTGATTACCTCTGACCTCAGTAGGGATTAGAGGATATACAGTATATGTACCACATCGCATTTCTAAATCCAAATACTTCTGGCATCAGGAGTTCTACATATAGGACTGTGACTGAACTGACACCAGACAGTTGATATGAGGCCAGAGCAATCAATACAAAGCCCCTAGCACAGAGGGAGGCAACAAATGTGTGTTGCTATTAATATTAAATTAAAGAAACAAGAAGATACAATCATACGTCCTTCAGATTGGGCAAAAAATTTGTGAAGGGTGACAATTTAACAAATGATGCTGGAACATTTGGATACCATACGCAAAAACAAATAAACTTCAATATACCTCGCATTCTATACAAAAACTAACTCAAAATATAAAACCTAAAACTATGAAACCTCTAGAAAATATATGAAGAAACCTCTATGACTGAGGGTTAGGCAAGACTTCTTAGACACAACACCAAAAGCAAAACCAAGAAAAAGAGAAAACTGCTACATTTGACTGCTTTAAAATTTTAAACTTCTGCTCTTTGAAAGACGCTGTTAAGAGAAGGAAAAGACAAGCCACAGACTGGATGAAAATATTTGCACATCATGTCTGATAAGGGTCTCATATCCAGAATATAAGAAGAATTCTCAGAACTCAACAGGAAGAAAACAACCAGCTTAATTTTAAAAGGGGCAAAAAAATTTGGACACTTTACCAAAGAAGATATTAGAATGGAAAAATAAGCACAGAAAAGACGTTCAACATCATTAGCAACTAAGAAAATGCAAATCAAAACCACAGGAAATTAAAAAGACTGGCCATACCAAGTGTTGATGAGGGTGTGGAGGAACTGGAACTCAAGTGCTGGCTGGAATGGAAGGTGCTGCAGCCACCCTGGAAGACAGTCTGGCAGTGTTTTAAAAAGGTGAACACACATTTACCACACGACCCAGCAGTCCCACTCCTAAGTACTTACCCAATGGGATGAAAGTATTAATCCACACAAAGACTTGTTCACAGCAGCTTTGTCTGCAACAGTCCCAAACTGGAAACAACCCAGATGTTCCTTGGCTGATACATGGGTAAGCGCACGGCGGTACACCCACACTGCCAACTACTTACTACTCAGCGGTAAAAGAAAAAGTGAACTGTTGATACATGATGCAACGTGGAGATCTCTCAAAAACAATCAGGATGGATAAAAGGAGCCAGACCCAATAAAAAGTATATATCAACTGAGTCCATTAATATACAGTTCTAGGAATGCAAACTAAAGTGACAGAAGGCAGATGAGCGGCTGCTGGGGATTGGGGGGAGGGGGGAACATGGAGAGAAGTGGGTGGGAGGGATGTCCAAGGGCCACTTCTGAGGGCAGTGGGCACGTTCGTTATCTTGGCTGTGGTTGCACGGATGTGTGGCAATGTGAGACTTTCATTCCATTCGGAGAACAAATTGGTACAGCCTTTGACAGCACCTGGTGAAACTGCAGCTCTGCCCGCGCTCTGCCAGAGCAATTCCAGGTCTGGCACGGCCTCTAAAGTACGGGGGTCGCAAACCACAGGCCCAGGCCTGGTTCTGCTGTTGTGAATACAGTCTCATTGGAATGCGGCCACACATCTGTTTACTGGTATCTATGCTATAGCTGTTTGCAAGCTCGTCAGCAGAGATGAGACGTTACAATGGACACTGTATGGCTCTGAAGCCTTAAATATTTACTATCTGGCCTTTTACAGAAGACATTCCCCGACTACTGCTGGAGAGAGACACTGGCTCTTGTGTGCCAGGGCACACGCAAAGGAGCCCGTGGAAGCACTGTTCACCAACAGCAAAAGGTTGAAGAATCCTAAATGTCCATCAGCAAAGGAATTGATTACTGACAAACACTGGAATACCACTCATCAATTAAAATGAATAAACTAGATCTACTGGTATCAGAACAGGCAGGGTCTCAGAAACATCACGACGTCTGAAGAAAGCAACTTGCACAACAAATCAACAACAGGATAAAGTTACAAACTCACAAAGCAATGCAGACACACGTAAAAGTAAGGAGCACACCAAATCCATCTTAGTGGTTTTGCCCTCGTGAGAACAGGATTAGAACGAGGACAGAAAGGACTTCAACTTTTCCTACACATTTTAACTTATTTTTGAAAATCTAATTAAAACGTTTTTATAAGACCCACAAGTTAAATTTAAATCTGATGTCTATAACATACCAAAGAAAAGAAAGCAGAGAAACTTGCTGGCTTTTCCCGCCCAACCGTAATACACCACCCCGACTGTAGGGCACTCACAGGCTGCACTTCTTTAAAGCAGCCGGTGCTCACCCAACAAGGGAGCTGTTTCCCTTTTATCTTCTGAAGTCAGAAGATCTGCTAATCTGAAATTTACTCTTCAGAGGAAACTGAAACACAGGCCTAGTGTGCTTTGCAGAAAAACACAGCTATAAAATTTAAACCAACTGAAGCTTCAAAGCTTACCTACTACGGTAACAGCCCGAGGCCCACATTGGAGGTTTCTGACAGGGTTGCAGAAACACTGCCAGGGACACCGGGACAAGTCCTCAGGCCTATGAAAAGGGCTATGACATATTAAAATTCCACAGCAATAGACAATAAACCGCAGAAAGTTTTGCTCCTTTCAGAAGAGCTGGCGGTGGTGTTGCCGGCAGAACTCAGGCTACGCTACTCTCCCGTTACTGCTGTAAAGGGCTCCCTCTAACGGTGGGCTCTACCATGCAGGTCTCCTCAGTCGCTATTAATCGTGCAGGACGTATCTGCATGCCAAACCAGGACATTTTAAGCAAAATTATCTAAAACAAATAACCGTTCATTCAACTGGAAGGAAAGAAAAGTGTCTGTGGGAGTGTGTATGTAAAACTTACTGGAACTGCTGGCTGCTGATAAAGCTAACTAACCAAGAAACTTCTGTTAAAAAAAACCCAAAATAGGGCTTCCCTGGTGGCGCAGTGGTTGGGAGTCCGCCTGCCGATGCAGGGGACGCGGGTTCGTGCCCCGGTCCGGGAAGATCCCACATGCCGCAGAGCGGCTGGGCCCGTGAGCCATGGCCGCTGAGCCTGCGTGTCCGGAGCCTGTGCTCCGCGACGGGAGAGGCCACAACAGTGAGAGGCCCACGTACCGCCAAAACAAACAAACAAAAAAAAACCCAAAATGAAGATTTATTCTTCTTTTTTTAAGGCGCGATAACGGAAACCTCACCGTGGCATTTGAGGCACACTACCTGGCCTGCAGGTATTCACCCCAGGTCACGTGCCCAAGGGCAGTGGCTGGTAGGAGGCCGTGGGTTCCAACAAAGCCACATCACACACCTGTAAGGCAGACGGCTGGAGGCCACATACAAATAGCACGTGTATTTAAAAGCCAGCCCTGAAAACTTCCCCCGACTCTTACTTTGTCATCAGCCAGGGCCATGCGGACAGCCTGTCCACTCTGCGCAGGGAGAAGGGATGCACCAGGCAGGAAGGGGTCAACAGGGGGTCAGAGCAGGACAGGCCTTGGACCCTGACTCCTGAGCTCCCAAGCAAGGCCACTGCCCCACCCAGGACAGGACTGGATGTGGGTCCAGGGAAGCAACGTCGCACCCCAAAAGCCCCAAATCTTCTATCCTCCCAACTGGAGGGTGGGGGAGATGGGAAGAGGCTTGTAAACATATAAACAGACATTACTGATAATCACAACATTTGAAAGATGCTTCTAATTTTTAAATGTAAATGTGTGAAACAGACTGCTAAAATGCCACTGTTTACAAAAATCATTTTGTTACCTTCTCTCCAGGTTTGGGTGACTGCTGCAACTTCTCATAATCTTTCTTAGTCTCCAAAATTTTTTTGACAAGTCCTCCTGTTGAAAACCAGTGGTTTTATGTTAAAGTGATTCTCTGCCCTAAGAAGCTATCCTGTTCTAAAGGGGTGGGGGGCTGGGGGCGAGGAGGGAGACTTAGTTCTTACCCTTTCTCTCTCTATACTGAAACGGCTTCAGATAATCACTGTATGATAAAAGGTCAAAGCAACTCTCTCAGCCTGTTGTAGGCTAAGTGCGAACACTGTTTTTATGCTGGGATAAGTCATCAACTTTTTTTTTTTAAAAAGAATTACTCGTGGGATAAATATCATATGAAAAACCATTTGAATATATCTTGTTTGGTACATTTGACCTTGGAACTATGTGAATATTTTACATAAGGGAATATTTTACATAGATAAAACAAAAATTAAAAATTTCATAGCCTAAAACTTGAAAGCAAAATGAAACTATAAATGTAACAGTATCGAAATCTTGAAGCATCATGAACTGTTAGCTCATATCTGAAATCGTGTATCCACTGAATCACAAGCTGGAGCAGTGTCACAATCCATGCTCTGCAGGACTGAGACCCGAGGAAGAAGAGGTTCATCTGAAACCCCGAAATCAGACCCACCTCCTTCCCCTTGACCCTGTTCCCGCCCCACCCCCCGTTACAGCTATGCAGGCCAAACACACTTATCATTCACGTCCACCTTCTCCCATCATGCCTTGCAACCAGAGCCCTAAGACTCTGGAGGTACATCAGAGAAAACCCACAGGAGCAAATGCCTCCCTTTTTCCAGTTCTGAGGGACCATGAAGCAAATATCATGAAAAGAGTCCCTTCTAATTGCTCCTTGAGGACAGAAGTGATGGTGACTTTTTCATTTTGGTTTTTTGCTTTTGTTTCTTAATTTTTTATAAATAAATAAAAAATAAACATAACAGTATCATGTTGGCAAGCATAACCGAACAGAGAAGAATTGGCTGTACATCCCTAATGGGATATGCACTAAGAACAAAAAGGCAAGCAGATCTGCCAAAAACGACCCTAAGGTGTTTCCAGTAATCACGTTGTTGTTAACCACCAGTGGCGTTGCTCTAAATTGCTGTGAGTGCACAATGTAGGGTAAAGACACCAACAGCTACTGCTGCTGGGAGCCAGGACTGGGGCACGAGACAGGAACTAACGTACCTGCAAAAATCAAAGAACTTAGGAAGAACCCTGCAATCATAAATCTAAGTTGGAAATACCAGTACAAACTCAGGATATACTTTCCTACAGAAAAAATTAGAAAACCCCCAGAAACAATGACCAACCCAGAAGCAAGTTGCAGCCAGGCTCCTTAGAGACACGGGACAGGAAATACACAAAATGAGTCTGAAACATCTGTCCTACTATAAACAAGGAAGCTACAAAGTCCACTGGGACGTGTCAAAAGGCCCCCACGGTCAAACACTGGACAACAGAACATCAAGGAGAAAACTGAGATGGACTGAAATGGAACACGTCAAGTGTGTTAAAAACCATGCCAGCATACAGACATCAAGCGCTTGCTTCGGCAGCACATATACTAAAATTGGAACGATACAGAGAAGATAAGCATGACACTTGTGCAAGGATGACATGCAAATTCGTTCCATATTTTTGTAAATCAGCTACTCCAATAAAAATTTAAAAAAAAAAACCCACCACCACCACCAAAGCCCTCATTAGTCACCCCTGAAGGTGCCAGGAGACAAATGCACTATTAAGGAAACTGATCAATGAAGGGGAAGTACGAAGCTGGGCCTCGGAGCGGCAAATTCCTGCAGAGGGGAAGCCTCACAGTGTGGAGATTGCCAACCAAAACGTGCTGGAGCGGGGAGGGGGCGGGACGAGAATGGTCACCGTCCCCACAACCCTCATGAAACAACAGACTGAGATCAACCTCCAAGCACAGAGACGGACAGGTGTGATGAAGAACCAACACCACTTGTCAAGTGTTCTTGCCCGAAAAACCTGAATCTGACCAAGTCTCTAGAACCAATTTACAGGAACCGAAGAACATTGAAGAAACCCACAACACTGGGGTGTGACAAGCAACACCCAATGGTGAGGAACTCTGCCGAACAACCGACCAGCCTCTTCAACAAATAAACTACAAGGGGGATGGGGTGGTAGGGGACCTACAGGCTGAGAGCGGATTCAGAGTTAGATCCACAAGCCGCAAACACAGGGACCTTATTTGGATTCTGACTCATACAAACTAGAAAAAAAACACACAAAACAACTGGGGAAAAAAACAGGCATTTGATGATATTAAGGAAGGACTGCTTTTTTTATATATAATAATGGAGTTATGGTTATGCTTTTTAAAAAAGAGCATGTTTATGGCAAAAATGATGCTCTCCAGGACTTGAAAGCAGTCGGTGGAGACTAAGATCAGACCAGATGACCGCTCACCGCAAAAGCTGCACGACAGTCAGGGGCTCACGAGACTATTCTCTCTGCTTCTATAAATGTTTGAAATCAAAGAAGACATTGTGCTTGGGAAGAAAACAATATGACAGAACTGTCGACCTGGGAAGGACTTCAAGGGTCATCCAATTCCACAGTCTAACTGTGCAGAAAAGAAGTGATGTCATCCCCACAACTGCCTACGGCTGCCCTCTGGGGTCCTGGCCACCCCCCGCCCCCCAGCAGCTTCCATCACCTCCCAGAATAACCCACACACGGAGGAGGTATCCGTGCCCACGGCATCCCATCTACTGCTACTCAGACCCCTGACCAAACCCTGGCAGACAAAGCTCATTTCACCAGATCCTTTCACAACACACGGAGCAGACACACGTGTGCACACACAACCCCACGACTCACCGTGCTTCTCATCTTCTAATTCCACCACTTGTACCTGAGCAGGAAAGGAAGGAGAAGAAAAGGAAATTCAGATTTGCTGGAATCTCAAACTCATGCTTGCACGCATCTCAGCAGAGGTGACAAAACTGAAGATGGCAGAGAACTAACTGAAACGCTGGAGGAAAATTCCGTCTACACAAATCTCTAAGTTGGAGAATTAATTCCAGTGCTGTTTGAGTGTGATTATTAAACATACGCTGTGGCTGACCAACCATTTCAAGCTCTGACATCTCAGAGAGCTGGGGGGCGGCCTCCACCACAAACTGGTCGGCGTCCTCATTGTCAGAATTCTGTGACTCTACGATCACATTTGAGACGGTTTTACCGCTTCCTGTCCTAAATGAAAAGAAATCAGATTAAATTAGAAACATTCTCCAGGTCACACGTCCTCATCAATCCCAGCGTCTGGAACTGTGTCTGAGGTTCCCTGAGAGGAGGCCGGAGCTGAGACGCAGTCTGCAAACATGCAGTCTGGGGAAAGCCGCCAGGCCCCGCCCCACCGTGCAGCCCCGCCCCGCACCGTGCCCTCCTCCCAGCCGGGGCTCGCTGCGGGACCAGCCCTGGGCCTGCAGCCCCTCTCCAGGAGAGGCCCGGTCTCCCAAGTCGCAAACCTCAGGGCAGGGGTGGCACTCACTGGTGGCCCTGCTGGCCAGCGCCACCTCAGACCCCGGCTCCTTGGTCTCTCGCAGGAACACAGCAGCCTCCTCGAGGCCCCTCATTTGGCTGCTGGGCACTGTCCCTGACCTACGGCCCTGCCCAGCACCCTCACTTACACAGCGCCTCTCCCCGAGGGCCTGCCATCATTCTGGACCAGCCCGATGTCCACGGGCTCCCGACCTGGTCTCCCTGGTAACCGCCTCCATCCAAGGGCTCTCTCCTGCCTCCAGTGGCCACTGCCGGAACTGCCCCGCCTACTGTCACCCCGCAGCAGACCACCACCAGTGCCTGCTGCTCAGGCACTGACTTCTGCTGCGCCTGCACTTGGACCACAGCCCCCAGACCCAAACACTCCATGGCTCCCCACCAGCCCCTCCTGCCCTCATTTCTTCCCTACCGACCTGACACAGTCGCGCTTCAACAAATACCCTTCAGCCCCTGCCACTATCTCTCCAGCACACGTACACACGCGTGTCCACACACCCTTTAGCGGGATGGGAGGTCCAGAAGCAGTCCCTGCACTTGGGTGTGAGCTCTCAACACAACACTCGCTTCCCACTAACACCTTCGGCTCCAACCCCAGGGCCCTCAGACACTCCCAGCTGCCCGTCCTGCCCCACCAGGACCGACCTTGTCTCGTCCTTGGTCTTCCACGCCCTCTGTACACCCCGTCCAGCCTACATCCCACCGCTTCCAGCTCCCGAAACCCTCCCCCACATCCTTCCCCTCAGCAAACCCTCTCCATCCTCACCCTCGTCCCCGAATGCTGCCGCCACATGCCTGCCCTGCGAGGCCTTCCTCCTTCTGGCCTCCAACCGCCAGGTCCCAAGGAAGGTCGAGGTTTTCCTTGGGCTTATGGAGGCTTCCAGATCTTTCTCCCTAAAATCCCCCAACTCTGAATCTCAATTGTCAGAGACTCCCCGAGAATCAGAGTCTCGCCCTGAACCCCATTATGAGTGCCACCATCTGCCAATCCCGGGCCTCACCCCTGCACTCCAGGCTCCTGGCTTCACTCTTGAGGATTTCAAGGGCTGAGAAATGATCCTTCCCAGTCCCTGGGCTCTAGGGTCCCCGGATTCTCCCGCATCCGTCTCTTGGCCACACTCCCAGGGTGATGCCTTGTCACTGCCACTGACAGCAAATGCTTAACCGTGGATCCAAGCACCCACTCTGTGGCCTCCCCCACCCATCTTCCCAGCTCCGGCTGGAGAACAAAGTCCACGTGATGCTGAGCCATCACTCCACCCCACGTGCCCCAGGAGGCACGCCACAGACCTCTGGGGTGGGGCTGCCTGTCCCCCACAGGATGTGCAGCAGCATCTTTGGCTCCAAGCCCCAACTAGAGGCCAAGGGCCTCCTCTGCACCTCCTCCCCAATCATGGTGCTACAAAAGGCCCCCAGACGGGGCCCCGGGCTGGGGCGGCCCCCGGGTGAGGACCTCTGCCCTCGCCCGTTCACCAGCCCCTCTCGTGGAGGACACTATCCACCACCTCCTCTCTCCTCTGAGCCCTGCCCCTCCTCGCCCAGACTCACTATTGGCTCAGGAGAAAGATGAAGAGCCGGGGTCTCACCTCCTGGGATGTCACCCGCCCGCCAGCCCCCCGGCCTTCGCTAAGGCCATTCCCTCCACATGTCCTGGACCACCCAGGGGCTCTGTTCCCACAGTCCCCTCTCCCCACCCCGCAACGCCGGCATCTCCAGTCTCCCCCTCTCCACTGGACCATCCCCGTCACCAGAAAAATGTGCTGGCCGGCTCATCTTAAAAACAGAGACCCCTAACTTCCCTTGACATTGCGCATCCCTCCGTTTCCCCTGGCAACCATACGTAAAACACATCTACGCCGCCTCCAGTTCCATCTGAAGCCCACTCCGACCAGTCTGTTTTCATCTTCCTAGTTTTTTGTTTTGATTTTCTGTACTGGATCCACAGGTAGATTTGTAAAATTTATAAAAGCCCTGCCTGAGGCTTGTCTTTATACTGCTGATGACTTTCTCACCACCTTTTGTTTTTTAATTTTTGTGCAATTAAGCCTTTAAATTTTTTTATCCTATTTTCCCCCTAATTGTTTTTATGCTTAGAAAATCCTCTATGTAGAGATGGGGGCAATCCACTTTCCCCGTAACTGTAAAGACATAACTGTACGAGCACGAACACCTGTGTTTTCCCTCACTTCTATCTGAAGTGTGTGGCACGCACGAGGTTTGAGGTCACGCTCCACCCCGGGTTCTCTTTTACTCAACAGCAAGTGCTCCCTGCTCCGTCTGCTGCCCGCTCCACCCCCGTCTCTCAGCACACACACCATCCTCGCCCATCCCTGTCCCACCAGCGCCAAGGAAGCCCTGCCCCTCGGAGCCAACGCAGATTCCAGGGCCTCACCTGTCCGTCATCGGCACCTCCGCACTCTCTGGCCGCCTGACCCGGGGAGGTGCGGGCCGTGCGCTCCCGGGCCGAGGTATCCTCCTAAAAAGGGATACAAAACACTTGCACGTTTCAAAGTGGACAGATGAAAACCCACATTAATGTTAATGCTAATTTCCAGGCCACCATCAATATGCCAGTTAGGACATAGCCTGCAGAATATTAAGAACGTTCCATCAACCTGACAAGTCTAAAAGTATCCATCTTTTAATCTTACATTCTCATTAATTTTAAGGTACAAAAAGTAGTAACCTAACTATCAGGAATCAAACCATGACATAATTTAGCCTTAAGTACCAATTTCCCTAAATCTCTAAAACATTCTACGTGAGTTAGTTACACCTCAGGTACCAGACAACTAAACAGTTTTTGCTTTCTTTGTACACATACTCTTCCTCACAGTTAAGCTCAGCATTAAGTGAGCTGCAGAAGCTACAGAGAGGAGCAGGGCAGCTGCCCGGGTGGGAGCCAGAGCACACGAACCTGACGGGGGCTGGGAGCTCGCCTGGCAGCTCGGAATTCTCCAGCACCTCACACTTCTCGTGGCCAGAAGGGCCAACGTCTCCTTCTGCACAGACAGCAAGCCAGCCAGCAGTTCACAAAGAAAGAAAGAAACAACTAGTAAATATGTGAAGAGACAGCAATCAAACAACTGCAAATATAAATGAGCTTTTTTTCATCTATCATTTTGATGAAGTTCAAACAGACACTTGATATCTAAATTTGGGGGGAGATTTGGGGAAACGGGCACACTCAAGCCCTGGGAATACAAACTGGTTTAACTTCTCCAGAAACAGGATTCAAAAGGTAGGTCAATCAAGTCAGCAATTTAACTTAAAGGAAATACAAGCTAAGGAAAGAAGCGGACACGTGTAACCTCATGTCAAGACGCTCACCCATCAGCATTTACAACAGTGACAGACACTAGGAAACTTCAGGGAACTGCGGTTTGTGAGACCCTCGTATAAACCAGCCGTCATGTTAATGTATGTATCATTAGTAGAGTAGGGTAGCATATCTGACCATTACACACACAGGCGGGCTCTAGAAGGACACCCATTCAAGTTACGAGCAGGGGCACTGCCGGTGCTTTTCATTTTCTTCTCCATAGTTTTCTGCATTTTTAAGGTTTTTCACTTTGGCTCTGTACCATATTGTTTTTATAATCTGAATAAAGTTTTGTTCATTTTGATAAATATTTAAACAGTAAATAATAAGCCCAAGCTATAATATTAAGACAATTAAATTTACTCTTACTATTTAAAGTAATAGGACTTTATACGTTAGAAAATAGTAAAATCAGAACTTGATTATTGGAAATACAGTTTACACTCAGGAAGAAATTCTGAAATGTATTCTTTTGAAACATATTTTCATAAAATATGAAAATTAAATCTTAACTTGGTGTAGTTATGTTTCCTTAAGTTACTTCCACTAATACAATTTGTAAAACATAAATCTGAGAGTACATGTTAATAACTATACACACGTACACAATTTACACCAAACAGATTTACTTAAG
Organism: Lipotes vexillifer; assembly: GCF_000442215.2. Lineage (NCBI taxonomy): Eukaryota > Metazoa > Chordata > Mammalia > Artiodactyla > Lipotidae > Lipotes > Lipotes vexillifer. The sequence continues at coordinate 229,879 of NW_006779703.1, forward strand.
GCTATTCCTTACCTGCATCACTAGGAGAATCACCTAAAAAACAAAAAAAGGTACATCAGAAAATCAACTTCTGTGTTAGGAAACCTCAGTATATTAAATGAGCAGAACAGGATTAGAGAGAAATACATAATTAATAATTTTGGAGGTCTACTGGGGAAAAAAATGGTCATTTCCTCATAGCCTTTTTTCTAGTTTCCTACTGCCACTGCTTTATTTTCAAAGAGAGAAAGACAAAGAACAAACAAAACTATGAATCAGAACGTGTTATTACATGGAAACAGGAAGCAGCGATGAGAAGAAAGTGTATCCATCAAAGAGATGAATGAAAGAAACCGAAGAGGGAGAAGGTGACAGAGCCTCGAAGCCACGGATGGACCGACCGACTCCATGTGTGTGACGAGCCAGGGCTGAACTGGCGAACACACCTTGGGGCATTTTCCAGGCTCTGGATGGAAGCAAACAAGAGCCCGTCTTACATAACTCAGCAGCGAGTGTTTCTCCATCGGCTCCTAAATAAGAAGAAAGTGTCTCTGCCCCACACGGGCCTGCCTTGGCACTCTTCACCCAGGACCCTTTCTCTTCAAGTGCCGCTTTATGGGGACAAACGTGACCGACGCGGCCTGTCAACAAGGGAAGCGCTGCAGGGGTGGGCGGACCCGGGAAGGCCTCTGTGTCACACCCCTAAAATGCATGAACACGTGTGCAGAAGACCCAAAACTCCCTGGATTCAGGTGAGGGCCTGGACAGACGCCCCCCGGGGATGGGCCCAGCTTACCCTCAGGACACACAGACGCGACAGACAAGCGCCCCTCAGACCCCGGAACTGTGCACCGGCGGGGGGGACCTCGAGCGCTTTGGGTGGCCTGTGGACGCCATGGTCAGAGCCACAGAAACGCTGCCCCAAAGAGGGCAGCTCTAGGGGTGGGGGGCCCCTGGCTTAGGGCATCGGGGGGACCTGGGAGCCCTCCAGGACCCCATCTGCGTGGGACACAGTGCCTCCCGGAGGTCCCGCCCCACAGAGGGACAAGGCGAGGACAGGCTTGGGAAGCGTGGCTCCAGACGGAGCCTCTGGAAGACGGGGTGACGGGGGCTGCCCAGGAGGACGCGCAGCGGCCGCAGCCGCCCTCCTCGCTGCCCTGTCGCCTGGTGCGCGGGAAAGAGACCAGCGTGAGAGCCGCTGGGCCCCCGGGGCCCCGACGCCACATCCCCAGGCTCTATCCAAAGCCCATGCCCTCGGCGTCGCTGGGGACAGGCCGTGGGTCCCGGAAACGTGGCTGAGTCACGAGCTGACGTCCAGGTGGTGAGGGCACATGGCAGCCCCGCCCACAGATCGGGCCAGCCCCTGAGCGCCCCGTCCTTGGGGATGCCCAGGTCCTCTGCGGCTCCACCTCCTCCCCAGATCCCGGGGCCAAGGCGGCCCGGACGTGCAGGCGCTCTGTCCCCCTCGTCCCTCGTCCCAGGTGAGCACACCCTCACAGCCAGCTGCCCCCCCGCCCCGCTCTGAGCTCGGGAGCCTGCCCTCAGGCGTCTGCGCGCCTCGAGACTCTGCCGCCCCCCGCTCCCCGCCACTCCACAGCCCAGGCCGCTGTCGCCTCTGGACCACGCGCTGTGCTGCCCACGTGGAGGCCATCTGAGTAGGGCTCAGCCACTCATCGTAAAAATGCCATCGGCTTCCTGCTGCGAAGCTCCCTGACGAGGCCACTGGCCCCAGCTCTCACCCCTGCCCCCGCCAAAGGCTCTCCCTGACCCTCCCCCAGAGAGTGCAGAGTCCCTCCCCCCAGACCACCCCCAGCACCCCTTAGGTCACCTACTGGCTTCTGCCCACTCATGCACTCACTGCCTTAGGGCCTAGCACACAGCATGCCTTCAACCAACATTTTCTACTGGAACAAACTGACAAATGTCGGCCCTCACCTGGCCGTGCCCCTGCTGCCCCGGTCCCAACACCCTGCACCAGGCCCGGCACTGGGGCACGCACAACTCACATGGCAGGGGGCATGTGCAACCCTCCATGCTCGAAGGGGCTCCAGGGCCTTAAAAAGCAAATGCTGAACGTGGACTTTACCATGACTTTTTTTTTTTTTTACTGCTGAGAAAAATTATGTCAAAAGCAGAACCCCACTGAGGTAGGACTTAAGACACTCAGAGAACATCACAGACACAAAAGTCACAGTCGTGACAGCCCTCTGAGCTGCTTAAAAGTCCTCTTTGGACCTGAAACCTGGGGGACGCAGCTCGGCCTCTGGGACCCCCAGCAGCAACTGAGGCTTGTTCCTGTCGTCCCGACACCGCGGGCTTTCCCACAGTATCTCAGAAGGAACATTGGGGACACAGGAGAGTCTGCTGCCATCAGGCAGTGACTAGAAGACGCTTTCTAGTTTCTGTAAAAAGGCAAAAGTGAGCCATCTGCCACGTTCGGTCCTGATGGTGTGGAGAACGAGGGACTGGACTCTCTGGGGGTGTCAAAGACTCAGGGAACCTGTGGTTGCAGCCATGGCCTTGGGATGAGAGGCATCCACACAAGCAGCACCACATCTGGGGTGCCGGGTCTCCCTCACGGGACAGGAGTGGTTGACAAGGGGCCCCCTTCTCACCTTTCTGCTTTACTGCTGGCTCTGGCTCAGCACTTTCTCGCTGCAGACTAGATGAATTAGCATCTGAAACACTAGCTGAGTTAATATTAGCTTCCTTTGTTCCTGATATAAGACAGTTAAATGGGTTATTAAGATGGACTGGTCATCAGTGGCACCTTACTTATCTATGCTTCCCCACCACAAGCTTCCCAAGGATGACCCAGGGCAGCTTCTAGAAAACGCACCTAGAACACTCCTCCCAGGCCTGGCTCTGGGATCAGGAGAGCGCGAAGGGACACCCAGACGTGAGCAGACCCCGCCCACGTGGGCCAGGCAGAGGCCTGGGCTCCCACAGCCAAAGCACCCTGGCCCCCCATTTCCAGGACCACCCGACACTACCAGTCTCCCCTCATCTCCCCACAACAGCCAGGCCTGGGAGTCACAAGCTGCAAATAGGTTGCAACTTCAGGAAAGCAGGAGGAGTAGGAAAAGTATTTCTGGCCTCGTGCACAGCCCTAGACGTGTCAAAAGGTCCTAAATACTTGCCTCCTGATTACTGACTCATATGTGAATGTTTATAAAAATAGAAAAAACCACCAAATACCTGAGAAATAAAACATTTTTTCCTAGTAAAAACAAAAGGATGGGTGCTGGGGGAACAGATTTTGAATTGTGGCAGGACCCAGGGAGGAAACCTGACCAGTTACTAAAGGACCCTCCCACACACTCTCTAAAATGGATCAGGAGGCAAAAATAAAATTAGGAAAATGTTCCCTTTCCTGAAACACGATCTTATAATTTCTTGAAAGTACTCAATGAAATAGTTTATGTCAGAATTAAACTGTCACTAACTATCAGAGAACTGCTTGATTTTATGTAGTGCAACTACATAAAATAGACAACATATAATTTTCTGAGGAAATTTTTTTTTTGATCTGCAAAAACGATGCTGACTTAAACAGTCTGATTCATGTCTACAGTTCATTATTTATGATATCTCATAGGACCAACAAGAAATACCATTAAGTTCTAAAACAAACAATTCTAAAAATAGGTATAAGCTAGGCAGCTTTAGATTAACAATTTTAGAAGAAAACACCCCAATAACTTTAAGTTGTCATATGTTATTTGAAAGTATCAAATATTTTCTATATTGTACAAAACCCACCAGCACAGTAAGTAAATTACAAATGCATTATTTCTGTCCATAGCTTGAGGAGACCAATGACATTCTGCACAATTTTATCTCCTCAAAGCTCTTTCTTTCTTTACTTTTTTGAGAGGCCTACGATGGTTGTTTTAACGTTTCTAGTGGTATTCTTAAGTAAGGTTTACTAAACCCCAAATTCACACAAACAGAAAGAACATAAAAACAGACTATCATTCACTAATAATACTACAATCGATTCTTAATCAGAGGGCAGGTTAACCAGCTTGCCAAGCAACAGCTTTTAAAAAAATAACGCACCCATAAGAAATTAAAATTACTATGAATTGGAAAAAAAAAAAGTCAGTGCATTAGCACAATCTGCTGTCTGAGTTAGCGGCCATTACTGAGCCCTGCAGGTAAGGACGTGGGCGGAGCGCCGCGCCTTGAGGGGGTTCTCGCCCCAATAAGATCACCTGCGCAAAGCTGGGGGCACCGGCTGGGGCCACTGGCGTCTGCACCAGTCACTCTCCCTGAAACTCACCAAGCAGCGCAGAGCCCACAGCACTGCACAAGCAGCTTGCTGTTCTGCCAGGCCTCTGTGCAAAGTTCAGCTGCACGGAGGTGCTGACTACATCTGAGGGTAAATGCAAATAACCAGGGTTTAAAATGGGCGGGTCTGCCTGGCCCAGTAACCAGCCTTAGCATCATATCATGGGATGCAGAGACATTAAGTGCATCCTGACAGGACATAAGGTAAAGGGCACAGCATCACCTACGTAGGGGTGAGGGAGAAGCAATCTCTTCAACCCAAATCTGATCAGGCCTTTAGATCTAACAGAAATACAGGGGGGTGGGGGTGTGTGCCATAAGTTAAATGACACCACAAGGAAGCAATCAGACAAACACAGAGGGAACGCTGTACAGGACAAGCAACCTCACCTCTCCAGAAAGTCAATGTTCTGGAACGAAGGTGGGGGAAGGGGGGCTGTTCCACATTCAAAGAGGTTAAAGAGACAAAAAGAATAATAAAAAACATACAGTGTGTTCTGGATCCTGATTTTTTAAAAATAACATTGCTGAGACAATAAGAATGCAGACTGGGTTTTAGATGCTCTTTTGGGGAATGACAGGTCTGTTGGGTGCAACAATAATTTTATGGCTATGTAGGAACATTTTTTTTTTTTTGAGGTGATGCAATATTTCATAAAACTACGTCACTATAGATGAAGCAAATGTGTCAGAATGTCAGGGCTACTGAATCTACATGAGAGGCACATGGGTGCGGATCATTCTATTCTATGTATTTTTCATAATGAAAACGTCTAAACAAAACAAAATGAAATGAGCAAAATGAAGACACGGATGCCGTAAGGTTCCGGGAAAACATAAGACGACCAAACAGCTGTGGAAGGAGCGAGTCTCCTGAGACAGCCTGCGTGACACTGTGAGCAGGGGAAGAAGACGTTCACGTTTTGAGAAAGAAATGGATAAATTCCTTGATGAATTCTTCAATCCACCTGCAAAGGCAAATGAGAACCACCAAGCCCAACCATTCTCCCGGGACACCCCAACAGTAACGCAGGCCGGCCAGGCCCTGGAGCAGTCGGCACGACCCGGCCAGGCGCTGGTCTGAAGCGCTGGCCAGGACGGGAAGGGGACTGGGAGGACAGACCCAGTGGCCTGGATCTGGAAGCCATAATCAATCTGGGAACTTAAGGAACCCTAATGACTGCTGGAAAACCCTGAATTCCGGAAGCAAAATGACTGCCAGTGCAGGACGACATTTGTGATGACAGGGACCCGGGGTGTGTGCAGTGACAGGACTCAGGGAGGAAGGGTTTGCGTGGAGGGAGGCTCACCTGGGCCACCCAGGGACAGGGAGCGCACAGGACTCTGATGGCGGCCAGCAGGTGGCGCCAGGCTTCCTTCTAATCTCCGCAAAGCACTCAGCTGAGAATCGCCTGCTGCAATGTTCTGTGCTTCTTAAACACCGAGCTTTTATTATTTTCACACATGCAGATAAAGATCTATAAAGATCCATAAAGTCTAACATATGTCTAAATAACTACCTCAATTTATTTTAAATCCGGCACACCATCTCAGAACAGCACTGACGCACCATGACTTGGGGCTCTCGGTAAACTTTATATATAAAGTGATGGGTACTAAAGCAACGGTGCACGACACATCTGTGACAAGCCAGCCACTGCACGATCATCACCTCATTTACTCTCAAGGCAGGTCTTCTCACACCCGTGTACCCACGAGGAGACACTGGCTCAGAGGGCACACCTGTGCAGCTCATTCCAGGGCAGCAGGTACGCAGGTTTGGGTTTGGATGCGAGGTGTGCCCACCTGGGCCGCCCAGGGCCTGCGCTGGGCAAGCCCTCACTCAAGCTTCACCCCGCCCACTCCCCTCTCCTGCAGTACCAGGACTGCCCTGTGCTGCCCCCCACAGGACCCGCCTGTGGCTGAGAAAAGCTCCTGCAGAAATGAAATAAACCATCACAAGATGCAGCTGAATTGCAACGGGTGTGGCCACTGAGAAAAGCATTTTCATCCGTAAGAACTCATTTTGTCCCAATTTAGGTCGTTCGGTCCTCCCCCACTGCTCAAGACGCAGATGAACCACACAGAGCTGACCTACTTGGAACAGAATAACCACAGACCATCACTGCTGA
>NW_006779703.1:236437-246987 GCF_000442215.2 Lipotes vexillifer
CTGAACCAGCGATGGAGCACACAGCTTGCAAACACACCCCTCTTAGAAAAGCAAAAACTAGTAAAGGCAGAACGCAAGTGCAGAAAGATGGGCTTATGGTTATTCTAGCTACAGTTACAGAATGTTAAAAAAAACAGGTAGATCCAAGGCAAGTTCAGCCTAGAAAAATTTTTATCTTTCCCTGGGGGGGCAAGATTTACACTATTTTTCCCCTCAAATGTCACTCAAGAATTGCCATGTTTCTGAAGAATTTACTTAAACATCACAGAAGACTACATACAGTTACAATCTTGGATCATCCCACCGAAATTCCACATCCGTACGTCTAATCACCCGGTATCAGCAGGGTGAGGATGTGCACACACGTCACACTGCCAGCCTCGAATGTAAAAGGTGTGCCACGGGGACACCTTCCCCGGGTGCTCCGAGCAAGCACTTTAAAATAGTTCTTGTGGACCATTTTCTTAACAGAACACAGCAGAGCATGCTGGAGAAGTGAAAGATAATTTCTCTAACTATCCACAACACTTTTTAAAATTCCAGGAGTAAGATGAAGAAAGCATTTTGACTTAGATGCAAAGATGTTCCACATGATAAAGCATGTAAAGGTTAACTTAAAGCTGAGTTAATCTTCTTTATCATAAAACGTAGCAAATTAAAGCAAACAGACTATCAAGTCACTTCTGTTCTTCAGTAGACTGTGGGAAAAAAGAAATCTCATGAACATTAAAGTGGTTAGAAAAATAAAGAATAATGATAACCACACTGAGATAGAAGTATTTCATACCAAAGTGGTGAGGAATTTAAACTAAAGAATATATTTTTCTTACCTATTTCTGAAGTTGTAGTTTCCTGATCTGGTTCATTATTTAATCCAGACACTATGGGGTCTAAAATTTTAGCTGAAATATCATCCTCCTTTCTTCCTGACATAAAACAGCGAACAACAGATTAAACTATTGCGAAGGTTTTTGCGTTTGGTTGCTTTGGTTGGGATTTACAAGGCTTTACGCCAGGGTCACCAACTGCCCCATCAACTCAACGGTCAACCCTCAGCCTCCACGGGACCCGTCTCGGAAGCGCTGGATGAGCCCCTCCCTCTCCGGAAGCCCCTGGCTTTCAGGGCGCTGGCTCTCCAACCCCCCCAACTTGCTGGCCTCTGTCTCCTCTGCCAGAGCCCTCTCCTCCTCTCCGACCCTCAAACCCTGGGCTCCACGCTCCCCGGAGGCCATTACTGCATGAAGGCCCGCGTGCTAATCTGGGAACCCCCAAGTTCTTCATTTTAACGTCAGCTTCTCCAGCTCTGCCCCTGAACCCCAGGCCCACACACCCGCCCACTGTCCCAACGCCTCCACCTGCTTGTCTCACAGGCATCTTGAACTTAACGCCTCTAGAACCGATCCGCCAACCAGCTTATCCCAAAGCCTTCCCCACTTCAATAAATGACACCACGGAGGTGCCGGACACCCCCGACCGATCCCACCTGTGATTCCTAACAGGCGCCGTGCAGTCCATCGGCGCCGCTGTCATCCCTTCCGTGAGAGCGGGCTACCCCGCCCCACCCCACCCCCGATCTCCGCAGCAGTGACCTTGGGTCCCAGACGTCATGGCCTCTCACCTGGACGCCACAGCACCGCCTAACTGCTCTCCAGCCTTCATTCCCGCCCCTGTAGTTTTAACGGGGGTGCTTCTCAGACCTAAGCCAGAGCCTGTTTCTGTCCTGCTGGGCACCCCCGGGACCTCGCTCCCACCTACTCCACCATGCCCCCAGCCTGCCCGCTCACGAGCCCCTTCTCCTGGCACCTGCCCTCTCTCTGCTCCAGCCTCACCACCCGGCTTCCAGTCACTCAAACAGGCAGGCCTATCCCCAGCTCGGGGCCTCTGGCCATTCCTGGACACCCACAGGTCATGTGCTCTGTGACGCTAGTGGACTCTGTCCGGACACCCCCTCCTCAGTGGCCCTCCCTGCCTACGCACCCCCTCCACCTCTCTCGGCTTCATCTCCCTTCAAAAGACTCACGGTTAACTAACACGAATGTATACATCCTGAGTTCTCTTTATTGTCTGTCTTCTTCTAGATCATACTCTCCACGAGGGCAGGTACTCCACAGATATTTGCAGAATTAAGAAAGGAAGGCTCACACGGACGATTTCGGCCAGTGAGGGAGTCACGGATGGGAGTCCACGCACGGCGGGGGCAGCCCCGTGGCTCAGACAAGGGGGCCCGCAGGTCCCCTGCCCCTGCTCCACTTGGGGCTGAGAACAGTGCTCTAGCACCCGGGCCCACGTCAAACAGGGCACATCTCCTCTGCACCACCCACAGGGCTCCGTCTGTTTACTGATCAAACGGAAGCAAGGGATCAGGTGGCTAAAGGTTTCCGGTCGCAAACGCTCACTCGCAGCCTCCCTGGGGTTCACTCAGTCTTACCGAGCTGTCTCCCGGTGTGTTCCTTCTTAGCTTTACTGCAGGAAGAGTTACGTTCTTTTTCAGGGGAGAGACTATTTTCACTGGTTCTAGAATCCCTTCTTCCTAACATGAAATTGCACAATGAAAATACATATTAAACTTAATTTGCGATGCTGCATATTATCGAACAAATGAAATTAAAATGCACCCACTAACTCAAAGTGATTTGCTCTGCTAGTCTCCACTGGTTAAGAATAAGCAAAAATTATCATATTCTTACGCAGAATGTTTTTTGGATCCTATAGGGATTCTAGTATGGCCTTAAGATTCTAAGTATGTCTAACAAACGTGATGCCCTCCCTCTCTAGTAAAGGCAAGGCTTCTCTCCTCGGCGGGAACACAGAGGGCCTGTGTCTCGCACAACTCCTGGGTGCTGGACCCTTCCCCTAATGCTACCTGCTAAAGCGAGGCAGCACGATAGGGCGCAGCGCCAGCTTTGCTGGGCAAGGACCCGGGGTGAGGTCAGTGCCCGGCTAGCAGAGGCAGGGAAGAAAGAGTTCACCAATTTGTCGACAGCTCAGTAAACCTTAATGTCATAAAGCTGGCAACTCTCTGATAACCAAATCTCTTAAAGATCAAATAAAAGGAACCCTACAGTTCAAGCTTACTGGTTAACTCCGGTGCTAACATCTTGAGTTATTAAAAAAGAAAAGCAGATGACATGACCATCAGCTTAGAAAATCAAAACATCAATGGAACAATTATGGGTTAAGGTTCAATACAAGCTAGATTTAAGATACATTTACAAAAATCAATAAAGGTTCTATGTTCCAACAATAATCACTAAAAATTAATGATGGGAAGAAAGATTCCATTTCCAAAAAAACTGAAAACAAAACAATCGAGCAATCCCTGACTGACAGACACACCCAAGCACCCAACACACGTCTCGGGAGACGAGGAGACCCCTGTCTAACTTGAAAGTAGAGGTATCCAATCTTCCCAGAATAACGAAAGCCTAAGTTTCACCCAAGTCCAATTACATCCTGATCCATTTGTTTTGTGGGAGGTGGGATTCTTTGACTCATGAAGTGATTACAAAATACATCTGGAAGAATAGCAAATAAAAGGGCTTAAAACGTCTTTGAAAGGAAAAATGATAGGGAACTAGTAGTGAAACAGAAAACAGTAGAGAAAAAACAAAAACAGGAACACCAGACTCCAGACTCCAAAAGGCATGTGGGGAGACCACAGAGCAGGAGGGAAGGGAACAATTATTTAGTAAGTGACCCTGGAACACCTGATGAGTTATTATGAAAAAATAAATTCAGAGCCTCATTTTATACCATGAATTAAAATAAGAGATAACCAAAAAGATTAAATATTAAAACGTATGACAAAACACAAAACTTCATCTCTCAAATCTCTGGAAAAACTACAGAAAAAAGACTGGTAGCTTCCAGTGCATAAAAATTAAACACCTAGGCAAGTCAGAAACCAAACAAAATTAGAATTAAAAAAGTGGAAAAAAATATAAGAAACAAATACTTATTTAAAAATCGGCAGGGGGGTGGCGGTGGGATGAACTGGGAGATTGGGATTGACATACACACACTAATATGTATAAAATAGATACCTAATAAGAACCTGCTGTTAGCACAGGGAACTCCACTTCCCCGTACAGTAGAAACCAACCCAACACTGTAAAACAATTATACCCCAATAAAAAAATAAATACTTAAAAAAAAAACTGGCAGATGTCCTTAACATAGAGGGAGCTCACGCGAATTAAGAATGCTCAGACTGAGTGTTTTCCATCCACCAAAATCAGCAAAGCCTTTCAAACAAACCCCCGGAGAAGTTGTGGGGTAGAGGGTACAGACAGTGTCCACTGTAGCTAAAACCTTAAAATGTCCAACTGGCCCTCTGTGCCAGTAATTATACCCTGGGAACCTATCCCACAGAGATCGCCCAAAAGGAAGTTTCTGGCACAGAGAAGTTCACTAAAGCATTTGTCAACGTCAAAGAGCGGAACTTACCACCTAAGTTCAATTTCTCAGTGAAAAATTCCAACTACTACATTCTTGCCATACTTCTGTAAGTTTTACAGTTTAGGAAAAGGATGACTTTTCAGGAACTACTCTGCTCATTCAAAGTAACTTCACGCTTCCACTGAAAGCCTCCGACACTGCCGGCCTCCAACTGTCCTTCCCTGCACTGGACTGACATTCTTTCCCCACTTATCGGCTTGTCATAAGGAGATCGGTCTGTCATAAGGAGACACATCTTCGGGCAAACCCACGCCAGGCCCGTTTGCTTCAGCTTCAGCTTTTAGCATGACTGTCAGTGACATTTTCTGCTATGTTTTAAATGCATAAACATCACCTGTCTAAGGGCAGGATGCTCTTGATGTCCATCCTGCATCAGGACTAAACTTGCTTACCCATTCAGAAGAGTCAGTGAGACACGGATGACTGATAAATATTTCTGGAAAATTAACATTCAGTCACACCTTTTAGATTGGAACACAGATCACGCAGGTGTACTCTGCCCCTGGTGTCGTGAGCTCACACATGTGTGCAAGGGCATGCACATGCATGTGGGTGTGAAAGCCATATATCTTCATCATTTTCACACAGTCTTTGTTCATTCCTTCCAAAGGCAAATCTGCTTTCTAGTCACAGAAGCTTTTTCCTACTAGATGCTGTGACTAAAGCAAACAATCTAGTATTGGGTTTCCCTGGCGGCACAGTGGTTAAGCTGTGGCACGCAGGGGACATGGGTTCGAGCCCTGGTCCAGGAGGATCCCACATACTGTGGAGCAGCTAAGCCTGCGTGCCACAACTTCTGAAGCCCGTGCGTCTACAGCCCATGCTCCACAACAAGAGAAACCACCGCAATAAGAAGCCTGCGCACCACAACGAAGAGTAGCCCCCGCTTGCCACAACCAGAGAAAAGCCTGTGCGCAGCAACGAAGACCCAACGCAGCCAAAAATAAAATAAATTAGAAAAAAGAATTTAGTATTTTCAGCTACATTGTATGATAAATTTTGCAGTACCTTCCACTGAATTTTTGGATCGCCGTTTTGATGTCTTTGTTGTCACTGACCTGGATGCTCTAGTGGAAATCTCAGTCTTAAAGAAAAGAGAATGAAAAAAAAAATTAATTGATGCACCACAGAGCAACACCATGAGCAGATTTATTATTCAAGCTCAAGGAAGAACAAATAGGAAACACAACAACATCCGTACGCATTCAAAGGGGAACTGACTCCAAGTCAGTGCAGCTAAGCACTTAAGACCTAAGAGTGTGAATTAGAAGGAAGCTGAAAGCTCTTTCACTCTAAATGCAGAATTCCACTTTTTGGTACAGCCCTAAAAAGGTCAGCCGTCCACTGACCATACCTTGAGAATCACTGTCTCATCAGATGAGTTTATGGGGACTCAACTTCTGTCGCTATATGCTTAATTACCTCAATGCATTTGTGAACAACTCTGAGAGGGAAAACGTACACGATGTGTTTAAACAGAGTGTAAATCAGAGAAAACAGCACATCCCGTCCCTCCCACCGCTGGCTCAGTTCCCTGGCCCGACCCCTCCCTCAACCTGCCATGAGGGCCTCTTAACTAGCCTCCCAGCCTCCACTCCATGCCTGTCCATCTTGCCCGTGGCTGCCCGGATATACTTCCTGAAATGCAAACTGGACGATGAAGTTGGGGTGAGTCTAACCTCCCCAAGCCAGCCCGGCCTGGCCCGGACCTCACCCACAGGAACTGCACTGCAGGGTCCCACCGGGCCAGGCAGAGCTTGAACGGGTCCCTCCGGCCGGCCCTCCGGTCCCTGTCTGCCTCGTGACTTAATCCTCTCCCAGACTCCTCCGAAGTGCCACCTCCATCCTCTCCCAAATGACTGCCTTACCCCTCTGTACACCGTACATCATACTTGTCACATAAAGGTACGAGGAGACCCAAGAGTCCACCGCAGAGAAGAAGCCGATAAACACACCCCACCTACTTTACAGGCAGTAAACCATTTAAAGCGGTACTTTTACAACAAAATAAATATGGACCTATTGTGTGTGAGCCTCCGCCATGCCCCACCCCGTGCCTCCGTGGACTGGGGGTGGACCACACACAGCACTTACTATTTCAACACAGCTACGGGTTTATGTCTCTCAAAATTATTTTTTCAAGTTTACCTCTGTTTCAGCTTTGGAGTCTTTGAAAGATCCATCTGACGACTTTTTAGACATCTCTCCTGAGCTTGAGGACTATAAAAAAAAATTTTTTTTTCAAACTCTAGAATTACTCAAGTCTGTAACATCTAAAAACGCGCCGAGATGTTTTCTCTAACACTGACGAACAACAAGATAACCCTTCACACGGGAGCACCGCGTCACATCCCAGCCCCGCCCCCTGCGGTCGCTGTGTGGCCTGGACCTCCAAAGGCCCATCCAAGATCTCCGCCCACTGGGGGCTGACCAGGAGGCCAAGGGCAGCAGGGGCAGGGCCTCGCAGGGAACCGCAGGGAGCAGTGTCTCCCAGGCCCACGCACGCGGTCCCTACGCCAGGCCAGACTTCTCAGAGACGTTCCAGGGACACACAGGGAATCTGGAAACGAGGGAGTCGCCCACTCCTATCTTCTGTGAGGGAACCACTCTCACCTCCCAATGGAGTGGTTCTTTTTGAGCAAAGTCTCCAGACGCTACATCAGGAAAGCACTCTCAAAACAAAAATGACGTGAAAACTGTAAGCATGTTAAATCAACACCTTAAAAAATCTCACACTTAAATCAACTCTCAGAAAGACATATCTCGACATAAGGAGCAGAAGAGACACAATCACTGAGATTCTCCTCCATGAAAAGCATTGGATGCCTGTTGAATACTTCAACAATTAACTGTCCTCGTGACTTAACTATGAAGGTAGCAGACTGTATCCAAAGTAGTTTCCTGTGCGGGCCGGGCTCTGTGCCTTGGGTCCCCCCCGCCCAGAGTGCTCAGTTCCCTGCAGACATGGGAGGAGGGCAGCACCCACACGTGGCCACTCTGACCTCAGACTCATCCTCCACTGCCACACGGGGACACACCCGTGACTTCTCAGAGTGCCTTCACATCTGCTGTTTCACAGGCTGAGAATGTCTCACCATCGTCTCTTCTAAGTCATGGGATTCGACTGGAGGCTGCAGACTGCCCGGCAGGGCCCAGGTGAGAGCCGAGTCTCCTCTTCCCTGGAGCTGCCCTCCCAGAAGCCTCGAGGCTCGGCTCTCTGGGGGTCCCATCACTCCTGGGGGAGAGAGCAACCTGCCCCCAGAGCCTGTTCCACAAAGGAGCCCCAGACAGACACAGAAGGGCCAGTCCAGCAAAATCACCACAACAGGTCTATGAACACCTGCCTTCAGCCAACAAGGGCCAGCTGGGAGCAGGAACACAGTCCGTTCACCCTGATCTCACACACTTAAACAAAACCGTCCCTCGCTCATGGCTACAATACGTCCCATGTATCCACCTATAAAAGTTCTCTTTGGAACTGTCTCTCTACTTAAAAAACCAGTCACACCACCAGCAACCTCAGTGAACATCACGGGTGGGACACTGGGTCTGAAGGCCTGGAGGGCTGAGAAGGTGCCCCAGGCAGGGGCTGCCTCATGCACAGTAAAGTGCACTAGAATGTTTGAGCACCACACTAAAACCGGCTCAGTGAAAAAGACTTTTCTTAGACCTCTAAAAAGAAGCAAAAGACGGGGAAGGTCTTTGTTATTTCTAAAACTCCTACGGGAAACCAGGCTTTTATGATACATGTGCCGTGGTGGGTTACATGACTCCAGGGTGTCCCTGGGAGACCCCAGGGTCCCAGGTAGCATACCGACAGCCAACAGAACCACCGAGCAGACCAGCTTCCAGGCCTGGCGCGCAGTCCGTCCCACGGGGCCCGCTCACCTCCCGGTGCCAGGGATGCGAGGCCACAAAACCAGAGGCCAGCTCGGCGGGAAAGAGCAAGCTGGCCGCTCACCGCCTGGTGCCTCACTCAGCAGACCTTGTACTTTCCAGACCTCAGCTTCCTCCTTTCTAGCAGCTGGAGACCAGTGGATTTCCAGGACCTGCCCAGGACACTTTACAGTTATCTGATGTCCCTGCAAGAACCAGCATTTGCAATGCCAGCCCTGCCAGGAGACTTACCCTATCTACAGCGGGTCCGAAATAACCTGCACATCTAGAAAACAGTGTCTGAAACCAAAAGAATTTTCTGGAAAACCCTAAATTTCCCTGAAAATTTAATTAAACAAGAATTCAGTAAACTGAGGTCTCATTTTATTCATCTGCTAATGCTTCAGAAACTTAGAAAGTATCCCTAATCCTTAATAAACGCAGCCATGCCCACACCCCGGGGACCCCCCACACTGAGGCTGCCTGGAAACGCTGCTCACAAAGCCACAGGACCCACTGATCCCCAATCTCCAGGAGAACGCCCAAAGGCACACACACACACAGCAGACAGGAAAAGCAAAAACCAGTATCACTTTAAGGTTCTCCTAGGAATCCACGACTGTCAGAATTTTAAATTGGTGATAAAGAAATCCAGTTTCCTAATCCACTACAACCAAGACCAAAGTCATTGTGGAGAACACCACGAACCCTTTCTAAGTTAAAGGCAGAGGTTTTCCAACAGGACTTACCTTTCTCCCCGGCTTCTCGCGCTCGTGGCTCCTCTCCCCGTCGGGGTCCCAGGAGCGCTGCCCGTCCCGCACCCTCTGCCGGGGCCGCTCCCGGCCCTTGTGTCGCTCGCGCTCGCTCTCCCGGTCTTTCCACGTCTCCTCCTTTCCGCCCTCGTTCTTCCGCCCACTCTCCCGCTCTGCGTCCTTGCCCCTGGTCCTCTCCAGCCGGGCCCCGTTCTTGGCCCGCTCGCTCTCCCCTTCGTGGCACTTGTCTCTCTCGGGATCTTTGTGTCTGTCTCGGTCATTCTCCTTGGCCTTTTCCCTGTCCCTTTCCTTTTCTCTTGGTTTGCTTTCTTCCTTTAATTCCTCTTTCTGTCTTCGACCTCCACTTGTATTTCTCTCGTTTATTTCAGAGTTTCTTCTATCCTAGGAAAAAAAAAAAAGCTGGATGACAATATCACTTATGTCTACCTGAACCACAAAAAGCCTCATTATTTCATTTTCAGATGCACGCAACTTGCATTCACCTCTTTATCCTTACGAACCCTGGACGCTTCCTCCTGCACGTTCTTATTATCCAATTCTTGAGGTTTCGACGTCAGTGAGGACCTTCCTTTTGTTTCCGCCTTCTCTCTGGCTAACACTCTCTTCACCGCGTCGTCGCTGGAGAGCTTGTCCCAACATGAGGAAATAAAATGCAAGGTTGCGATGAAATTAGTACATTTAATAAACATGAATGTCAACATTCAAAGATTGCTCATTAAACGGAATCTTTGTCTCCTAATGGATTTCCAAGGATAAAAAAAAAAAAGGAAATGAACGTTACCACAGACAACGTACAGCATCTCCTCTAACCGTCCCCTCCAGCAGTCCTGCGGTAACAGCACAGTCCACTCAAGCTAAATGAATCCTGGGTCCTTTCTACCCGAGCTGCCAAGCGTGGACGTGTGTGCTGTTCAAGGACACCAAAGCTGACCACACGACTCTACGGCACCCTTCACTTCTCACGGGGCCACAGAGGCCCAGCACCGAAAGGGCCTAAGGAATGATCTAACCGGAGCCCCATCAAATGCCAAAATCCCTTCTGCAGCATCCCTGACTGGCCCCCAGAGTCTCTGAACACCTCGGGTCAGGAACCCCACTGGCCCACACACTCCCGCTTTCCGCAAGCCTGCGCTGAGTGACTGCTACATGCCAGGCACTAGACCCCGGGCCGAGGACAGGCTGCACACCAGCGAGGCGGCCAAACACAACAACCAAAAGTCAGTGCGCTGGGGGAACACGACGGGGGTTCCAGCAAGAGCAGCCAATCCCACACGGCTCCCTGGAAGCAGCTCCGCACAGAGAAAGCAGCAGCACAAGCGAGGGAGGAATGAGACCAGGGCAGGAGACCTCAGGGGAGCAGGCACAAGGTGAGAGATGCGAGAAAAGGACCGGAGGAGAGGGGCGTCGTGAGCGGCGCACGGAGCCGGGGGCGAGGCGTTCAGC
>NW_006779703.1:247143-247703 GCF_000442215.2 Lipotes vexillifer
GGAGAGGCGCACGGAGCCGGGGGGGAGGGGGTCAGGAGGAAGGCTAGAGTCAGAGTTGCTTTTTGGAAAGGTGAGCAGCGAGAAGGATCTGGGGGTGGGAGGCCAGCGCACTGGAAGATCAGTCTCTGCGTCTCCATGCCTGGGATCCAGCGCACCAGGGCGAGGCTACCCTGAGGCCCCGGGGGCCAGTCTGATCCCACTCTCCATCTCCCACTGCTGCTGTGTGAGCTGAAGCCCACCTTTCCCATCTTGGTAACATGGAAGGTTAGCCCCCAGCCCATCAGGTCCATGAAGGGCTCTGTCAGCCATGCCCTTGATAAAGGTCCAACTCCGCTCCCCTGGGGGCTACTCAGATCCCACAAAGAAGGCAGGCCCCGGGGATGACCTGCTCCTATGGCCCCAGCTGGACTGTGAGGGAGAAGCCAAGATTCCAGCCCTTGGTGAGGATCTCAGGAAATCCAGTCCCTGCACAAGTGAAACGGGAGCTCTTTGAAGGCAGCAAGGCTCTGCAAACACCCACCAGGGGAGAGGGAGGGATGGAGGGAGGGGAGGAGGGAAAG
>NW_006779703.1:247713-257638 GCF_000442215.2 Lipotes vexillifer
GTGGAATAGGGAAAGAGGGAGGGAAGCGGATCCAAGAGGCTGGAAAGGCGGGCAGAGATCAGGAACATCCCACAAGCCCCAAAGATGAAGAAAAGCAGCTCCTCCGGCCACCCAGTTGGAAACAGTCACCTGCCCTGAAAGGAGGCCCAAAAGGAGAAAGAACGCAGGGCTCAGCAGGCCGGGCACGCAGCCTCCAGCCACGTGTCCAGGAGCAAAAGGCCCTGTTTGATACTGACAGCCCGCAGGTGCTGTGCGCAGCACTGCCTTTTCTGCTTCAGTGTGTACAGCTCCAAGCTGCTTCTGCAACTCTGAGGCTGCAGGAGAGCTGGGCTCAGACTGCAAGCGCAGGCTTAAAACCCCCCCTTAAACACCGCGGCCCCTCTGGGGGGCCTGCCCTCCGCGTCTGGTCATCCCTCCCGTGCTGGCAGCTTCCAGCTCGGGGGCAGCGCTACCTTGTTGAGACAGCACTTTCCGATTCTCTGGAGCAGCTCGTTGGTCCTTTCAGGCTCGTGCCCGGCCACGATCCGAGCTGGTTTTGCCAACAGTGGCTCTCCGGAGACCATGACCACCACGTCTATGGCCTTCTGAAGGAAGCTAATTTTGGCGTCTTTATCCTGAAAGATTTCCATTTAAAACACAAATATTAAAATACTTCAAAAAGAGCTTGCATTATCTTCAGTATGTCCAACAGGCACAGTTCCCATTTAGATAAAAAGCTATTTTTAGATGTGTGTTAAATTTAGAAATCCTGACTCTTTATAACAACCACCACCAAAAAAAATCTTCGGTAAAGCTTTTAGTTGTAGGTGGTGGGCTAGCATCATTAACCTTTGGAACACTCATTCCATTTCTCCAGGATAACGTTAGCATGCTAGGCAGCTGCCGCAAAGACCACGAAGTGAGGAAGGGCACATGGCAACTCCCAGAGCCACCAGCCTCGCATGCCAGCCACAGGTCAGCCGTGAGCGAGGGGCCACCACAGCGCACCACTCACAAAAACCCTGTTCACGAAGGCGAGCAGGGACAGAGCCTCAAACCTACCTTAACGTTATCGGACTTCATCTCGGCCTCTGTGTAGAGGCCCTTCATGAAACCGGTCATCCTGATCACCTTCAAAAAAAAGATAAAGCGAGGCCATGGTCAGCGCCCCACGGGACAGCCCGTGCCCTGGCCTCGCCCACTGCCCACCCTAAGAGCCGCCTGGATCTGTCTACGCCCAGGATGTCATTCATCCACTGATGCAATGAGCACTGAGCATCTGCCATGTGCCAGGCCTCGTCCCGGGCAGAAGCCAGCCTGGTCCTCACAGAACTCAGCCTGGCTGTGACGACAAGTAAACACGATGGGCCCGCGGGGCTATAACGGGGGACAGGATCCCTCCTAATCCAGGTGCAGGAGGCCCCGGGGAGTCGGGGAACACTTCCCAGAGAAAATCATATCTGAAGTAAGACCAGAAGCTTACAGGAGAAGAATTGGGGGAGCGGGCATTGAGGAAGCACGTGCCAGGCAAAAGAAACAGTCCCACAAGGTGCAACTAGGTCCTGTTCAAGGGGCCAGAGAAGTTTGACAAGAGGAGCATGAGGCCAGGGAGTCAGCACGGGCCTGAGCAGATGGCCTTCGAAGCCATCAGGAATATGGACTTAGCCTCACTACCACGAGGAGGCCCCAAGAGGTGCACAAACAGGAAACGGGCTCTTGTGAGGATGGCTCAGGGCAGTGGAGAGCGTGGACTTTGGAAAGAAGAGGAACTTCCCAGCCTGGGTTTCTCCTCACCACTGTGTCACTCACTTCCTGGGACACAGGGTGCTCTGTGCCACAGCACTTTTGTTCTCCCCCCACCCCTTCCTCTCCTCAGTCAACCTTGGACCTCCCAGCTACCCCTCAGTCAGGCTTTGGGGGTGGTGATGTGTTCCGTTCCCCCCCACCTCCAGACACACCAGGGCCCTGGCTTCTCTCAGACCAGAGGTTTTCAAAATGCGGCAGGTCACTATAAAGTCAATGTAATGGGTAGCAATAAGCATTTTTTTAATAAAACATATAAGAAAATATCAGACTGCACTGTATGTAGTAAGGATGAATATTGCCTATATGTGTGTGTCCTGGGTCAGATATAAAGAGTATTTATTACCTTAAAAAAAAAAAAAAGACAGTCCCACACTAATATTAGGCTCCTTCTCTGAGACCAAGCTACAACTAGCTAGCTATTAATTAAGCTAGCTTTCATTCCTCAAACTACTTAACAGCTGTGCTGGTTTTCTTCCTGACAAGACAGGTGGAATATTAGGAGTATCCTGCATTTAATATTCCTGGAACTTCTACATCCTCAAAAGGAAAAACCTTTGGAGCTTTTTCCAGTGTGCTGACAGTTAAACTTGTAAGCAATCATTTTAACCAAAAAGAGACATGAATTTCGCAGGATCAGTGCTTCAATTTATGAAAGAGGCAGAGTTGGTTTAGCAGTAGCTAAAATACTAACAGGGAGATTTGAATACAATACTCAGGGGCAGTGAAGAATTTTCATACAAGGATCTGCACATATTATCTGAAAATGCTTTCCAGATGTCAACTGTCCTAACATCTTTATTGAGTAGGTGACAATTAACGTATTTATCTTTACACAGGTAGAGAAGTTAATTTTGACCTTAGATTAGGAAAAACCTGAGGAAGAAAAGCAGACCAGTGGATCCCGATTGGGAACACGGAACTCCTTCCCCACACCCTGGCTACCTGGCCAGCCAAGTCGATTCCTGCCCAAACCTTCCTCCTCCTTCCGACCTTCCAGGAGGTGGGGACAGCAGCCACCGTGAGCCCAGGGCCACACCAAGACCCACAGGACGAGGTATGGCCCCCAGCCTCCTTCCTGGCTCTGTTTCAGTGAAGAGATGGGCCTAACACAGAAAATGAAAGTGTGAGGCTGGGTGGCAACCGGGGTAGTTGGCCACTCACCTCCTGGCTAAGTGACTTGACCCCTCCTGGGTTAGAGGACGCTACCTGCCCTTCACAGGGCGGGCGTGATGCAGCTCAAGGCCCGGCTCCCACCAGGCTCTCCACACAGCCACGTCCGAATCCCCAAACACTGTCCAGGGCAGGTCTAAGTGCTGCACTAGCTTAGGAGGAGGGGGAGGCCAGTCAAGGCAGCCCTTGGGATGTGGGTGGGTTTCAAGAGAGCTGTAAGCACGATTAGGGTTTTTAACAGAGAGAGGCACACATTGTAAGCTAGGCTAAGATAGCAAAAACAAGCAAAGCAAAGTTTGTGTAAGACGCTGCACCTGCTGGAAAGTGGGATAAGTGAAGTTTAAGGACAAACATGGGGCAAGAGTGGGAGCCTGAGCCCCTGGACACCTGCGAGTTCGAGCTGACTCTTAACTCCCCAAGAGCATGCCCAAGTTCCCAAGGTCAACACTGCACTCAGGTGCACCATGGAAATGGGCGCTGCCACCCTGAGTTACAGGAGCCCTGACGGATTCCATTCAACAATGAATGTTTGTCGTGCACCTTCTGTGTACCGTACCCAGGATATGCCAGCAAACAAGCTACCGTCCGCGTCACTCAGGAATTCACCAGCCAGTGGGGAAAAGTTTACAGACAACCAATCTCAAGACATGCTCTGCCGTTTATCAGCAAATACTGACCTGCTCTTTTATAGCTTCTTTTCAGGTCCCCTAAACCACCTTCAGTCAATTCACCCACAGGTACTGATTAAGCATCCAGTATGTGGTGACCACAGTGGAGCAGGTGGAGGGAAACTTGGGGAGAGGGAGTTTATAAAAAAAAAAAAAAAAAAAAAGAATGATTTCTTTCTCCCGAGATTTGTAAGCACTCTCCACATGCTAGACACCGCAGCAAAAAAAATCACAGAAACAGCTTTGCCAGGTAGAGTGGAAGATGTGCTCTAAGAGATACATGGGTAGGATGGGAAGAAATAAGAATGCTCCCCAAGGGGCCGGGAGTCTCCCCGGAAGAGGGGGCTCAGGGGGTTGGCGCGAAAGGGAGCACAGGGGTGAGAGCAGAGGCGCCGCGGAATCCGGCCAAAGCCCGGCTCCTCGGGCAGGGGACGCGCTCAGCGACGCGAGGTCCGACCCTGACGCCAGCCCTGGTCCCGACCCACAACCCGGCAGTGACCCCCGACCCGCATCCCGGCCCTCACCCCGACCCCCAAAAGGGCCCTGACCCCCGGCCTGCACCCAGACAGCGCACCGGGACCCCGGCCCCGACCCCGACGAACCCCGGCCTGCACCCCGACCTCCGCCCCGGCCCGGCGCTCACCTCAGTGATGATGTCGTGCAGGTAGCGGAACGGGGGCTTGTTCAGCAGCTTCTCCGTCAGCGGCGGCCTCCGAATCACCTTCCCCAGAGCCTCCTGCGTCCGCTTCACCACCGCCGCGTTCATGGCGGCGCCGCCCGCGTCTCGCCGGCCGCCGAGCCTAAACCCCGCTCCCCAGCCGCCGCCGGCCCCGCCGCCGCCACCAGGTCCTGCCTAGACGCGCCGCTCGAGTTTCCATCCCACAGTGCACCGGAGTCCGCCAAGGCGCGTGCGCGGGGCCGCGGCCGGGCCGCGCGGCCTTAGCAACGGACCCGCGGCGGCGCCCCGGCCCCTGTCCGGCTGCGCGCGCACGCGGGCGGCGTCTGCGGTGGGGCTGCCTCAGCGTCCTGCCCGGTGACAGCGTCGAGCCCCTCCAACGCTCAGCAGCCTCGGGAAAAAGCTGTTCGCCCCGCGTTAGAAGAGCCCTCCCGAGGACTGGATAGCAGCAACACAGCTTCCAAGATTCATTTCAGGGGAACATGGACTAAGTGATCTCGAAAGACACATACGTTATCCTGTTGTTACTTAATATGGCTTCTTGGAAGAGTAACTCCTTTTCTCTGAGGCTATGTTTCTGTTCCTATAAAGCAGGGATAATATGTGCCAGCCTCCCTAACTCCCAGGGAGATGAGGACCAAACGATGCTTCAGGGCTTTGTAACCAGGATGAAGCCTCTCCCTTGTTGTTCTACCAGGTGTCTGTGGTTCTGTCCCATCTGTCTTCCATCCACCACGCACAGGCTCACTGCAGATCCTTCTATCAATTTTGAAGCTTTGTGGTCTGTTTTTAGTTCTTCTATTGGATACCTTTATAATTTTTATTTACATTCATTTCTACCATTTTCAATGCGCTCCATTCTTTATGTGTTCTTTGCTCGAGATGTATCTGGATGTGGAGTTTTTAACTTAAAATTTATATTTGACTTTTTAAAATATTTATTTGGCTACGTCAGGTCTTTGTTGCAGCACGCAGAATCTTCGTTGGCGGTATGTGGCATCTATCGTTGTGGCGCTCCTTGCGGCGCGCGGGCTTCTCTCTAGTTGTGGCGTGCGTGCGGGTTTTCTCTTCTCTAATTGTGGCCTGGGCTCCAGAGCGCAGGGGCTCTGTACTTTGCGGCACGCGGGCTCTCTAATTGAGGCGCGAGGCCTAGTTGGCGGTAGCGGCGCTCAGGCTTAGTTGACCCGCAGCATGTGGGATCTTAGTTCCCCGACCAGGGATTGCACCCATGTCCCCTTCATTGGAAGGCGGATTCTTTACCACTGGACCACCAGGGAAGCCCCTGATTATTGACATTCAATAAAATTCACCCATTTTTTAAGTGTACAGCCTGATGCGTTTTGGTAATTTTACACAATTATGCTACCATCACCACCACAATCAAGATACAGAACAGTTCCTGTACCCTAAAATATTTTCCCCTGCTCATCTGCAGTTCATCTCCTCCCCCACCCCAGCCCCAGGCAACTGCAACTGTCATTATAACCATGCCTTTCCTAGAGTTCCATATAAATGGAATCATACAGTACATAGTCTTATGTGTTTAATTCTTTCCTTTATAATGTTTAGAGATTCATCCGTATTCCTTTTTGCAGCTGAGTAGTATTCCGTAGTACAATTTGGTTATCTGTTCAACAGTTGATGGATATTTGAGTTGCTTTTATTTCTCATTATTTATGAATAACACTACTAAGACCATTCACATACAGGTCTTTGTATGAACATAAATTTTCATTTCTCTTGGATAAATACCTAGAAATAGGATTGCTGGATCATATGGTAAGAATATGCTTAACTTTACAAGATATAACCATACTGTTTTTAAAGTGGCTGCATCAGTTTTCATTTCCACTAGCAACGTATGGGATTCCCAGTTGCTCCATATCCCCTGGCAACACCTGATGTGACAGTCTTTTTAATTTTAGCCATTCTAATAGGTATGTAATAGTATCTTATTATGGTTTTAATTTGCATTTCTCTGGTAATTACTGATTCCAAGCACTTTTTATGCACATGTACACTTTTCATTTTCATGGGCATTCATATATATTTGGTGAGGATAGCCTACAAAGTATCATTCAGGCATTTATTGAATCACTGCTGTGTGCTGAGTATTGTTTAGGTGCTGGGGATTTCTGTGGAACTACATACCTTCTAGTAAGCAACTTCCACAACATCCACTGTTGTTCACTGCTCCTAGGACCATAGCTCTCTCTGCTGCTAACTGCATCCAGGACCATGTGAGCATTGGTTATCTAGCCAGAGGCCAGATGAACAGCCAGAGCTCATCTCCCTCCAGCAGTGCCAACCTCATTTCTTTCCACACTTCACCATGCAGGTGGGCTGGCTGTAAGAGGCTTTACGAGAGGTTGAGAGAAGCCTAGGAGGTGACAACCTGTGAGGGAAGGCATTTGATAACACTCACTGTGTAGAGCTATTCCACGGTCCATGAGGAAGAAAGCCCCCAGAGAATCATGATCTCAGAGAGATTCCCTCCCGGGTGGCCCTCGGCTATTAACCCTGCTTCCCAACTTCCAAGTCCACCCCTTGGCCAGAGCACCTCCATCCTCTGACCCCTGCCTTATCAAATCTTCCTGACTTTCTGGAAACCCCACTCTCTACCCATGGAAGCTTTTGTCTTCCCATCCATTCCCTTTCTCCCGGCAGTACATTTCCCAGAGTCTGGGTTCTCCCATCCAGACTCACAACCCAAGGTCTTGGTAGGACAGTCCCCTGTGGCATTTGGCACTTTGGTCCCTTGGGTGATGGTGGACACTGTGAACCAGGCTCCTTCCAGGGCTCTCAGATTCCTGTTATTCTCCTGGTGTCCGCACACTTATCTTTATCACACATGTATCCTGTTTCCCAAGAACATTCATTCTTAAACAGTCCATCGAACGCCATAAAGAAGCGTAAAAGAGTTTCCCAACTGCCTCATCATTTCCGAGCATCCTCACCCACGCTGATACCAGTATTTCACATCACGATGGAGAATGGTATTCACTCCCTTCCCCCACCCCGTCCACCACCCGGCCCCACCACAGGCCCCCTGGAAGTCTATTAAAGGGGGGCCATAATGGGACCGTGTACTTCTCCAAGGCTGGGCCCTTCGTTCGTGAAGCTTGGCCCAAAGCTCTGCGGTGATTAAGCACTTAGATGAGGACGCACCAGCTTCCTGCCCTCCAGGCATTAGGGAGAGAAGGAAGGCGAACTCACTGGCACAGGGTGGCCAGGCCCTCGGGGCCTGCAGCAGATGCAGAAGATGCTGTGGAGTCTGAGAGCTGGAGTGTCCCACCCAGACCTCTTCCTCCACCTGCCCACCATGGCCAAGCTGGGAGCCCAGAGTCTCCCGTCAGGGGCACCCACCTGTGAGCTTTGAACACTGGCTGGACTTGGCCTGAGCAGGGGCAGAGGGGGAACTCAGGGAGGTCAGTGACCTTGGCCTCTGACCCCCAAGTACCCGGCCTTCTCAACAGAGGCTCCCCAGCTTCCTGCCCAGAAAGTTCACGCCAGGCAGAATCCTCCTCTGGGCCCGGAGCAGCCAGGGCAGCTGTGGCCAGTAACTGGCTTGTCTGTGAGCAGTGGGGGAGGGCGTATGGCTGTGGAGAGTCCTCTGGCCCCAAGGGTCCACCGAGGACCCCAGCCAGTGCTGCACAAGGAGGAATCGTGTTTCTCCCACAGCTGTGGAGAGCAGGGGGACTTCTAGGCTGATGAGGCCCTGTGGAGGCTGGAGGGCACAGGCCTGGCCCCTCTCTGCGGGACCGTGAGAGAGGGTGTGAGATCTGAGATCTGGGACAAGGGAGCAGGGTCACCACCCCGCACTGAGGGCCTGTCTGGGCGGAGGTGACTGTCGAGTGGACATGAGTCCCTGTAGGTCACGTCCTTAACACTGTCCCTAGGTGAGTCCTCACCTCCCACCCGGAAGGCAGGTGGGCAGGCATCCTGGGGCCTCGGAAAGCAGGGCTAGTGCATGCAGCTAAGGATTCCTGACTCCAGGAAAGAGACCTGGCACCAGGGCCTCAGGAGTTGGGGCGGGAGGAGGGTGCCAGCCTGGGGCCTCCAGTTCTGGGGGCTGGCTGCAGGGAGTGGGGGGACTGTACCCTGAATGCCCCTAAGTTCCTCAGAGTCATGAAAGGATTAGAGAAAAAGGCAGAGCACATAAAAAAGCATGATTCATAAAAAAAGATAATTGATTGAATAACTAGAGAAAATCACAGCAAAGAAAGTGTTTGAAACATAAAAGCCTGGCAGGAGATGCTTTTGAAATTGGCAGTTTCTGAATGAATGAATGAAATAACCGTGGCCAGGACTCACCCCAGGAAGGCAAGTCCACAAAGCAAGGTGGCTTCCAGGCCCTACCTTCCCTTGCCTGAGAGGTGAACATTCCTAGAGACAAAGGCCCACAGAGGCTGAGGAGGCCCAATCCAGAGCTCCACATCTGAGAAAAGCCCAGAATGTAGGTCAGCCAGAGGGACGGGCTGGGAAGCAGGCACCAGGAGAAGGAGAAGTGGCCAGAGTCTGGGGACAGCCTCAGAAGGGCAGGTATCAGTCTGTATGGCCAGTAAAGTGCCTTGCTGTATACTCCATCATCTAAGCCACGAGGTAACTCACATCATTTTGTGAAACCTGAGGGGTCTGCCTAGAAGGCTTTGTCCCCTCCTCTCCAAGTGAGCCTAGAAGACAAAACCTTCTATCTGTTCCTAAACTTGCTAAGATCATTTCTGCCCCAGGACCTTTGAACTTGCTGGTCCTTTCAGCTGAATAACACTGGTCCCCCAGATCTTCATATGGCTGCATCCTTGCCATTATTTGGGTCTCAAATCACATGTGACATCCTCAGAGGTGTAAAAAGTAAACCACGTCTGAACTCTCCAGCCTGTTATCTTTACTTTTTTCAAAGTACTTATCACTCTCTGGAAGTAATTTTTAAAATTCATAGCTGCCTTTTCATTTTCTGTCTCCTCTCCCACCCCAGTTGCCCCCCAGAAAGTGAGTTCCATGAGTACAGGTTGATTTGCTCACCTCTGAATCCCCTATACCTTCAACATTGTCAGATGCATACGATACTCAATACCTATTTGCCAAACGCTGAATAGCTTATGCAGTTAGTAGAACTGCTCCTTCCTAAGGGCTCTTAGTAACATGGTTCACTTATACCGCAAGTTTAAAAGAAAAAATCAAACTATGTTTTGTGGACAATATGATCTCAGTCATGTTAAATGTGTACTTGTGTGAGTGTGTTTGAGTGTGTGGATAAGTCCAGCAGTCCCAAGGTTTCAGAGATGATCTTGGAGTTGGGATAATGGGACATTTCTCTGCCTCTTTATACCTCATTGTAATTTAGATTTATTTCTCAATAAATAATAACTTTTCAATCAAAAACAAAAGTTAAAAGTTGTCAGAGGAAGCCCCCGCTGAGGAAAAACCACAGTATTGATGCCTTGTTGGTGAATGTTCTGGGTGCCCACTTATACCCCATTCAAATATAACTGCATCTGGGCTTCCCTGGTGGCGCAGCGGTTGAGAGTCCGCCTGGCGATGCAGGGGACGCGGGTTTGTGCCCCGGTCCGGGAAGATCCCACATGCCACAGAGCGGCTGGGCCCGTGAGCCATGGCCGCTGAGCCT
>NW_006779703.1:257697-278997 GCF_000442215.2 Lipotes vexillifer
AAAAAAAATTTATATATATATATATATATATATAAAACTGCATCTAACAGGATCATTTAGGAGACTGAAGTTTACCTGGTACTGTTGTCAGCTCCCCAAATCAGCAGCGACCAGCTGTCACTTTACCTGTAACCAGCTGTGTGACTTTTTGGTCAATTCTGGCCTTTTTAGTCCTCATCTATTTCACCAGGAAAGTGAGGGATTTGAATTAGATAAGCTCAGATGCCTCCTCCAATAATTATCCCTAATGACAAGCCCTTGGAGCAACGCCCCGCGGAAGAATCCGGGCCGAGCCAGATTCCACCAGGATTTTCTTAAACCGGGGTCTCCCAGGACCTAGAGATCTGATGGAGGGCCCTTACATCCATGAAAACACAGACAGAATAATTGTTCAGGGCACCTTCCTGGAGTGGAGGAGGGGGGCGTCCATGGCTTTCCTCTTATTTGAACAGGGGGGCTGGTTCTCAAACAAAGGGCAAGAATCATCTGCTGTCAGAGACCCAAGCAAGCCCTTTCTAGGAAAGCCTGGTTAACTAGTGTCCAAAGTCAGTCACG
This sequence comes from Lipotes vexillifer, assembly GCF_000442215.2. NCBI lineage: Eukaryota > Metazoa > Chordata > Mammalia > Artiodactyla > Lipotidae > Lipotes > Lipotes vexillifer. Next base: position 258,253 of record NW_006779703.1, read on the forward strand.
GTTTGCCCGAAAGCACGAGGACAAGGTACACACGTGGACTTGGCGCTTTCTGCCAGAGTAGGTGTCACAGGAGGGCAGGCGGGCGGGTTCCGAGGCCTGAGGAAGCTCAGCGCTGCCTGGCGCTGCCCCTCCGCCTCGCTGGGCCCAGCCCCTCCCTCCGGAGCGCCTACCACACACTGTCCACGTGAGCCACACACCATGAGCCACACACCGTCCACGCCTCAGAGTGGAGTTTCAGAGCACAGCTTCTGTCTGAATCACGTAAAAACTGAGTTTTCCACCCAAACTATGCCAGTCTGCCACCCCTGCAAGCCCAGTAGGCTTGTGGGTCATTCCTCGGGGAGCTTCCCCTGACCTGCACCTCCGGGTGCCTCGCCAGGTGGCCAACGGCTGCCCATCAGCTTCCTCTGGGCTGCACTTAAACGAGAAATTTTATAAAGGGATGTACAGTGTCTCCTCCCCGCTAGAACGCAAGCTCCAGGAAGACAGGAGCCTGCTCTGCTGTCTCCTCGGTACACACAGTGCATCTTGGCTAAATGAGCCAAAGTCTGAAACCACTGTCACAGATGCTGTGGACGGCCACCCAGATGCTTCTCGGACCAAAGCCCACTCCACAAGGAGTACTGGTCCTTGTTGGCTCCCAGCTAAGCTCCTCTCTGGGGAAATCCAACCAAAGCAGCTTACCTCCCCCTTCTTCCCCCCGGGGGGGTCCCCATTCGAGTTGGGGCTACAAACCCACTTTCTCAGGGACCTCCACCTAATATAGTTGCTATCAGGAGTGGTCTGGGGAAGCAGCCTCTAACCTGAGACTTTGAAGCGGAATCACCCACTGGCCAGCTGAACTGAAATCCCCATGATTAATGTAAGAGTGGGAGAACTGAGCACCTGGTGCAGTAGGGATGCAACTGTGAAAAATCTCCCCAGCGCTGGAGGGATGGGAGTCCAGCAAGAGGGCACTATCTTCAGCATCTGAAAGAACCATGGGGTCAGTTGGTGGCTGTGGGGTTGCCAGGGCAGTGGATAAAGACAATGAAGGCTGAGGCTGAGAGTCAGAGGACCTCCTTGGCAGGTCGTAAAGAAACCCTTGTCTCTTGCAGCCAAAGATCAGAAATAGCTGAGGATCAGGTCCAACATTAATTTTTTTTTTTTTTTTTTTGCGGTACGCGGGCCTCTCACTGTTGTGGCCTCTCCCGTTGCGGAGCACAGGCTCCGGACGCGCAGGCTCAGCGGCCACGGCTCACGGGCCCAGCCGCTCTGCGGCATGTGGGATCTTCCCGGACCGGGGCACGAGCCCGTGTCCCCCGCATTGGCAGGCGGACTCTCAACCGCTGCGCCACCAGGGTAGCCCCAACATTAATTTTAAGGGCAGTGGAGCTCCAGAGAAGGTTTATTTCTCAACTCCAGGAAGTCTATTCTGCCAGGATGAGACATCTGATTGGGAAGGAATGGGACTGAGATTTGAACAGGACATCTGGATTGATGTACTCAAAAATCTAGAATCCCCACATTCCCCTGAATCTTCTGGGCTTACAGAAGTGGTCCAGTCCTCCCCGTAAAGGGCTTCTCGAAGACAATATAGAGGTCATTGCATGCAAGACAACATGCACCTTTCTCGGGATCCTCCCCATTAGCCCCCTCCTGTCCCCAGATCTGTCACTAGAGTCAAGTCGCGACATGGCCTGCTGGGCCTGCTGGGAAGAAGACGCTAGACCCACAGGAGCTGCAGGGCCCAGCAGAGCCTGGAGGCCGTATTTGGGACGGCATCCCAACATGCTGGATCAGCAAGGGATAGAATGAAAAGTTGGATGAGTGAGAGTTAGTCAGTGTGGCAGGACTTCTGCCATACAGTATAGGATTTACGACCCCGGCAAGGGCCCAGGGAGACGGGACTAAGCGTGTTAGTTGTTAGTATGGCTCTTGAAAGCCTGCAAAATGCCGTGGCCTTCACTAAATGAAGGAAAACTGCCATCCGTGCCACGGGATATGGTGGAGAAAAGGGTCAAAGGCTCAGAGAAGCAGTCGTGCTAGAGTAGATCTAGGATATGTAACGCCCGCAAACCCACCAGCCGACTTGCTTCCATGGGGGCTCCTGGTGGATCACATCTTTTACCAAAGCAGTGACTGGTGAGAAGTGCGCTTGGCGGGGCTCGTGGTAGGGAGATGCTGTTGTGAGTCTGAGCTCCCTGGTAACAATGGGGACGACAGGATCTCAGAATAGTAGAGGCCAAGCAGCGGTGCCTAATGATCAGAAACAGGGTAGATACAGTTACAGTAAAGAGTGGCAAGGTTGGCGTGGTAGCCAGCAGGAGGTGACATGCAGACAGCCATGAAGATGGTTGATAGAACACGGGGTTCCTAGGGGCCAGATGCACAGGCAGTCAGTGAGGTTTAAGCAACCAAAGAAATCAAAGATAATCCAGAGGCTGAGGGTATCTGCCCCCAGTAAAATGCCTCTATCCCTTACTCACTTTTCAGACCTGGACCCCACTGACTGAAGGAAAGGCCAGATTCCCAACATCACTGCCATTGTATACAGTCATAATCTCCCCCAGTCTTTCTCCAAAGAGACCTAAGGTCACTCATCCAGGTGACCCTACACTAGGGGGACGGGGGCGGGGTATACACAACCATTTCAAGGAATATTGGACGCAGGGTCCTGGGGACCTGAAGCATCATCATGGCCCCCTGTTAGAGGCAGGGCATTCAGGGTCGAGTGATAAATAAAGTCCTGTGGCCAAAATTTGCTTCAGTTAGCTGTAGGTTTGTGTAGATTTTGTTAGGTCCACTGAGTGTATGGACCCACCTGGTGGTCATTTCCCAAGCCCTTAAACGCATGGTTGAAATGGACATACTTAGCAGGTGGGGTAAGCCCCGTGTTGGCCAGGTCCCTGGACTGTGGAATAAGAGCTGTAGAAGTGGGGGAGCCTGTGTGGGAGCCCCTGGGAGACTGAACCAAAACGGTACTGAATACTGCTGAGGATGACAGTACTTAGAAGAATGGGCTCTGCCCCACCCTTAAAATGGATAGTTTGCCCCATCATATAGCCATTTAATTCATCAGTCTAACTCCTGTAAAATTCAGCTGGATCCTGGAAAATGACAGTGGAGTACTGCAAACCCAAACAAGTAGTAGCCCCAATTATTGTATCTTTTCCAGAGCAGGTCAGCACAGTCTCAGGTCCGTGGTAGGCAGCCAATACGTTCGTTTCCATCCCTACTAAAGAGAAGGAGAGGCAGTTTACACTCATTTAGGAGGGACAGAGGCCACATTGATGTTCTTGCCCCAGGGTTGTGTTAGCTCTCTTCCCTCTGTCCTAACGTAGTCTGGACTGTCTGGGCGCTCTGCTTGACACCATATTGGTCCAGCATATTAATGGTATCATATTAATTAAACTGGATGAACAAGAGGAAAACACATCAGAGGCTTTGGTAAGATACACATGCTGCAGAGGGTGGGAGAGAGATCCTATGAAGACTCAGGGGCCTGCAGCATCAATGTTTAGGAGTCCAGTGGTTTGCAGCATAACAGACATCTGCTCCAAAGGAAAGGCCAAAAAAAAAAAAAAAAAAAAAAAAAAAGGAGAGGACAAATACTGCATTTTGCACTTCCCACCACTAAGAAAGACCCACAGCGCCTCGTAGCTTCTTTGGGTGCTGGTGGCAGAGTGGGCCACACTTGGGAATAATGCCCCCATGTACTTACCGAGTGGCTCTGGGAAAGGTCCCAGAACAGCAAAGAAGTCTAGCAGGTGCGGGCTGTGGTACAAGCATCCCTGCCACTTAGACCATGTGATCTGGAAGATTCTGTGGTTCTAGAGGTACCTGTGCTGGGAAACGATGCCATATTCCTTTAAACCACTAAGCCTGTGGTAATTTTATGGCAAAGCCCCAGGAGAAGAATCACAACGTAGACCCCTAGGTTTCTGGAGCAAGGCCACACACTACCTGCGGCAAAGACCGGTAGCTGCTGGCACGCCTCTGTGTCCTAGAGAGGGAGTGCCTGACCGCGAGACACCAAGTGGTCGCCACGCCACTAGAGCTGGGTTCCACCAGACCCTCCAAGTTGCAAGGTCAGGCACAGCCAACTGCGATCCACTGGAAGAAGAAAGTAGTACGTCAGGATCGGGCACGCGCAGGGCCAGAGGACGAAAGCAAACCTCGTAAGCCCAGACCCTCGTATCACCTTCTGCTGTTGCCCCAGTTGCCTGTCCCTCACCTCCACCTGTTGCTGTGTTGGGTTAGGGTGGCACTTATGACCAGCCGACAGAGGAAGAAGGGAGCTGAGCTTCCCATGTGGATGGGTTGGCTCAGGGTGGGGCGCAAAATGTGCCTACAAACAGCAGCGCTACAGTACAGCCTCACTCAGTGTCCCTGAAAGGCAGACGTGAAATGACATCTTCCCAAGCTCCCAGGGAGGAGAAACTTGGTGTGTTACTTTCACTGTTGCCGCTACAACAAATTTCCACAAACTTAGGAGTTTAAAACAATGTACATTTAATATCATACAATGCTGGAGGTCAGAAATCCAAAATGGGTCTCACTGGGCTAAAATCAAGCTGATGGCAGGGCTGTGTTCTTTCTGGAGATTCTTGGGGAGAATCCACTTCCCTGATTTTTGCAGCTTCTAGAAGCCACCTGAGTTCATTGGCTCGTGGCTTCTTTCCAGCAATGACATCACTTCAACATCTGCTTCTATCGCCACATCTTCCTCTCTGACTCTGACGCTCCTGCCTCCCTTTTTCACTTTTAAGGACATGTATAGTTAAATTGAGCCTGTCCAGATAATCCAAGATCACCTTCTCATCTAAAAATCCTCGACTTGATGACATCCGCAAACTCCCTTTAGCCATGTACTGTTACCTATTCGTAGGTTCCAGGGATCTGGACGTGAAGATCTTTGGGGGCCATCATTCTGCCCACCACCCTTGGGCAGCACACTTGGCTATTCATTTTACGTAGAAAGGGATGTGACCTGAATGTATTCAAACCCATGGACAGTGACTAAAGGCTTGGCTGCTGCTAGGCTGGGCCTGGAAGGATACAAAGATTGAGGACCCCAGGACTTTTGTGGAGGGGCACATGTGTGGATCGACCTGGGTGGTGGGGGTGGTACAAAGACCTTTGTCTTCCACGGCGACACCCACCAGAAAACACCCACCAGGGAACAGGCAATAACCAACCAAACAGGCAAATGGTTTGACCGGTTGAAATCAACATACCTCAGCCACGGGCTACTCAGCGATCAGCCGTGGTGGTGGGATAACAGGACGGCATGGGCCCAGCATGAGATCCTACCCACCAAGGCTGAGCCAGTTATGGCATCTGCTGAAGTTCAACCCGACAGCACCAGGAAGCAGAGCTACCCCCATCCTAGCACCACCCCTTGAGGAATCCCACAGGCTACTTTGTGGAAAGTTGATCACTTTGGACTTTTCCACCCTAAAACGGGCAATGATTCATGTTGGCTGAATCAACCCATATTCCAAGTGTGGATTTGTTCTTCCTGCCTTTATGGTCACTCTCTGGGGCTTATAAGAATGTTCGATCGTCAGGTATAGAACAGCACATAATACTGCTCCAGACCAAAGGACCCACTTGACAGCAAAGGGGGTGTGGCATTAGGCCCATGAGTGTGGGGTCCACAGGGTCTCTTATTTACCTCTCCACCCAGAAGCTGTGCGCCCAGGTGAGTGATGGAGCACTCCTCTTGGAGGCTCAGCTGAGATCCCAGGTGGGAGAAAATACCCTATCAGGATGCGACTCCATCCTCAAGCACAAACAAATGGGAACGTGGTTGAATTTTTAAATAACCTTTTAAATAAGCTGTAAATCCGGCTACATGAATTATGAAACCCAAGCCGCTGTTCTGCACCCTATACACAACATACTTTTTTTTTTGGATAAGATTAAAGGATAAAAACAAACCAAAGGATGCCCAAGGTTGCATCTCCTGTGAGACCTTCGACTCCCACCTCAGCTGGTCCCCAGGGCCCATCCACCCAGCCCCTTTCTCAGGCCATGTCCTGGGGATCATTTTGATGGTCAGACCCCAGATGTCCTTTGACCCTCCCCTACCACGTCCCGCAAGGCCTGCACTGTCCCCTCCCCACCAACCCCACTCCTTTTCCTTTACTTTGTCCATCAAGTTGGTCTCTGATCCCCCAAACAAGCCTGCTTACCACCATCTGAACAAGATTTTACATTCATTTCCCTCTGATGCACTCGCCTTCAAATCAAATCAACATTGTAAAAACAAAAATAACACAAGCCGGAGAAACAGGAAAATAACATTTATATCAATTCCCACAATGTTCACTGTACGCAAACAAAAAGCTGAGGCAGGGGCCCAGGCGTGATGTGTTTCTTCAAAAGGCAGCATCTGCCTAACAATTTCAATGTTAGTCTTGTGCATTCGCTTTGTGCAGCCCAAACAGATGAATTTTATATGTGCCCAACAATTGTTACAAATTTAGGACAGCTAACACTAGGCATAATGCCAGCTTCTAGAAGAAAGCAGGGCTGCATCATTGTACGGAGCCATTAAGTGAGGCCAGGCCCACCCCTGAGACTCCTGGGGGTCCACACACAGGAGGAGCATGGAATAGTTTAAGAGTTAAAACAGGGCTTCCCTGGTGGCGCAGTGGTTGGGAGTCTTCCTGCCAATGCAGGGGACACTGGTTTGAGCCCTGGTCTGGGAAGATCCCACATGCTGCGGGGCAACTAAGTCCGCGAGCCACAACTACTGAGCCTGCGCGCCTGGAGCCTGTGCTCCGCAACGGGAGAGGCCGCAACAGTGAGAGGCCCGTGCACCACGATGAAGAGTGGTCCCTGCTCGCCGCAACTGGAGAAAGCCCTCACACAGAAACGAAGACCCAACACAGCCAAAAATAGATAAATAAATTTTTAAAAAAAGAGAGTTAAAGCAATTGGTTTTATTGTAAGTGCAATGAAATTTTACAAACAAACCAAAACCAATTCCACTTGCTGGGACTTAGTAGGCTCTCAACAAATGCTTAGTGCACTCGGCTTGCCTTTCACTGAAGCTCTCTGCAAACTCAGGGCTCAGCCGTGTGCCAGAGCTGAGCCTGGTGTCTGTGAGGTGTTCATCACCACGGGGAACGGGGGCTTTCACAGGCCTGAATCCCAGGTACCAACAGGGGATGATGTTTTCAGGGTATTTCCATTGCGCTCCATTGACTTTATGCCTAAAGAAAGGCTTCCATTATGACTGAGCAAAAGGAAACCAGAGTCTTGTAAATTTTCCAGAAAGAAAGGAGGTGAGATTTCACAGGAGAGCCACGGCCAGGCTTCCTTCCCACCTGCTAAGCCCTTACCACTTCTCTTAAAAACAACCCAGCCCAGCTGGAGACACATTTCCGCTGTCCCATACAAACTGAACAAAGGCTTCGTCGGCTGCAAGAAGGTGGTTGCAGAAAATGGGTCAGTCTTTTGATGCCGGTGAAAGATGCTAGTCCCTGATGATAGGCATTCACGCACACACATGTGCACGCGCACACACACACACACACACACACACACACACACACACACACACCCCTCACTGGGCCATGCAGCCGGAGCCCCAGAGCCCTCAGGGACAGACATGGCTCTCCCAGATATCACACGCAGCCTGGGCCTGAGCACCCTCCAAAGGCCTGGAGGGACAATTCCCAGTCAGGAGCTCCACGTACAAGCATATGCCAGGAGCTCCTTTACTGGCCGGCAAAGCGTGTCTCACAGGAGAGCTCATCTCTGGAGTGACACAGATGTGGCCTGAAATCTTGGGGACCTGAACAACGATGCGGAGGGAAGAGAATATTGAAGGGAAGGTAGGGGACAAAAGAGTTAAACAAAAACAAGGCAAAGAACTTCCCTGGTGGCACAGCGGTTAAGAATCCACCTGCCAAAGCAGGGGACATGGGTTCGAGCCCTGGTCCGGGAAGATCCCACATGCTGCAGAGCAACTGAGCCTATGTGCCTCAACTACTGAGCCCTCGTGCCACAACTACTGAAGCCCATGCGCCTAGATCCCGTGCTCCGCAACAAGAGAAGCCACCGCAATGAGAAGCCCACAAATCCGCAACGAAGAGTAGCCCCCCCTCGCTGCCACTAGAGAAAGCCCCGGCTCGGCAACTAAGACCCAACGCAGCCAAAAGTAAAATTAATTAATTAATTATTTTTAAAAAGGCAAAAACATTTGGATAGGATGAGGTGAAGCTTGTCCTTGGAAAAAAGAGTGAGTTCCAAACAGATCTGGAGAAGACCACTCTTAAACCCAGAGCCCAGGGTGGCGAGAACTTACTCCCTCAGAATAAAAAAGCCTCCATGATACCCGACAGGGACGCCATCAGATGTTTCCCGAAAGCGGCAGTTGGATGAGGAGTTCCGAGTGTTAGAAGAACGCTGGAGTCCCGAGGGTGAGGACAGAGAGGAGGGCACGAGAGGAAGTCGGGGACGGGTGGCAGGCATGGGTGCACAGTGTCCTTGTGTCAGGGCTGGCGGAAGGTGAGTGCCGGGGACAGATTCTGCACGAGGCGGCTTCCAGGATGCAAATCCGCCCGCACCCAGAGCTGACCGACGCTGTCGTTTTGGGGCCTGATGTCTTCACCCAGATGACACCCAGGGCCACGTCCAGTCTTCATGGACGGAGGAGCACGAGCAGGGAACCCGCGTTCCAACCCGGAGCCTGAGGGGGTCGGAGGAGGAAGGGGCTGAAAAGTGACCTGGAGGTGCGCTAAAGCCTGGTGGGTCCAGCTGTGAGCAGGCGGCGGGCAGGGGCGGGGTGAGCCCCCTGCCCGCCCCCAGGGCTCCCCCGCACTGCCCTGACCCGCTCCAGGAAGAGCCTCTTGCCACATCTCTGCCTTAGCTCCCCAAAATCCCACTTGTGAGAGATGCCTGGTCTTTTTGTTTTTCTTTAAGTACAGTTGATTTACAATCTTGTGTTAGTTTCAGGTGTACAGCAAAGTGATATATATATATTTATATTTATGTATACGTGCATAACTGAATATATATATATATATATATATTCTTTTTCAGGTTTTTTTCCATTAAAGGTTATTACAAGATATTGAATGTATTTCACTGTGCTACACAGTAGGTCCTTGTTGGTTATCTATTTTATATATAGCAGTGTGTATCTGTTAGTCCCAAACTCCTAATTTATCCCTTCCCCCTTTCCCCTTTGGTAACCATAAGTTTGTTTTCTCTGTCTCTCTCTGTTTTATTAATAAGTTCATTGGTATCATTTTTTTAGATTCCATATGTAAGTGACATCATAGGATATTTGTCTTTCTCTGTCTGACTTACTTCACTTAGTATGATAACCTCTAGGTCCATCCATGTTGTTGCAAATGGCCTTATTTCATTCTTTTTGTGGCTGAGTAATATTCCATTGTATATATGCACCACATCTTCTTTATCCATTTGTCTGTTGATGGACACTTAGGTTGCGTCCATGTCTTGGCTATTGTAAATTGTGCTAGATGCGTGGTCTTTAAGCAAGCATGCTTAGAAGGTTTTGTTTTGTTTTGTTTTGTTTAAAAGCTAGACGAGGAAACAGAAGAATTAACATCCCCTGTTTGTTTGTACAAAGCAAAACAGAGATTGGAAAACAAGTGAGGAAGCCACTTGCACACCACCCACCCGACGGAAGTGTATTCCTTTCACGTTTTCCCTCCCCGCACTCCCCATTGGCACGTATGTTTCATATGGTTGTACATGTAAGATACGTACACCCAAAAGCACAAATTTTGCTTTGTCTTTCCGCAATGTTGCCACATCTACATTCTTCGGTTTCCCAGATCTAGCCAAGCTCATCATTTTATTTATTTTCTTTTTTTACCTTTCTGTAGCATTTGTGTCTTGGCCTCTTAAAAGCCCCCCAATATTGGATGTTTTCTGTCCCACCTGAAAGCCCACTGCTCTTGTTTCCATTGTTTGTTTGTTGCACTCACGGCTGTGCCTGACCTATGCCTGTCACATTATTTTCTGTGGTTTGTTTATTGTTCTATCATCTGACTCTGGCTCTGTAGAATATTTTATTTGTTTATTATTTCTGCAAAGGTGTGGACAATAAATATATGCTTTGGTAAATCTCCAGCAGTGGTTGTTCCAAACAGCATGAAACTCATATTTATGTAATTATTGAAGACAAAAACTGGGAAATGAAGAGAAGTCAAACAAAAATAGTAACTTCACAATATGAAGAATTCAGTGTCTTTGCTTTTTGCTGCTCTGGTCCCAATTCTTCATCTCTATCGGGGTTACAAAGCCAGCCATTTTAAACTGATACTAGGCACCCTATTCAAAATTAATTTTTTAGTTCAACATATGCGAATCAATGTGATACACCACATCGACAAAAGAAAAGACAAAAACCACACCATCATCTCAATAGATGCAGAAAAAGCACTTGATAAAATTCACCCTCCATTCATGGTAAAAACTCAAAATTAATTTTTGATTTATATTTAGTAGTTTATAACATTTAAAACTATGTTTTTCTAATTATAAAAATCCTTATTATATAAATGTAGATTATCTAGAATTTATACAAATATATAGAACATGTAATGAATGCTTATTATAGAATATATGAAGGACCCTGAAAAGTATGGTATAAAAAAGAAAACTAATGCCACCCATATTCCACAACTCAGGGAAAAATCACCGTAAGAGTTTTGATGTTCCTTTTTGGTTTTCTTCTATGTACACATTCACACAAACACACTCCCCTAAAAACATAGGCTGTTAATTGTGCACCTCATCTGGAAGGTAAGTCCATACTCTTTCAAGAGAGTGCAAGTCTGGCTCTCTCAGGCCAACATTCGACATCAAGGGCGGGGGGCTTGGGCACAGCTCATCCCTGCTGGCCATGTTTACCCCCCACCACTGAGGAACAATCTGTCAGGGACACTGAGACTTTCTGGTGACCTCCTCCTGACCTTTGACCCTGAGGGCTGGCTCAGATGTGAGAGGCAGGGGCAGGAGGAAGCATCCCAGAGGGCAGGGGTCATTCCCAGGGGAGGAGACAGGGGTGGCTGGCAGCCATTTCTCCTTCACTGGAGCCCTAATGACTTACACCAATACCTGGGCCCTCATTCAGGACAGAAACTTGAGCCGCTTCCTCTGCGCCGACAGTAGACAAGCAGGAGTGCTGTGACTGCGGACTGGCCTGTCCTTGTCCCGAGCAGCATCTCAAGAGCCATGATTCCAAGCCCAGCGTGAACTGACTTACAGCAGAATCCTCCTAGAAGAGGCCAGAGGCCTCAATAACCCTGAGTGGAAGACCCACTTCCCCTTGCAACTGAGTGAATTCACTCTATTTTCTAAAGTAACGCTTCTGTCAGCTGTACTGGACTGAGTCCGGTGTGGATCTTTTCTCTTCACGGTTTGGCCTTGGTGGGCACTGCCACTTTCCTAAGAGAGTCACATTGGTAGCTGGAAATTGGCCATAGTGGGGACATTTACACCACGACGAACATTTTTTCCCTCCAGAGACCCAGCTGTTGAACTTTTACCAGCACATCCCTGGACTCACCCCCAAGAAATGATTAGAAAAAGTTCCCGGTGTTCTTGCCAGAACGTTAAGTTCTAAATCACAGGAGAGTGCCCCACGCCAGTGAATTCTTCTCGAGCCACCGACCTAGCCTTGTAGTCCCCCCGCTGCAGCACTCTGAGGACCCGCCATCACCTATGTACCTCAGGTCCTGTGGGTACATGTCAGCCAGGCTTGCAATTCGTTTGGCGTGTGGGCTGTTTCTTACCAGGGCAGGGCTTATCTTCCCTGCTCCAGCTGTGCTGAAACCCGATCCCCCTCATAGGTCTGGAATCAAAGAGGCATGCTGAGAGTAGGTCTTGAGGAGAACAGGCATCATTTTGCAGGGCACCTGCTCCAGGTGAGGCATCCAGCAAGGACAGTCAGTTCTCTGGAAGGGGAAAGTGATCGTTTCTGCCGACGAGGAGACTCCTGGGAACTTGGGGCTTTGAAAATTTCAGCTCATCCATGACCCAGGATCATTCCCTATCTGACTCCTGACCTTGACCTAAGGGACCTGTCAAGCCTGTGACGGTCTCCTTTGTAGCTCTGGGAACCTCACAATCAGAGTCTAGGCCTGATTTCCACCAGTCTATCCAGTGGCCGTGGGAGATGTGAATCTGCTGGGCTGCAAAGGGGCCCTCAGGCTTACAGACTTGGGCAAGTTGGCAGTGAGCTGTCCTAAGCCTACCATTTTCTTTTGCCAAGGTCTCCAGCCCCAACATTAGGAGCCACCCTTCTCCATGATCAATATCATTACCATTGTCCCCTCTGATAAAGTACCGCCTCTGCTTGATGTCCCAGTACCTTGCTCTCTACCTGTGCCCCATCATAATCGACCACCTGTGAGAACCTAAGGAATTGCAATGCTACTGCATGGTAAGTTATTACCAGAGGTCAGCAAACTTTTTCTATAAATGGCCACATAGTAAATAATCCAGGCTTTGTGGGCCTAGTGTGATCTCTGTAGCATATTCTTTGACTTTTTTATTCCTCCCTTTTCCCTTTAAAAAATAAAAACCATTCTTGGGACTTCCCTGGTGGTCCAGGGGTTAAGACTCCACGCTCCCAATGCAGGGACCCCAGGTTCGATCCCTGGTCACAGAACTAGATCCTACCTGCCACAACTAAGACCCGGCACAGTCAAATAAATAAATATTAAAAAATAAAAGAAAATAAAAATTAGAAAGAAAATAAAAACCATTCTTAGCTCAAGGACCATACAAAACAAGCCATGGCCGAACCCTGGTTGTTACAATCCCACTTACCCCTAGGAATGGATAAAGCGGTGGCTTTAAGACAAGTGGGCAGTTCAATTCCAGAATGAAACCCTGAGGGTCTGCTTTCTAAAACCATTTTCAGTCTCCAGTGTCTTAGTTTAGATTCCCTGGAAAACAGAGCCTGAGGAAAGGCTTAAGAACGCACACTTTATCAGGAGGCACAATCCCAGGGCAGTGAGCGCAAAGGAATATGGAGGAAAATGCGAGATGCAGCATTTCCGTGGCCACCTCTGCTCCCCAGTGAGCCACGTGAGACACACCAGACAGTCAGCAGGTTCACGTGCTCAGCCCAGGAATTTCTCTGGAACAGCTGGGATTTTTGCCCCCTGGAGGGCCAAGGGTGAGGCACTGGTGAGCTGGCCCCTCTCCCGCCTCTTACTGAAGTGCAAGGCCGGCTCCACAGTCCCACCAGGGACATGGGAACAGCCAGGACAGCAGTTACCACGGTGACCTTTCTTGGGCTCCATCTGAGACCCCAGGCCTAGGATCCCTCCCTTTTCCAGCGTATGTGACACAGAGCCTTCAATCCCCACCCAGGCCCAAGGGAGCAGAGGGCCAGGACCTCGGTCCTCATTTTCTTCTGGTTTGAAGGACTCAGGGTGTAGGGAGGCCCGACCAGGACTGGTCTGGCTGCGTGGACCCTCCAGCCACAAGCGTTCCCTTCAGGAATGCGTTTCAGTGTTGTCAGAATGTGGCATGCCAGCTCTTCGGCTGCGCTCCCGAGTCCTTCACAGGGGCAGGAGCTTTGCAGGGTGGACCACAGAGGTGAGGGTGATGGGCTCTTCTCTCCTAGGGACCCCCCCGGCCCCAGGCTTCCTCTTGCCCTCCCTTCCTGGTTTTCACATTACTCTCCCTTCACCATCTCCCCACCCCTGTCCACACACTTCCTTATAAACGGTCCCTTCCCTACTCTCACCATGGGCCCCTTTGTCCTCCTTCCTGATCTACCAGCCTTCCACGGTGTAGGGTTAGGCAGGCCACCATTTCCCTAATCAGCACCCTTTGTTCCCAAGCCATGGCCACACCGTTTGGGAGGGGGGCAGGTCCTCCCCATCTTTGCTCCCCTTTCCTATCTCAGGCAGAGATCTGGGAGGACCGTTCCATCCCTGGCACCGCCTCGGGACTGGAGGAGCAAAGCCAAGGACATCCCCCCTTGGAGGCCTCACAACGTTAAATCACTTGGCGTTTTCTGACTCCAGAAATTGTAGTCAGGGGTTCTTCCTGGTTTCCCACAATTTCCCTCAGTAACGCCATGGCCTCAGTGGGGTGTCCTAGCTTATCCCAAGGTCTCAGGAGCTCCCCCGGGTAGAGTGAGGGGGTATGACGGATGCCCTTGAGCACCCACTCCAAGACACAAGTGGGAATGCTAGTCTGTCCAGACCACAAACTCTGAGGCAGGGGTCCTGGGTTGGTCCCCGCCACCTGCCCTTTGCTTCGCTCGGCAGCACCATTGTTGGCTCTCATTGTGCAGACGAACCCTCCAGGCCTCCTGAGAGTCCGGAGTGCTGGTGGCAGCAACGCCAGGGGGAGCCCATCTCTTTAATGGGCTCCCACACATATCCCACCAGCACGTGGTCTCCTCTCTGCACCGCGGGGCCCCAGAAGCTTCAGTAGTGCCATGGGGGTGGGGGTCTCCTATTTCCCCTCCCCTCCCTCGCAGGGCTCGATCTGTTGAAAAGGAGTGGGGGTAATGGGCCGACGGCAGCCTTCTCCACCCAAGGGTCTCTTTCATGATGGGACCACCATGCGCCCCAAGGCTGCTGCCTTCCACAGCTAAGTCACCTGGGCTCCTGCCTTGGCAACTCAGCCAGGTGACCCGTCACCATCCCCAGAGGCGATGCTGCCCATCCTGAGAGTGGTCTAGTCAGACCCCTTTGTTGCTTCCAAAAAGGTGTGGTCCGGGCACAAGTGGTATATTTTCCACGCTGGGCAGCAAGGAGAAGCGGGTGAGCAAGGACCAACACGGCAGGTAATGCAGGTGAGACATACGCTGCAGTTTACTGGAGGGAAAACTTAGAGGTTCAGGCGGAAGGCAAGGGCCCTGCCATCCAGGGAGGCCCTGGGGGCGGCAGGGCCAGTGGTGGGTGGTGGTCCACGAGGGGGACCTGCGCTCCAGCCACTCCCACCCCCCATTCCCCACCACCGTGAGCCTCTATGTATTTAAAGGCGGGTGAGGAAGGTGCAGGCACCTGGCCAGCCACATCACATCACAGGGAGATTCCAGGTGGGGTTAATGTTCTGGGGACGAGAGAGACATTGGAGTTTGGACTTTGGTCGCCTTGTTCCCAGGCTCTGCAGGAGCAAGCGGCCACGAGATCGTTCTGCAGACAAAGACCGTCTCTCCTTGATGACATGAGACACGGCTCTGCACGATTCCTTAGTGTGTCCTGACGTTGAGGGTGTCTTTTGCAAAGGGACCATGGGGATCTGGATACATGCCTCACAGAGTTGTGAGGATGAAAGAAGAGAATTCACGTAAAGTGCTGCCAGTGGTGAGCATGTGCTAAGTCGTAGCTCGTCCACAGGGTGAGAGGCGTCCTGAGGTTCAGGCCCGTGCATGAACGTGGAGCTCACCTCAGCCTCCTGAAGGATCACACGCCCTGACAGAGAGGGCCCCTCTTGGCCTCCGGAAGCATGCAGCATTCCAATTCCAGACACTGCCCCAGGATACGGATGTTTGCGGGGGTACTGGCTGGGCAACAGTTCAGCACCAACCCCAGCAATGCTAGCAGAACCAGCCCTGGAGACACACACCAGGCAGAGTGTGACAGGGCGAGAGACTCTGCCCCAGGGGCCTGCCTCATCCAGTCCATGGCCCCAAAGACCAGCTGGACAGCATGCCAACCAGTGAGAGAACTTCTGCCCTCTAAAGAAAGGGGCACCTCGGACATGGGGGCCTTGTTGGTAAGCTGTCTTTCTTTGGGCGGTTCCAGGAGAATGAGGGATATTAGTGGCCCAGAAACTCTAGGAAGGGGGCTGAAGCTTCCAGAGACCAGAAAATCTGACCCATAAATCAGCCATCAAAGTTGCGAGGCAAAAATCTTTTTTTTTTTTTTTTACATCTTTACTGGAGTATAATTGCTTTACAATGGTGTGTTGGTTTCTGCTTTATAACAAAGTGAATCAGTTATACATATACATATGTTCCTATATCTCTTCCCTCCTTCCCTCCCACCCTCCCTATCCCACCCCTCCTGGTGGTCACAAAGCACGGAGCTGATCTCCCTGTGCTATGCGGCTGCTTCCCACTAGCTCTCTGCCTTACGTCTGGTAGTGTACATATGTCCGTGGCGAGGCAAAATCTGACCAGCAAACTCAACCTCCCCACTGCCACAACCCTCTCCCTTACCAAAGGGCACAGGTTTCACCTCAGCGAAACCCTCAGGTTACCTTTTAATGGCCTCGTGATTAGGAAGTTTGAAGTTTTAATCCCTTCTCAAGTGACACAATAACAGTTTTTTGGCTTCTGCTAAAACCATGCCTTTTATTTGCAAAACTGATAATAAGAGAATTCTATTGGGTACACATTTAATCATTGGGTTCTAAGAGCAAAAAGAAGAAACTGACAACATGAAAAAGGCAGAGTCTTAGGCACTAATTTTTTTATTCATTAATATTTTTTGTTTTAAGACACAATCATGAAGTAAGCAAGTCTATACACAGTGTTGCATAGTAAAGACAAAGGTATGGTGTTTTAAAAAATAAGTTATGGTGATTTAAATTATTTGCAGATCTAAAAAAATAGATTAGATTTATTTGGGGGGGGGATGTTTTAAATAATAATAATTGCCATGGACTAAAAGTCATTGAACCAATGTACGAGTTAAAAAAAAACTCTCAAAGGGACTTCCCTAGCAGTCCAGTGGTTAGGACTCCACACTGCCGCTGCCAGAGGCCCAGGTTCGATCCCTGGTCTGGGAACAAAGATCCCACACACCGCGCAGCGTGGCCAAAAAAAAAAAAAGAGAAAAGAGAAAAGAAAAATACTCTCAGCAAACTATACTAATAGAGAATAATATTTACATTAGTAATATAGTAGGTAATATGATTATATTAATAATAATATAATAGAAGGACACTTTCTCTATGTGACAAAGGACATGTGTAAAAAACTAAACACCTAAGGCTCACATCATACTTCGTGGAGAAACACTGAGCACTTTTTCTCCAGTTGGGGACTGGGCACGATGTTCACCGTCACCACTTCTATTCTACGTTGTACTGGAGGTCCTAGCCTGTGCCATCAGGACTGTGATGCTGGGGATGTCGCTCGCAAAGGGGCCATGGGGACGCGGGGCCAACACTCCTGGCCAGGTAGTGCTGCGCAGACTCGCTCAGTCATTTTCAAAGTCTCTTCTCCGGGGTGAGGTGAAGAAAGATGTTGGCTGCACACTCACTGCCGATGGCTCAGTCTACAACTTCCCGGGGGAGTACTATGAACACACACATGCGCACACACGTGTGTCGTGCACACGCAATGCAAACACACGGCTCCCCAAACAAAGAACAGCCTTCCCTGCATCTATATTTAGTTTAAAAACAACAACAACAACCTTCTCAGTAGGTGGCTAGAACAATAAAGACACCTTCTTTACACTGGTCCCCAGAGCACCTCACAGCCATAGAGGAGCACCAGCCCTCTGGTCACTGCCTGGTTCAGGAAACTTCCCAACCATGAGGCGCAGGTAGGCCTTGTCTCACCCGTGTCTTCAGACCCTGGACACAGCTGCCCATGCCTTTGGACCCACCTCTGGGAGATGGCTGAGGGTGTGTCCCCGACAGGAGCTGCCTCTGTGCCCAGTGCCCAGCATGAGGGAGGCTGGAGAGGGAGCATCAGGGTCTGGCGTTCTCATCTCCAACATCCCTAGAGCCAGAAAGATCCACAGTGTCCCCTCCATCTCCTTAGAGAGGACATGAGAGCCCCCTCCCCGTTCACAGACCTAATTCTCTTCCCGGCCCCTGTGCTTTGCTTCCGCAGCTCGCGCCCCAGCTTTGCCAATTCACAACCCACGTGATCCAGGAGAAGAGGAAGCAGTGGCCAGCACCGTGCTTGTCGCACAGTAGTTGCCCAGTAAACAGCTGGCCAACTGAGTGCAGGAGCAAACGAGGGAGCCAGCGCCCTGGCAAGGGCACGGGGGCCCAGGTGCAGAGGGGCCCTCCAGGCAGGGCCCTGCAGGGTGTGCAGGGCTGACCTGGGCCAGGCCCCCTGGAAGAAGCGGGCTGCTGGGAATGGACCGGGCGTCCGGGCAGAGCAGATTGGCTGGGAGGCGGGGTGATGGCCGAGACCAGAGGCCAGCTCCTTCCACAGACAGCATTCCCCAGGCACCTGGGGACCCTGGCTCGCCACCCCTGCACCCAGGCTTCCTTCTTGCCAGCATGCCTCCCCCACTGCCAAGACCTCTGTGCTAGAGGTGACGTCTAATCTGAACACATTTCCGGGTCAGCGTAGACTGACCAGGAAAAGATATATCCCCACCCTGCCCCTCCAAGCTGAAAGCACTAATGTGTGCACCTGAGTGCACACACACACAATCTCTCATACACACACACACACACACACACACACACACACACACACACACATGCTCACCCACCATCTTGGTTCAGTGAGAATGTCATCATGGACTTGGTCTGGTACTAGGAGTTTGCACCCTATTGGAGCTGGGGTGGATGCTTCCGCCCAGGTCTATGCAGTTCTCCCGGGACTTACAAACCATCTTAGATGAAATTGCCTCCGGACCTGCCTCATCACCCCTTCTATGTTGCAAACTCTTTACAAGCAAAGGATCCAATGAGATGCATTTTTCCATACCCCCCCAATACTCAGGTGTCAACAAATATTTGTGGAGTGAATGAGAATTTCCAGAAACAAGAATAAAGAAACAAGCTGTGAGACATTGAAAACAGATTCAATTCCAAAGAGTTCTCGAGGTCCATAATGTTTGATAATTTCTAAAATAATGGATTTCACTTTTTACCAGATTTTTGGGTGGAGATACAAATGGCTAAATTTAAGGAGGAAATGTGACATTAGGCTGAAGGCTGAATATGGAGCAAAACCAAAGAAAAGTGGAGCAGGAGGAGAATCTCTGTGCGATGTGAATGAGCTGTTTCCTCTCGCTTCCAGAACAATGGAGCTCACCATTGATGTCAATGTATGTGAAGAAACAAAAGGCCTTTGGGGGCTTCCCTGGTGGCGCAGTGGTTGAGAGTCCACCTGCCGATGCAGGGGACACGGGTTCGTGCCCCGGTCCGGGAAGATCCCACATGGGCCCGATAGGAAATCCTGAATGTGCATTTGGCTTTGGGAACAAGCAGCTTGGTTTGTTGCAGGCCACCAGATCATAACTCTTCCCTCCCTCCCATCCCTCGTCCCCAGAAAAGCCCAGAGAGAAGAATGGACAAATGGAGGGAGATTCTACAGGCCCCTTCAGCCCTTCAGAGCCCAGCCAGCCTCGCCTCCCCCATCAGACCCTGCAGTTTCAGAGCCTGCTGCAGCTGAGCTGCCTTGGAGTCTGCCCGCTGTTTCATGTCCCGCGGGGAAAGCCTTGGCCCTCTACCTGGTCTGAGAGGAAGTTCTACTCTCTCCTGACACTTTAGACGGAAGGCTGGGGCTTCATATGCCACAAACAATGCTCACTGAAGAACAAATGGCCACAGCCAAGGTACTCAGACTACAGCGCTCTCTCCCAGAACTGCCCACACCTGACTCATTTGTCCCTGTGGCTTCCGCCTTCAGAAAACCCTCCTTCGACTTCCCTGGTGGCGCAGTGGTTAAGAATCTACCTGCCAACGCAAGGGACACGGGTTCGAGCCCTGGTCCAGGAAGATCCCACGTGCCGCGAGCAACTAAGCCCTTGTGCCACAACTACTGAGCCTGTGCTCTAGAGCCCACATGCCACAACTACTGAGCCCGTGCGCCCAGAGCCTGTACTCTGCAACGAGAAGCCACCGCAGTGAGAAGCCTGCGCACGGCAACCAAGAGTAGCCCCCGCTCACCGCAACTAAAGAAAGCCCACGCGCAGCAAAGAAGACCCAACACAGCCAAAAATTAATTAATTAATTAATTAATTTTAAGAAAAAAGAAAACCCTCCTTTCCCAAAGGCCTTTCCCACTCTTCAAGCGCTGCCTCCTCCATGGAGCCTCGGGCATGACTCTAGCCCCGGTTAATTTATGATCCATACCGCCCAATTTAGTATTTCATTAAGTTCCCTTTTCATGAGATGTCCTTTCTCCCTAATGCCGGGGGCAGAGACAACATCATTTATTTCTTTTGTACATCCTTCCAGTAACAAGGACCCTATTTGCTGAACCAAAACTTGCGACACATGGTCTGAAAAATAAGAAAGGCCACCTGGAAGCTAACTGTCCTGGCAGATCTGGGACGAGTGTCAACCTCAGTGGCCTGGGTGGGCGTGCATCGGGAGCTCCTGCAGGGCCTCCCAGTCTCCAGGGCAGCTACAGCTGCCCTACATCGCTAGCTACCTAGCGATGAATGAATGAGAGTGAGTAAATGAATGAATGTGAATGAGTGAATGAAAGATATCTGCGGGGGGCGCGCCTCTGGCCTGTTGCTCAAGGTGACAGCCTTCGGGGGTCTGGGCTTCAGCGGGGGTTCGGCTGCCCGGCGGGCCGGCGCGGGTGCAAGCCCCAATCCCGCGCCCAACTCCCCCCGCCCCGCGGTGGTACGCGCCACTCCGCACTCCCTGAGCCGGCGGACCCGAGCTGTCTTGAATGGAAGGTACCGAGGCCGGAAGTGGAAGGGCCCACTCGGGAGGACAAGGAGGGGGGCACGAGCGCGCCGCGTCTTCATTGAGGAACCGAATCTGTGAACATGGAATTCCATGTGCGTCTTATGTAAAGAGAGCGACGGGCGCCGTAGCCAATGGACGCGCGGCGCTTGCAGGCCCGGCCCCCCCCCCCGG
>NW_006779703.1:279215-306536 GCF_000442215.2 Lipotes vexillifer
AAGGGCGAGCCAGCCTGGGCGCCGACCGGCGTCCGGCCGCCCGGCTCGCTGGTTACGTAACCGCCTCCAGGCCGGCCCCGGCCTCGGGCTGGCGGTCTGGGGTCTCAGCGGGCGGGCTGCGGGAGGCGGCAGAGGATCCTCTAGCCCACGGAGGTACGATTCGAGGGTTTCCTGGGCCCATTTACACCTCGTCTCGAAACCAGCCTCCTCGTCTTGAAACCGGCCTGGGGTGGGGACTGTTATTCCCATTTTGCAGATCAAGAAACTGAGGTCCAGAGTGGTTAAGCCCATGTCTGAGGTCACAGAGGTACCGAGTGGCTATATGTCAGACTGTCCTTCTCTAGACGATTTTCTCTTATGAACCCTTCTCTTTTCCCTCCCTGACCCCCTCCCTCCCGCCCCACCCCGGTGGGAGAAGGCTGAGAAAGGCCAAGGCAACTGAGGGTCAGTGCGACAGTCCCTGTGAACATGGAGGGACCCTTGGGGAGCCGGCTTCCTGCTCTGAGGGCACAGAGTCAAGTCTCTGGCTGGGGAAAGGCTACTGCTGGGCACTAGTCTAGGAGCCCTACCTGGACAGCCCATGGGTCCCCTGGAGTGGGTGAGTAGAGAGACAAGACAGTTCCTGGGCCAAGCCAGGCCTGAGCACCTGATGTTCATCCCCATTGCCCACCCTGGACCTCTCTGTATTTATTCTTTCTCCCCAGGTTGGGTGGAAGAAGGGGGAGGGTTGTACTTTGTGATGCAGCAATCACATTAACCTTCTGGGGGGTACTTTGGCTGCCAAGTCCTGGACAGGAGCCAGGGGTTGGGTAGTGGCCTGCTTATCCCTCCAGGAAGGCCAGGATAAGGGATGACAACTCGGTTACCAGGATTTCTGATATACAGAAGAAACCAGTTTGGAAAGCTGATTCATAGTCACAGAAAAAAGGAGCCAGAAGGTACCCTGGAAATCACCCAGGGTAGCCCCTTAGCTTGACAGATGAGGAAACTGAGGCCCAGATGCCTGCTGGGCACACATCACGGCAGGGCCAGGCCCAGGCTCAGGGTGCCTGCAGTGTCTTTCCATTGTCCTGAAGGTCTTGATCTGGGTCAGGATGAGCTTCAGAAGTTCTATCGGGAGCTGCTGAGTCTTGAATGAGCTGGAGTTTAGAGAGAAGGGCCTCAGGCCCCCCAAACGTTAAGAACCCTAGCACCATGGCAGAAGCCCCTCCATGAATACCTCTCCTCTCCCACGTCCAGTGCAGCAAGGCCACTGGCCTTCTCTCTACCTGCAAAGGGGAGATGCCCATCCCCTGTCCCCAGCCGGGGCTTCTGGCCCTGGGCTCATTTGGCTGAGGAGGGAACAGGACTCTACCTGAAGGCTTTCACTGGAAATTGAGCTTTTAAATACAAGGCTAATCACTTTTTATAAGGTGTCTGAGTAAAATGAGGAAAGGGACTCCTTTTTCTTAAGTGGAAGCTACGTGATATGCCAACAGGGATGGTACCGTGGGTGTTCGCAGTTATCTTGTCACTGTCATCTTGGTGTGATTCACTGGTACAGAACCAACACAGCCTTGGCTTTCTGTGGAGGCTGGGGCGCTGTTGAAGAGGGGGTGGCCTGTCACCAGCCAGTGGGCTGCTGCTGGCTGACTCAGCTCCACCCTGGGGCTGGTCTGTACAGCGGGGCTCAGGGTAGGCGATCTTTGAGGTCTGTTTCCATCCCTAGCTTTTTGGATTCCTGTTACTCCACAGGTGATTTCCTTAGGCACCTACACAGGAGACACAAGTTTCTGACTCTGGGGCACATAATGCTACCCTGTGAGGCTTAGAAGGAAACAGGAAAAATTCCTCTCATTTGTACTATTTCTCAATCACACTTAACTTTCAGAAAAATGCTGGTGGGCATGCCTCTGTTTTTAAATGATGATGTAACCTGACGGGGCTTCAGCAAATCACAGGCTCTGGCAGGTCACTGAGTCTCTGGCGGGACCTCTCAGCATGCAGTCCAAAGAGAGAGTGACGCTGGAAACTACCATATTCGGCAAAACTAACTAGAAACACATAACCTGGCATCTCTGCAGATGCTCTGCACCCCTGCCCAGTGACAAGCTGGCCCACCTGCCAACTCACAGAGAACCAGAAAGTCTGGACAGGGCCTCTGATGGGCCTGCCCGGAAGCTTTTCTGTGAAGCCCTCCTTTCAGCTCTGTGCTCTTTGTAGGCACCTCTGTAACAAGTTTGTTATTGTATTTCCAAGTCTAGAGCAAATCAGAAGCAGTAAGTGAGCGTCCCAGCAGTGCAGGTCAGGGCGAGGCCAAGGCCACTGTGTTATCAGAGGTGGGCAGTTCTGAAGGTGGTGGGGCTCCGGGCTGAGTGCTGGACCCTCCCCAGGCCCCGAAGGCTTTGAGAATCCTAGCACTCTCCCTGGGGTGACAGAAGAATCAGAACAGCTGGGCTATTCCCAGGCACCCTGACCTGAAGCCAGGAAGCTGACGCCTTTGCATTATTGTTGTTTTAAATTTTGTGCTTCTCCGTTTGTGAGGTTTTAAAGGCCGAGCTGAGAGTGTTTGAAGGGGTCTCAGTGAGGCGGAGACAAGCCTCTTCCCAGCCATCTTCCCTTCCATATTTGGACAGCTGCAGTCACATTTTACTAGGTTACCAACCGTTTCCATGGAGAGTGCGGGTGTTTATTCGGCAGGACAAACATTTTCTCCAGATTACAGCAGGCTGGCCTCAGGGAATTGGCTCCTACCAGGAAGCAGCAACCGTGTTGTAATGTTTGGGGTTGTAAAATACCGAGGTTTGCAGAAACAAAGTCGGGCTGTGAGATCCCTGTTACATAGAGTTTGGAAACAGGCAGAATGAACCAGGCTGTGAGAATTCAGTCTCACGGGGCCCTGGGGTGGGAGGGGGAGGGGGGACTACCTGGGGCCCCTGGGGGCTGGCAGCATTCTGCCTCCGGGGCTGGGGGCTCAGTTTGTGGACATGGAGCAAGGCCTTACCATCTCAAGTATCTTAAATTCCATTTCAAATCATTGATCGTCAAGTGATTGAACCTACACCGCTTTCCGCTTTCCACAGAGAAATGCACGTTCCCCCTTAGACTCAGGGGTACTGAGTGCAGGGAGCCTTTACCAGTCCTGGCAGTGGCAGTGGAAGGTGGCCCTGGGGCCCAGGCTGTGTTTTTGTTCTCCATTTTTTTTTTTTTTTTTTAATATTTCTGAGCATATTAATCATGGTTATTTTAAATGCTCAGTCTAATTGTTCCAGCATCCCTGTCATGTCTGGTTATGATGCTTGCTCAGTTTCTTCAAGCTGTTTTTTTTGCCCTTTGTCCCCCTTCCATTTTTTTTTTTTTTTTTTAATATTTATTATGGAAACTATGAGTACACGTGCAAGTAGAGAGGACAGGGTAGTGAACCCATAAGCCAGCTTCGGTCTTGGCTCTTTTCCTTCTGTGTTCCTGCCCATTTCCTTCCCATCCCGAATACTGTGAAGCCATCCCAGACGAAGATCTCATCGTGGACGGCACTTTCTAAGTGTTCCTCTGTCCAGTCAGGGCAGCCATCGCTGCTGCAGGTGTGGTCAGGGGCCCGGAGTCAGGGGTGCGAGCTCAGCTCCTTTCCTCCGGTCTGACCGTTTTCCGGGGCAGAACCTGTGTGTGGACGACTGAGAAGCGGCCGCGATGGGCCTCTGGCATTAGGCGCTCGAGCTCATGCCCAGCAGCACACCCGGCTTCCCTGCAGCCCCTTTGCAGCAGGGCTGTCCTTTCCTTCACGGTGCCCCTGGGCTCACGAGGACCCCCCACTGCCCTGGTGGAAACACAGGTTTCCCGGGGCTTCCTCGGGGCTCTGGCAGTGCTGGCACGAGCGGACGCTCAGTGGACGTTGGTGGAAGGCAGGAGGCAAAGTCTGCTTTGACGGGCACGTTGGTTTTGCCGACTTGGCAAAATGAGGTCGGTCAGTTAGAGCCGTCAGTGCTGAGTGACGCATTTTCTGGAATAATGAAGCTCAGATGGTTTGGTTTGTTGTTTCCCATTTCTGCCATGCTTGCCCTACCCTCTTAGCAAAAAGATTTACCTTCCACTGAAGGTCATCTTGTGACCCCTGCTCAATGAATCCTACTCAGACAGGCTCCCAGGGGTGGGACTGGTGAAAACCAGGAGACCCTCCGGGGAGCTGAGCGGCAAGCCTGGGCGAGCGTGGAAGCAAAGCGCGTGATGCGCCCACCAAGGGTCGTCCGCATCGCCTGGGGCGGCCAGAAACAGCGCTCGTGACAATGAAATACCAACTTTTTTTTTTTCACTTTGCTTTTTGTTACACTGTCTCTTTTCCTCTAGTGATTGGCAGTGATAGTAAAAGCCAGCCTTAGCTGGACACTTACTGCATTCCAGATACTGCACTGCTGTCCTTTAACCCTCCGAGCAACCAGTAGGAGGCCGGTGCTTCTGTAGCCCCACCTCACAGATCAGGAAGTGAGGCACCGGGACATGTAGGAACTTGCCCAAGGTAACGGCCAGGAAGTGGAGGAACCCTCCAAAGCCCCGGCTGTCCAGAGGCTGCTCATTAGTCCTCTGCTGCTGCCCTGTCACCTTCATAACTTACCCAGCAGAGGACCGGCGCTGCTGCTTGTCTGTGGGATGGGACAGGTGGTGTCCAGGGAGTGGAGGGGACAGAGTGAAGGTCCTCTGCACCCTGGGCGCCCCAGAGTCCCCTTAGAGGTGTCCTGGCTTCCACCTTGCCTCTACCCTGTGGCCCTGCTAACACGTGGGTCATACCTTGTTGCACAGGACTCTACAGCAGTTCCCACCTCACTCAGAAAAAGCCAGGGCCCTGGCTCTGCCCTGTGAGGTGCCACATGATCTGGCTCTGACCTCACGTCAACTCCTACCTTCTGCCTTGCCCTTTCTGCTCCAGACTCGTCCATTGTCCTCAGACCCATCTGCCTCAGGACCTTTGCATGTGCTGTCCTCCTGCCTAGAATACTTTTCTTCCAGCACCCTCCTGGCCCATTCTGTCACTCTCTTCAGTCTCTCTTAGTTTGGGTTCTCTTAAAAGCAGAGTGCGGGCCAAGGCTTAAAGGCTAGTGCTTCCGGCAATCAGAGAAGAAAAAGAAATAAAAGGAGTACAAATCGGAAAAGAAGAAGTAAAGCTGTCACTGTTTGCAGATGACATGATACTAGACATAGAGAATCCTAAAGATGCTACCAGAAAACTACTAGAGCTAATCAGTGAATTTGGTAAAGTAGCAGGATACAACATTAATGCACAGAAATCTCTTGCATTCCTATACACTAATGATGAAAAATCTGAAAGAGAAATTAGGGAAACACTCCCATTTACCACTGCAACAAAAAGGATAAAATACCTAGGAATAAACCTGCCTAAGGAGGCTAAAGACTTGCACTCAGAAAACTATAAGACTGTTGAAAGAAATTAAAGATGATACCAACAGATGGAGAGATATACCATGTTCTTGGATTGGAAGAATCAATATTGTGAAAATGACCACACTACCCAAAGCAATCTACAGACTCAATGCAATCCCTATCAAATTACCAATGGCATTTTTTACAGAACTAGAACAAAAAAATCTTAAAATTTGTATGGAGACACAAAAGACCCCGAATAGCCAAAGCAGTCTTGAGGGAAAAAAACGAGCTGGAGGAATTAAACTCCCTGACTTCAGACTATACTACAAAGCTACAGTAATCAAGACAATATGGTACTGGCACAAAAACAGAAATATAGATCAATGGAACAGGATAGAAAGCCCAGAGATAAACCCACGCACCTATGGTCAACTAATCTATGACAAAGGAGGCAAGGATATACAATGGAGAAAAGACAGTCTCTTCAATAAGTGGTGCTGGGAAAACTGGACAGCTACATGTAAAAGAATGAAATTAGAACACTCCCTAACACCATACACAAAAATAAACTCAAAATGGATTCGAGACCTAAATGTAAGACCAGACACTGTAAAACTCTTAGAGGAAAACATAGGCAGAACACTCTTTGACATAAATCACAGCAAGATCTTTTTTGATCCACCTCCTAGAGTAATGGAAATAAAAACAAAAATAAACAAATGGGACTTATTGAAACTTAAAAGCTTTTGCAAAGCAAAGGAAACTACAAACAAGATGAAAAGACAACCCTCAGAATTGGAAAAAATATTTGCAAACGAATCAACGGACAAAGGATTAATGTCCAAAATATATAAACAGCTCATGCAGCTAAATATTAAAATAACAAACAACCCAATCCAAAAATGGGCAGAAGAACTAAATAGACATTTCTCCAAAGAAGATATACAGACTGCCAACAAACACATGAAAAGCTGCTCAACATCACTAATTATTAGAGAAATGCAAATCAAAACTACAATGAGGTATCACCTCACACCAGTTAGAATGGGCATCAACAGAAAATCTACAAACAACAAATGCTGGAGAGGGTGTGGAGAAAAGCGAGCCCTCTTGCACTGTTGGCGGGAATGTAAATTGATACAGCCACTATGGAGAACAGTATGGAGGTTCCTTAAAAAACTAAAAATAGAATTACCATACGACCCAGCAATCCCACTACTGGGCATATACCCAGAGAAAACCATAATTCAAAAAGACACATGCACCCCAGTGTTCATTGCAGCACTATTTACAATAGCCCGGTCATGGAACCAACCTAAATGCCCATCGACAGACGAATGGATAAAAAAGATGTGGTACATATATACAATGGAATATTACTCAGCCATAAAAAGGAACGAAATTGAGTCATTTGTAGAGAAGTGGATGAATCTAGAGACTGTCATACAGAGTGAAGTAAGAAAGAAAAACAAATATCGCATATTAACTCATATATGTGGAACATAGAAAAATGGTACAGATGAACCGGTTTGCAGGGCAGAAATTGAGACACAGATGTAGAGAACAAACGTATGGACACCAAGGGGGGAAAGCAGTGGCAGGTGGGGGTGCTGGTGCGATGAATTGGGAGATTGGGATTGACATGTACACTGGTGGGTATAAAATGGATGACTAATAAGAACCTGCTGTATAAAAAAGTAAATAAAATAAAATTCAAAAAAGAAAAAAAGAAAAAAAAATGCTCGTGCTTCCCTGGGAGGTGCAATCCCAGGACAGCTGGAGTGAGGGAGAGGGGAGTGCAGAAGAGAAGGCTGTGACACACACACACAGGCACACATGCGTTGACCCCCTGCTTCACAGACACTCAGCGGGCCGCTCAGCCCCTTGGGGCCTCATCCAAAAAACTATCAAAAAAAAAAGGAAGGAAGGACACAAAGAAAAGCTCCAGGACAGTCTATTCGAGGGAGGGGTGGAGGGGGATGGGTGCTGTGGTCCGAGCTC
Organism: Lipotes vexillifer; assembly: GCF_000442215.2. NCBI lineage: Eukaryota > Metazoa > Chordata > Mammalia > Artiodactyla > Lipotidae > Lipotes > Lipotes vexillifer. Next base: position 286,569 of record NW_006779703.1, read on the forward strand.
ACCCAGGGAGTACATGTCCCTGGGTTCTGGCTGCTTCAGCGGGCCCTTCGGCAGCAGCCGGGGGAGCAGGCCGCACCCCGTGGCGTGGCGCTTCATCCAAGGTCACAGGCGTCCGGCAGAGCCAGAGTCTTCTGACGGCCTCAGGTGTGGAGCCAGGAGGGCCGCGTGGGTGTGTGCCTAGCGGTGGCCGGGGGCAGTGAGGGGCTGCAGGCCGTGGGGAGAGGGAGGCCAAGGGGCTCTGAATCACCACCACATGGGGGTGCAAGGCCAGACATCACTTATCCATGGGCCTTCCCTGGCCACCCTTCCCAATTCACGCCCGCTGCTCCCACACGCCTCCTGGGCTCCTGCTCTGCTTCTTTCTGTTAGCGCTTACCCTTAATCTGCTCTATGCATCTTTCCCTCTTGATGGTCTGTTTTCCCCACTAGGATGTAAGCTCCGTGAGGGCAGGAAAGATGGCTGTCCCGTTCTCTGCCAGCACAGTGGCCCTCAGTGCTGTGCACAGTCAGAGCAAGTTGATCAGCAGAAACAGCCCTGGAGCAGTGCTGGCGCACGCCGAGCCCTGCAAAGTGCTCCCTGTCATTTTTACTGTCGCTCCCGCTGTTCTGTGACTTGTCCGTTTATGCCCCAGAGTCCTCCCACATCAGTGTGTCTGGTCTCCGTCTTTTTGATGGAGTACATAGTATTCCACAGTGCAGATGTCCCAGAGTTTATGCCTTCACACCACGTGCCAGGCCCTGGGGTACAGCCGTCAGCAAAAGCACCCACGCGTCAGTGTGCAGTCGGGCAGTGTCGGTGCCACGGGAGAGAAAGCTGAGAAGGGGATGCCGGGCTGGCAGGGCCGGGGAGAAGGCAGTGCTGTTTGTGCAGGACGGTCAGGCCGCCTGCCGGACAAGGGCTGTGGGCACCAGGGAGCAGCAAATGCAAGGTCCCCGAGGTTGGAGCACAGTGCCTGGGCCAAGGGGGTGGCTGCACGGGAGATCCCAGGAGGCAGCTGGAGGCCTCGCTGAGCTGCGGGCACCAGGGAGCAGCAAATGCAAGGTCCCCAGGTCGGAGCACAGTGCCTGGGCCAAGGGGGTGGCTGCACGGGAGATCCCAGGAGGCAGCTGGAGGCCTCGCTGAGCTGCGGGCACCGGGGAGCAGCAAATGCGAGGTCCCCAGGTCGGAGCACAGTGCCTGGGCCAAGGGGGTGGCTGTATGGGAGATCCCAGGAGGCAGCTGGAGGCCTCGCTGAGCTGCGGGCCCCTGTGCAGAGCAGGGCTGAGCTGTGCACCCAGGGGAGAGAGGAGCTCACTTGCCCCGTGTGGACCACAGTGCGGTCAGGTGAGGCAGGGGGCCCAGTTTGGAAGTTGCCCTGGACAGGATGTGGGTAGACTGCTTGCTGGTGGTTCTTTCCAGGTTTTTCTTCCTGCAAACCCCGTGCTCACACGTCTCTATGCATGGACGAGCATTCCCACGGAGCAGCTTCCTAGGAGTGGGGAGGGGCTGGGGTGTAAGCATTGCTAGACACGCCCAGAGACACCCCCAGGAAGACTTCGTTAGTCCAACACAGTGCACAGGAGTCCTCCTCCTGGCCAACCCAGGATGCTGTCAGTCCTGTTAGGTTTCGGAAACCTCGTGCTTTGCGTTTTCCTCGTGTCTAACAAGGTTGGGCATCCTTCCAGGTTTATAGCTCTTACCTGGTGTTTCTTTGTGGGAACAATCTGTTCTTAGTCTTTGGTCTCTCCGCAGATGTTAGCACCTTTCATTCTTTCATCGAATTAGCTAGAACTTCCCTGAAATGTTGAAGACCGAGCAGTAGACTTGCTTGTTTTGTTCCTGACTTTCACTGCAAAGAGCTGGCATTTGAGGTTCTCTGTGATTTGGGACCAATAAACAGCTTCCGTCCAAAGCCATAGCAAGATCCTCTGAGACTTCCTGCCTGTGGCCGTGACCGTCTCCTCTCAGAGTGTAGAGACTTTATCTTCTGAAAATTTAACATTACAGCAGGGATGTCCAAGACTAGCGTGACTTAGCATCCTTCACAGGTAACCTGTTTTTCCTGTTGGGATGTGGGTAGGATTTTCTTTTTTCTTGAAAACATCATTTTCATCAGGACATAGATGGGCTTTGACGCTCCTCACATAATTCTGCCTGGTCCTCAGGGAGTCAGGCAGATGCAAATCTTCCTTCGGGATGGTTTCCTTCACGTGTATCTTTCACTGTAGTTCTGTTTCATTGCTATGGTGTCTTTTTCAGAAAGAAGATGTTATCTGCAGGTAACAATGTGCCTCTAATATCAGCCCTTTCCCTGGGCGTGTTTAAAAGGTTTCTCACTCTCATCCTCCCCGTCGCTGAGTCTGAACTTTAGCTTTCTAATTGTCTGTTGTAACGTGACATTTCCACTTCAGTCTGCAGCTTTAGCTCATCCTTCATTACGTGTTTCATCGAACCTGTCATTTCTTGATTTTTGCTTATGGTACAGAGTTGGTGCTGTCCTAAATTTGCTTGTTTCCTCGTGCCATGGAGGTTGTGTGCATCTTGTCTTCATCGCACTTCTTTTCAGAAGCTGCATGTTGGCTCTTTTCTGTTTATCTGGTTCATGAACAAGACAGGGTCCGATCAGACCTGCTGTTTTCCAAAGAGCAATGTGGTTGGATTCTGCGTGGGTCCCCATCTTTGGCGGGTGGGGGAGCCTGAATCCGGCACTGTCTCCTGCTGTGTGTGGCCTTGGGCAGCTCACCGGCCTGTTTGCCCATCTCTAGAAGGGAATGCTGGTGGGCCGTGGATGGTGATCATGAGGGTTACATGAGCCAGCACGTGTCACATCCTCAGCACAGTGTCCATAAAGCCCTCCCTGCAGCCTCTGGTCCAGGTGCCTGAGCGCAGGAAAGCTGCAGGGGCACATTCTGCTTTCTGGGGACGCCCCTCGGTGAAGGCGCCGCTGCCTGGGGCCTCCAGATCTTCCCCCACTGCTCGGTGACCGAGGCTGGCCTTCGGGGACTGTGTCAGCGTGTCCCTTTGCCTTCTGGCTTCCTGACCACCGAGCTCAGGAGGTTGATGCCCCCCACAGGCCGCGGGTTGTCTGGGCGCCTCTGGTTTCAGTAGCCCTCCTCTTCCTGCCGCTCCGGGCCCAGAGAAGATAACAGCTCCCTCCCCCTAACCGGTTGCCCCTGAGCTGCACATCATTTGTAGTTTCCTTAACCCTGACCACACCCTTTCGTGCCAGGCCTTCCTCAATCTCTCCACTGGTGTGCATGAGTGCCTGCTTCCTCCCGGGACCTCGCAGTGGGGCACCATCCCAGGTCCTGCTTTTACCCTGTGACCTCTAAGTCTCCCGTCCTTAGGCTTCTGGTCAACCCCTCCTGCCCTGGCTACTCACTGTCTTTACTCATCCCCGCCTGTGACTGGTCGGTCTCTCATCTCAGCCCTGCTCCACCCACCTACCCCCAAAGCACCAAAGCTAAACTTGCTGTCCAAATGAAAGCGAAGTTATAGGAGTCTCTGCTTCCAGTGCTCCAGCGGCTCCTCGTCAATCCCAGATAACTCCACGCCAGCCTCGTACTGGTCCCTCCACATCCCCACCCCGCTCGCTCGGCTGGACCCCACTGTGCCCGGACCCCCTGCTGCTGTAAGGGCCCCGGCCGCCCTGCCCTCCTCACGCAGTGACGCCTGCTCCCCGAAGCCACATTTCTCCCTGGCCCGCAGCCTGGTTCCAGGCTCTGCCCCTGCCCGCAGCCTGGTACCAGGGCCTCCTGTAACTTGTGATGGCCAAGATTTCTGAACCCCGCTGCCCCCGCACATCGCCTGGGGAGGCTGTCAGCAACTTGGTGTCTGGGGCTGCGGCCACCTGATTCATGCACCTTTGCAGTTCATGGCAGGTGGGAGCCCTGTGGATTCGAGCGCAGAAGACCCACGATTGACCGCACCTGCTGCCGGCTCCTCCAGCGAAACATGGATAAAGATTCCCAGGGGCACTTCACCTGATGGCTGCACGACCCCCTGCCCCCTGAATCTGATGACCTTCTCTCGTTTGCCAGCATCACTCAGGAGCCAGCATGAATGGATACACTGACTACGCCCCCAGCCCCAGTGACCCTTCCAAGGAGACTGTGGAGCCCTGGCCCAGACAAGCCCCCCTCCAGGAGGACGTGGACATGAGCAATGGCACAAGCGGGAATGAAACCAACGAGAACGGCTCGACGGGGCGGGACTCACGGGGCAGCAACTGTGACGACAGCGGCCGGGAGCTGGGGATGCTGGTGGGGCCGCCCGGCACCTGCCAGGGGTGGGTGTGTCTGAGGCCCCCAAGGCGAGGCTGGACATTTGTTTTCTCAGTGTCTCATTCCGTGCTATTGCGATTGCTTTTGCAGTCTTTAAATCTTGATGACCAAGTTTTTTAAGACTTCTGAAAATCTTATTGACTCAGAATAACTAAAATTTGCTAGGGTCTGTCCTTCCTTATGACGGTGATTTGGGGTGTCAGACCACCAGTAGCTAGACACGTAGCATGGTGACCAGATCTTGGGAGGTGGAAGAGTCAGGGAACCACTCGAGCAGCTACTGAACCGACGCCCCGTGGTTTATAGAAAACGAACTTCTCCTCTAGTCTTGGGTTTATATCCCCCAGTATTTAGTTTCTCCGGTGTCCAGAGGTTTCTTGTTCTTTTTCTCTTAAGCTCATATTTTTTCCTAATTGACTTACTGTGGTGTAATCCAGCCCGTCATCGCTGGGTGGATGGGGGGAGAAGTGGATGGATACACTCTTCTGAGTTTGGCCTTTATTTTTTGTTCTTTTAGTCCAGGTACATTTAGTGTGATGATGGTGAAGTCTGAAGACCACCCGTCCACAAGTGGCTGCAGGTAAGACCAATTAGAACTCCCTCAATTTAGAGCCTTTAGGGAGATGGAAAGATTTGTCATGAGATAAGGTTTTGGGGGTGACGCAACTTTTTTCAGGCTTCTGCTAGAACCTGTTAGTCTGAGCAGCTGTCGGCCTTGTGAGCCCAGCCACGCCCTTTCAGATGACCGTCCCCATGGGCCGCTCACAGCCCCTGATGCTGCCCCAGACCTGCAGCTGCTCAGCTCTCACTTAGCAGACCTTGTCTGCGTCTTAGACATGTATCTGGAACACTCACTATTTTTTACGTGTTTGTAACAAACGTGTCCTTAATTTCATATTGACAGAAGCTTTCACATCCCCACGGAGCAAGATACAGATCTCTGTCCTGGGCATATGGGGCCTTTGCCATCACCACCCCAGAGGCCCGACCCCATCACTCTCTCGGTACCCTCTGTCTAAACAGGCCCATCTCCCTCAGCAAGTGCCCCCTGCCCCTCCTCCTGCCCCTTCCACGTCCTTGAGTTTGAAGATCCTCCTTATAAACCCCCTTTCCTCTCCAAGGCCTTCACACGTCATTTATGTCCTCGCCCCAGGACACCACTGTGCTGCCCTCTGGGGTCTCCGTCGCTGTCTCCCTCTCTGTCTGAGATGGGGGTGGGCAGAGCTCAGCGGTGGGGCCTGCTGGCCGGGCTGTGGGTCGACCAGCAATGGGGACGGCACCCTCCAGCATTCACCTGGGTCAGAACACTGGTTCTCCCGGGCAGTTCCTCTCCCCGTGAGAGACACGAGGCGATGTCTGCAGATATTCGTGGTTGTCACAGCTGCTGGGGGCTGCTGCATCCTGCGTGCACACCCAGGAACACGTGGAGTGCAGTGTCCTCGCGCCCTGGTGGAGAAACTGGACCAGAGGCACGTTTCTTCTGAAAAGGGCACTTAGGGTACTGACGTCTTTCTTTAACTCCGTAGCAGCGAGCAGTCCACCAAAGTGGACGCCCACAAAGAGCTGATCAAAACGCTGAAGGAGCTGAAGGTCCACCTCCCTGCGGACAAGAGGGCCAAGGGGAAGGCCAGCACCTTGTTGACCCTCAAGTACGCCCTGAGGAGCGTGAAGCAGGTGAAAGGTACGTCCGCCTCACCTGTTTGTTCCAACCTGTAGAAGTCGGTTTCACGTCTCCCCACGTTAGAGCTGCAGTTGTGCCGAAGTCGGTTTCACGTCTCCCCACGTTAGAGCTGCAGTTGTGCTGAAGTCGGTTTCACGTCTCCCCGCGTTAGAGCTGCAGTTGTGCTGAAGTCGGTTTCACGTCTCCCCGCATTAGAGCTGCAGTTGTGCTGATTTTCTAACATTCAGTCCTGAAGTAGCAGGAGGAGGCTGGGGAAGAGTCTGATGAAACCTCAGCTGGTGGGAAATCTCAGTTCATCGGAAGTTTTCTGTTGCACTTTTAGAGGGAAAAAAAGCATGTAGAAAACCAGCTGATGAAAGAAACCTATTTACAACATGAAGCTTTCGTGCCCGGGGCTGGGGTCAGGTCACGTTCGGGAACGTCCAGCACCTTCCAGGCTCTGGCTGGAGAGTTGTGACGTGTGTGTATGCTGGCAACGTGAATAGCCCCCAGCATTTAGCTGAGGGCTTGCCCCTCCTTTAAAAAGTAACATGAGGGGGGCTTCCCTGGTGGCACAGTGGTTGAGAGTCCGCCTCCCGATGCAAGGGACGCGGGTTCGTGCCCCGGTCCGGGAAGATCCCACATGCCGCGGAGCGGCTGGGCCCGTGAGCCATGGCCGCTGAGCCTGCACGTCCGGAGCCTGTGCTCCGCAGCGGGAGAGGCCACAACAGTGAGAGGCCCGCGTACCGCAAAAAAAATAAATAAATAAAGTTAGGGGGAATAAAAGGAAACAAATAGCAACAAAAAAAGGAGAAGATACAAGGAGGGTATTGCCTGATCTTATCCTTAAAGGACAGTATTTTTGAGCTGCTCCAGATTCAAGACCTTGGGCTGTTCATTTCTTGTTTTTCTAAAAATATGTGAATTTCCATCGTGGTGGTCTTTGCACCAGGAAGGCGGGCGGGCAGGACCAGGCGCCCCCTTTCCATCACAGGCACACAGTGACAGGACCCACGTGATCCAGGTCCTGCTTCCCTCTGGGGGTACGTTCAGGTTTTACTGTTGGGTGGAAGAACTCGTAAGAGCTTTCAGAGCCGGTCAGTGGAATCAACTGAGGCTTTTACCTGAGATGTGTGTGCAGAACTCTTCACAGATGCAGTGCAGGAATCCACCAACAAACACTGCAGATTCCAAAGGACTTGTGTCATCAAGCTCAGACGCTTTACGTTGCAATAAATTCCAGGTCCCTGCCGTAACTTCCAATAGCGTGCAGTCTTCCTTCAGTTGCTCCTGTGGCTGGCCCTTCCATTGAGCTGGGGCCCCTTCCCTGGGTCTCAGGTAAATGCAGGTGCCTCTGTCTCCGGGGCAGGTAAGGAACGCACCGCCGTGGAGGGAGCGCCGGCATCTCCAGTGCACTGTTCTGCCGACAGCCCATCCCCGGAGACCAGGCCCAGGACACCCACGCCGGGGGTCACCTCAGCACGGTTTAGCTGTTGAAGTCGGGCATCCTGGGTTCCACTCGCCTGAGGGCTGCCCTCTGGGTGGAGATAGCTTTGTCACCCTGTACGGGGTGTCCCGGGATGAGCGGTCCTCGTCTTCAGTTCTGTTCTGAACAGTTCATTCTGAAAACAGGGTTGTTTCTCATGCCTGGTGTTTCTAAGAGTCGATTCTGTCTGGATGGGAGCGTCTGACCCCCGGGGGGGCAGATGCAGGGGCTGCCACGGCTTTCCTGCGCGGAAACATTGATGCTGTGTCGCGGTTACAGGCCTTTGGGGAAAGTGAGGCTTAGGTAGAACCGTGTGGTCGTGTTACTGAAAAGAATGTGTCTTTATCATTTTAAAAATTTCTGTAATCAAAGGCCTTCTGATTTTTCAGGGAAAAGGATCCTGGATTTCTGTTTGTCTAGCCTTCACATTTCTCTGTGTTCTGTGCCCACTTTCTCATGAGAAAGGTAGAGCCCCAGCCATGAGTTAGGGCCGCCCTCAGCCCTCCCCTTGGTCTCGCCTACAGCCAATGAGGAGTACTACCAGCTGCTGATGTCCAGTGAGGACCACCCCTGCAGCGCCCATGTACCCTCCTACACGGTGGAGGAAATCGAGAGCATCACCTCCGAGTTCATCGTGAAGAACACGGTAAGTGTCCTAACGAGCAAGGTCTTCCCCCAGGAGGCTCAGCTCAGGTGGCCGAGGCCTTCACCCAGGAGGCCCAGCTCAGGTGGCCGAGGCCTTCACCCAGGAGGCTCAGCTCAGGTGGCCAAGGTCTTCCCCCAGGAGGCCCAGCTCAGGTGGCCGAGGTCTTCCCCCAGGAGGCCCAGCTCAGGTGGCCAAGGCCTTCACCCAGGAGGCCCAGCTCAGGTGGCCAAGGTCTTCCCCCAGGAGGCCCAGCTCAGGTGGCCGAGGCCTTCCCCCAGGGGAGCTGGCTGAACCTCGGTTTCATAGCAGCAGGGTTGGGAGTTTCAGGAAATGAGTTCCTTCCTTAAAAGAAACAGTAAGTCAGGGATTCCAAAGTGGTGGCTGTGTTGCCGACTTGTGCTGTTCTCTGGGGCTGTCCTCTGTGCTGACTGCGCCCCACAGCCCGAGTGTGTGAGTGAGCGCCCCTTGCCCGAGGGCGGGGCTGAGGGGAAGGGACGCACTGGGCGACTCTGTCAGCTCACTTGCAGGGCGGGCGCTTCCTGAGACTCCACAGGCTCCTGCGTTTCTAAGCGAAACCCATAAAAGCGAGGCCTCCCTGGAGGCCTGGGGAAGGGGAGGGAGTTACCCCCAGCTCGCAGTCAATGAGAGGAAACCAGAGGGCCGGTGGCGACCCAGAGGTGTGGAACCGCAGCAGTGATGGCCTACAGAATGGGACTCCCCGGCCCTTCCCATCTCTTTCCTCTCGTGCCCTCCCTGCAGCTTAACCCCCAGGGAGCCCCACCCCGAGCTCAGAGGGCCAGCCAGCCTGGGGAAAGCCCATGGTCGGCCAGGGGGCCTGAGGCCTCCAGCCCCCCAGGCAGGCCTGAGCCCCGGGAAAGAGAGGAAGAGGCCCCCTTCCCCCTCCCGAATCACCCAGGCTGGACGCCAGGGAGCTCCATGCCCAGAAGGCCGAGCAGGTGACAGCTGCAGGGAATCAGCACAGCTGGGGTTCCTTTTTGCGGTGGAGCCCTGATGTGTTTTTTCAGATACTATCCCCCTGGGACCCCAATATATGTAAGAGGGGAGGCAGAGTTATCCTCGTCAGGGCTGAGGAGAGGGGCCCAGAGTCTTCCCCTGACCCTTCACGCATCCTGCTCCCTTCCCGTCTGTCAGCCCCGATTCCCTGCCCCTCGGGGGAGGGTGACCTGTCCAGTCCCCTCCAGCCCGGCCTCACCAGAATCGTGTTTTACATTCCAGGACATGTTTGCCGCGGCCGTGTCCCTGGTGACCGGGAAAATCCTGTACATCTCTGACCAAGTGGTCTCCATCTTCCACTGTAAGCGGGGCACCTTCCGCGACACCAAGTTCGTGGAGTTCCTGGCGCCCCATGACGTGGGTGTGTTCCACAGCTGCACCACGCCATGCAAGCTGCCGCGCTGGGGTGTCCGCCGCCGAGCAGGTGAGGCCCCGTGGCCCGGGCTGCCTTGTGCTTCTCCACAGGCGGCATGGGGAGGGGGCCGGGCGGGGCCGCCCCGACGTGGGGCTGCTGCCCACCTCCCCTCCGCCGGAGGCCTGCAGTAGGCCCCCGTGAAGGGGCCTGAGGCTGCCCTGTCTGTCCCAGTGCAAGATTAAAGGTGGTTTGCTCAGAATCCATTTAGAGAGAGAAAAGAGTCTTTTCATAAATTTCAGAAAGGGAAGAGACTGCTTCAGAAGATTCTAAGACACGCCAGGCATTTTAGAAAAGGAAGTTCATGGGAGCTGGAGCCTGGACATGCGGCTGCAGGGTCGGGGGAAGGACGGAGGTACACCTGGAAGGCTCCCTGCAGGTGGTGCAGCGATGTCGGCATAGCGGGGGGCTCTTCACCTCCGCCAGAGGCCGCGCCCTCCTCCCGGGCTCAGAGCCCGGCCTTCCAGGCGCTTCAGGCCCCAGTCTGCGCCCAGGTGGCTGCTTCCTCGGACCGCGGGTCCCCCACCCGCCCCCATGTTCCTGGCCACAGGGCTCTCACGGTCAAGTGTCGTGTGTCCTTGTCCTCCTGCAACATGGTTGGGGAGACTTTGCGTCTGGAAGGCATGGAAGCTCTCTCGTGACCAGCATGGGCCTTCACATGAGTGAGTGCAGGAGGGGACCGGTTGACCAGACAAGTCTCAGCAGAAACATGGCACGGGGTCCTGGCAGAAGGTACTGGAGAGGAGAGGGTCCCCACCAGCTCAGGCCTTTCAGTGACCAGGTGGCCGACAGCGTAAGTCCTGCAGCATCTGTCCACCTGCACCTAGACTGTCATTAGCCCCTCGTTGGGCTCTGATTGCTCAGAGCTGAGACGGACCCAAAGAGGAGAAGCCAAGAGAGACGAGCAGGAAATGGATGGGGCCGGGAGTCACCCCAGAAAAGCTGGGCCTCAGTCGTGATCTTAACCAAGAGCCAGCCCTGGCCGCGTCACCCAAAGCTGACTCCCATTTTGTCCTTGGCTCCTGGGTCAGCATCTCTGCTCACGTCGAAACGCTCCTCAGCCCACTGTCACCACCCCCTGGATCTTGGGTCCCTCCACGCCATGGTGCTCCCCGCGTCCCCTTGCTCCCAGGCAGCCGGCAGCGGGGCCGTCACTGTCACAGCCACCTTTCAGCAGCTGTTCCTCCCTGACGACAGACGACCTGGGGCCAGAAGCGCGGTTTGCTTTAGGGTTGACTCATTAAAGGAGGAGACACTCACCTCGAGTTTCAGAGGTAGAGCTGTCTGCTTTCTCCCAAAGTCCCAGCCCAAGGGCTGTGCGGTCAGATCACTAAAGTTTGTGGTGCACGTTACTAGGACCTGTCAATGCTGGGTCACTGCGTGGAGGCAGGGAGGCAGCTCTGCGTGTGGATTCACAGCACGAACAGGCCGGCGCCATCTCCCCAGGATGCTTGCCAGTGAATTTTTGTCTGAATAGAAAAGAAGGACCAGGTGACTTCTTGAAGGCCTTTCCAGGCCGGAAATTTTATATCATTTTCCCCAACCGGCGATCATCTACTTTTCCTCATTTCTTTTGAGTAGAGGAAGCTTTACGTGAAGGACCAGAGAGTCTAAGATTTTCTTTTTCTAAAGTGCGTTTATTGTGGAAGCACCATTCCGCCATCTCTGATGAGGTCACCCAGTCGAACTCTTGTTTTTACTATAGACATTTTAAATGTTAAAGTAAGTTAATATTTAGGAAAAGGATGATGTAAGCTGTGAAATGCCCTGAGTTGCTTCTATTAGAATTAAATATCCCCCAAAATATGTAGGTTGGAATGTCCAGGGCTTTATATGCAAAAATTCTGCACGTCAGTCAGTACGTCTTCCACAGGTAAATTGGTCATGAGTTAGTGTGTTTGTAGCAGCGCTTTTAGCACGGCATAATTTGGTGAGTGCACGCTCGTGAAATAGACCTTTCCTAAGTCAGAACTGTGGTACAAGGTCTCTAACCTAAGGGCTCTGCTCGGTGCCAGGTAAATCTGCATCACACCTTGACTCTCGATTCTCCTGCTTCTGCCTGGTCTGTGGGAAATAAAAGCACTGTCCCTGGTCAGTGGTGTAACTGGGTGAGTGACTGGGGCCTTTTCTTTTAGACTCTTTTACTCAAGAATGCACGGAGGAGAAATCTTTCTTTTGCCGCGTCAGGTAAGCCCAGCTTTTCCTGAATTTCATTGCACAGACGTTTCATCCTGAGGGCCTCTCGTGAAGGCGGAGGAGGTGCAGGGGTGCCTTCCGCATGCCACCAGCCGAGGCCACAAGCCTGCCCAGGCCCCGTTCTTTGGGGCTGAGGTGCTGCAGGAGTATCCCTGCCACACAGCATGAGTGTTCCTGAAAAGTCCGCGTGAAAACACATTTCCATAAGTGGAGTTATTTGTTTTGTTTGGGGAGGGGGGGCGCCACTCGGCTTGTGGAATCTTAGTTCCCTGACTCGGGATTGAACCCAGTCCCCGACAGTGAAAGCGCCGAGACCTAACCACTGGACCGCCAGGGAATTCCTGAGCCGTGTTTTAAATGTGCACAAGATATTAAGACAGCCTGGTCAACGACGGAGCGGTTTGCCTGCTCCTTGTGGGGAGTGTCGGCCTGGGGAGCCCGGACTTGCCGCCCGTGACCCGGGAAACTGGCCGGCAGCCCCCACCTGGGAAGGCATGAACCCCCTGCTCCGCGAGGACCCCGGAAGCACGTGTGGCCTTTGGTTCAAGTGTACGTTTTTTCAGGGAGAGCCCCATAGCTTTCCCAACAGGTTTTTGGCCCCAAATCGAGTGACCAGTTGAGCATCCAGCTGCAGTATCAGGAGTGACCCTGGCCAGACACTGGCACCCTCAGAAGCTGGGGCTGGGACCCCACTGTTGGAGCAGCATCCTCTCCCCAATTAAAATGCAAACTACTCCAGAGAAGGGCCCCTGAAGCTCCCATGGCTCAGGCTGGTGACTCTCCAATTGACCCCTCACTGTCACCGGACGTCTGAGGGTGAGGACAGAGGAGCAGGGTTGGGGGTTCCAGACCCTCGGGCGGGACAGAGGCACAGACCACAGACCGAGGGAGCACGTCCGGCTCGGCCTGGGTCCCCAGGTGAGGGGCCTGGCTCTGCTCTGCAGGCGTCCATGCAATAAATAAAAGGATTGCTGAGACCTAACAGCTGCTGCTGGGGGAGAGGTAACCAGCAATAAAGGATGACTCCTTCGGTCGTAATCCCAAACCTCTCATCGTGCCCTCCTCTGCAGTGTCGGCAAAAACCACGAGAGCGAAATCCGCTACCACCCGTTCCGCATGACGCCCTACCTGGCCCAGGTGCGCGACCAGCAGGGCACCGAGAGCCAGTTGTGCTGCGTGCTGCTGGCAGAGAGGGTGCACTCGGGCTACGAAGGTAACAGCTGGCCCAGGCCGCTCCCTCACTTCCTCCCGTGGTTCAGATACATGTGTGTGAGGTGGGCTCCCGGCCCCTGCCTCTCCCCAGCCTCGGGCAGAGCCTCCATCTCCCTCGAGACTTGGCACCCACCTTTGTCACCTGGCCCTCCCTGTAGTCCCATCCACACCACTGCCCCTTGTCGGCTAAAGGTTCCGGGCCGTGGCATCTCTAACCTGGGTCCAGCCTGTCGCTGGACTGTGGATGCCTTCCCCTTTCCCTGGCCACGGCCTTCCGTCCACGTAGCCTCAGTGGGTCCAGGGCCCACGTCCCTTCTGTCCTCGCACTCCCCGGCCTCTGAGGTGCGGAACCCCGAAGGAGCCACCGCCTAAGAAGTAAGTGCTGGGCACTCCTCCCTGCTCATCTTGGTCCGTCCCACCTCCTGCTGGGTGTCCCACCCTCCGGTCCAGCCTGGCTTCTGCAGGCCAGCTGTGGAGCCTTCAGAGCCCAGCGTTCCCCTGACCCCCAGTCTCTGTCCTGCTGTTTCCTCTCCTAGGGCTCCTCCCCTCCACCTCTGCCTGTAGAAACCCAGTCATCACAGCAGGCTAACCTTACCAGGTGTCCTTTTCTGGACCTGCTGGCTCCTCAGGCCACCCCCTCCCAAAGGACCCAAGGCGCTTTGCCACGCTGCTTGTATCCTTCCAGCAGCCCCTCCTCATAGGCTTGCTTGTGGCACGGCCTCGCGCTGGCCACGAACCTAGGTCCTCACCGTGGCGACTCAGCAAGTCACGAGATTTCAAAATTCTCTGAAAGCAGGGCCATCTGTAAGTCCTGAACCACACGGGTCCAGTTTAGTCCAGGTTTAATTGTAGTTATAATTGTCTCTCAGTGGTTAATGATGTCTTTTTTTTAAAGGCATTTCTTAAAAGTGATAGAAATGTTTTAGGTATATGAGTTTCTTTCAGATGTTTGATGGATTCCCACATATAGAACATTCTCTTCTAAATATTCAGTAAAGCTTTAGAGGGGTTACTCAGATCTCAGCAAGTTATTCCCCAAAATGATCAGAGTCTCCTTCAAGAATGAAAAGTTTTGGAATTTTGAATGTTTTGTCCATGAATTTGGTAGTTGAGGAATATTCTGCATATGTGACTTCCTTTATGAAAATTACTCTTGTCACCTCTGCCCACCTTAGAAACTGTGAAGTCCCAATATAATGACGTTTGCTGAGAATTTTGAATCCAAGTACTTTACTCCTTTAAAGAATATAATTTGTTCAGTTCACTCTTGTTGTATCTTAAACATCATGAAGATGGCCTTCCAGCATGATTTTGCTGAAAGAAGCCTAAACCTCACCACGTGGTCTGCTAACATGGCAATTCCTAGCTTTCTAGACTAAAACTGGTCCACAAAGAAGCTGAGAAGGTCTGGCTGGTGGTCACCAAGCATAGGGTCTGTTCTTCACCCTTCAGGACGTGCTCCGTTGTTCAGAGTCCACTGTTAATATTTTCTCTAGCTCCCTATCGTTCTGAATCTGTCAACACATGTTTTCCAGTAGTTGTAGTGTGACTACATAAAGTACGTATGTCTTAGAGTCAGAAATCCGTGCAAAATTCTTTTCTTTCAGCCCCTAGAATCCCTCCTGAAAAGAGAATTTTTACGACCACACATTCGCCAAATTGTTTGTTCCAGGACGTGGACGAAAGGTAAGCGATGCAGCGCCGTCCCCCTGCCAGCGCTCGCCTCTCCCGCGGTCCTGGCCTTGAAGTCAGTATCGCATCCTTTATGTCAGCCGGTCGCCCCCTCTCCCCAGATATTTTGTGTTTCAGCATTATCGTGGTAGTTACTTAATAACTAAATAAAGCTCAATCAATTTTCATGTTTTTGACGCTGAAGCTGTTTAGCTAAAGCTAAGGCTACATGTTATGGGTAATAATCAACGAAAACATTTAAGTATACATAGACAATGAGATAATTACGGAATTACACTGAAAACCTCCTAAGGTATGGACGCTATGTAGATGGGGCATTCTAGGGAGCTGGTCGTCATTCTAACTGAGCCTGTCTTTATTACCTTGTTTAATAAACCCGTTTCAAAAACTGGGCACATGAGTAAAGGCTGGTACAACCAGGGACCGTGTGCCTAGGGCAGTGTTAGGACACCCTTGGCAGGATCCCAGCACAAGTGCATCTTGCAGCCTGCGTGCCACAGGCTGCTACAGTGAGGGGGCCACCTCGTACCTCTGCCCAGAGCCCACTCGGACTCCCCTCCTGCGTCTCCCACCCAGGGTGCTGTAGCTGGTGCCCATGGCCCCGCTGGAGTCGGGAGCATGGACCATTCTGAGAGGGCTCTGGGTTCTCTGGCGTCAGGTCAAGGGCCCTGTGCGACTCCCCGGCTCCTGGGCAGACGCACGAAGACGCAGGGAATGCCGCGGCTGCCGGCAGTGATCGGGGAGAAGTCTCCCGGGAAGACACACGGGAAACACGCTGGGCTTCATGCAGTGGCATCCGTGGAGGGTCAGGACCTCCTCGCTGCCTGCACCTGGTCTGGGGACACGAGGTGCCCCCTCGGATGCAGGCCACGGGGCCTGCTGGACAAGTTCTGCTCTTGGGCAGCCAGGGCCCATCAGCCTCCACCAGCCCCTGACTGCTCGGGTGTGCCCTGCCGGCCACCTGCGGCAGAATCTCCGGAGGGACAGTGTCGAGGTGCAGGTTCCTAGGCCCCGCCCAGCCCTGCCCAACAAGATCTTGAAGGCGGGGGACTGGGAGCTGCATTTGTGTAGCAATCCCAGGATAATTTTTATTCCTCCAAAAGACTAAGAACTCCTATCTGCAGCTGCCCCAGGTGCCCACTCATTTGTGTGCAGGAGGGCTGGTGAGCAGGTCGTTACGGGCCAGCAGGCTGCAGAGCCTTCCTCAGCAAAGCCCAGTGGGCAGCCCAGCCCACGAGCCCAGGCTGGCCGGCGCTCCCCCCTCTCCTCCAGCCAGGCCTTGGCCAGGGACATCCTGTACATCCTGTGCAAAGGAAGACACGAGGCCCAGAGAGCATGCCGTGGACGAGGAGGAGGGAATCCAAGGATGGCGCCGGGCCCGTAAGGAAGTCCTGCCCCGCACAGAACAGGCAGCCTTCGCTCTAACGATGCAGGAGGACGTCCTCCACCAGAGCAGAAGGGTTTGGGAAAACAGCTGTTGAGATGAAAGAAGATGGGCCTGAGAAGGGGAAGGCCGAGCTGCAGCTCAGAAGCGGGGACGGCAACTGAGCGGGGACGGCAGCGGGTGCTGGACACACAGGACGGGACACGACAGAGGGAAGGGGGACTCTGCAGAAGTTCAGTGCAAGACATTGGCCAGAAAAAAGCAAAACAGCAGCTCCCGGGGAAGCCCTGACGGGCACAGAGCAAAGGTCCCCAGCCCGTGGTGGCCACTCCTGGGGAGCCGCGGTCAATTGGGCCGGACACAGTGACCGCACTTAGAGCTGGAGCAGAACACCTTGAGCTGGAAAAGACTCACAGGGGCGGGGTTTTCCTGGTCCCGGCAGACTTGTGAAAAAAAAAAAGTCCATGTCAGGCCACATCTAGCCAAACTCACGAACGACACAAAACAAGAAAAAGGCCTTAGGAGAAGAAAACAGCATTGTCATGATTGATTGAGGAAATCAGACGCAGAGCTAGAGCACTGAGCCTGTAACGGGCAGGGGCTTGTAGGGCCTTATTTCCTACCGCAGACCCTCGGCGATGCTGCCGTAGTCTGTTTGCTAATTAGTTAGAAGACTGACTGTTTCTTTGTTAGCATGAGACCCACATTTTGGTCTTTGGGGAATTTGGAGTCAGACTCGTTCCTGGAGATGGTCGGCTGCCCCGTTTGGAGGCTGTGTTCTGGCTCGTGTCCTGAAGCGCAGCCATGACCCTGTGTGCGCTTGCTTTGCAGGGCGGTCCCCCTCCTGGGCCACCTGCCCCAGGACCTGATCGAGACCCCTGTGCTCGTGCAGCTGCACCCCAGCGACAGGCCCCTGATGCTTGCCATCCACAAAAAGAGTAGGTCCCCTTCTCACGGTCCTTCCCGGGGGCATGGACAAAGCTAGCACACTCTGGGAGTGTCTTCCCGAGGTCAGCACCCACTGGGAGGGGTCCAGTGGGCTGCGGGCAAGGGGTGCCCCGCCCCCTGCCTGAGTCCTGGCACTGTCGGTTGGTTGAGAGTCGCCCTCGGCCTGAGTCCTTGGCCTCTCATCTTTTACCATTGGCTTCGCCAGCAGGCGGGAGGAGGAGAGACAGGGTCAGCTGCAGTGGGGGGGGTTGGGGGGTGGTCTGCCCAGGCCAGGGGCTGGACGACACATGTCCCCAGCAAGCCCAGGCTTCACCGACACAGGTGACACTGAGCGTCCCACTGGCAGCAGACCTGTGAGGCTCGCGGGGAAGTGTGTCCTAAAACGTGTAAGGACACTGCCGCAAACAGTCCCCGGTCGCAATTTAAAGCAAGACGGAGGATTGAAAGTGGTGGCTTTGAAGAGGTATTGGCACCTCCCAAGTTTTCAGATGATTCCAGAATCAAGAGCATCTCCACATGTCTTGTCTTGTACCGCGAACACCGGTTGAATCTCTTCACTCCCTGAACTCTGTTTTCGCTCTCCTAGTCGTGCAGTCTGGCGGGCAGCCTTTCGACTATTCCCCCATCCGGTTCCGTGCCCGGAATGGGGAGTACGTCACACTGGACACCAGCTGGTCCAGCTTCATCAACCCGTGGAGCAGGCAGATCTCCTTCGTCATCGGGAGACACAGAGTCAGGGTGTGAGTGCCCCCAGTGCCCGGGGGGCTGGGAGACCAGGACCCCGGTCACCTCCCACCACGTGCCTGTGCTGACCTGCCCCCTGCCCCCAGGGGGGCCCCCCGGCCTCGGTTCAGGCAGAGCAGTGAGCGGGGGAGGGGGGGAGGCAGGTGGTGGGCCAGGGGTCTGCAGAGGAGGGCGGGGCCCCGACTCACAGAGACAAACGAAAACCACGCAGGGGGCCTTTGAATGAGGACGTGTTCTCGGCTCAGCCGCGTGTGGAGGAGCAGGCCCTGCAGCCCGGCCCCCAGGAGCTCACGGAGCAGATCCACCGGCTGCTGCTGCAGGTGGGTGTGCTGCCTGCACGTCCTCCCTCCTGCCCCCGCAGGCAACCCAGAGCTGCCCTGTGGCCTGGGGGCCCCCCACCCCCCCCCCCCCCCCCCCCCGCAGCCCCCCCCCGCCAAGGGGCTTCCTAGGGTGTGGAAACCTTTCCTCCTTCACAGCTCCCTCCCACTGGTGCAGGTCTCGTTCCTATTCTTTTGTCTCTGTTTTTTCTTTTTTCTTTTCCCTACCCGGGTACATGGGGAGTTTCTTGCCTTTTGGGAAGTCTGAGGTCTTCTGCCAGCGTTCAGGAGATGTTCTGTAGGAGTTGTTCCACATGTAGATGTATTTCTGATGTATTTGTGGGGAGGAAGGTGATCTCCATGTCTTACTCCTCTGCTGTCTTGAAGGTCTCCCCAGGAAACAATTTTCCATGTAGAGTTTGTGAGTCTGTTAGTCGCACTTATGAGTTAAACAGTTTCTTTTTATAGTCATCGTATACGACAATATATGGTATTTGGTTTTTAAAGATTTCTCTATTGCATTCATTCAACAAGTCATTTTAAGAACTTTTTTTGTTGTTCAAAATGTATTTGTGAGTAAAGCATAAATAAGCCATGTATGCTCATACAACAGTAAGAAAGATAAGACTTCTTTAAGAGTAATTATATTTATATAGATATTCAAGAGTAAGATACAGTCATTGATAAAAAACTGAGTTTGGTGCAGAATGCTATTTGCATTTAGAAAAAGAAGAAAGGTATGTGTATGGAAATTTTAATGGAAGATCCCCCGGTTCTCAGGCCCTTTTCCTCCTTCCAGCTCTGCCCTGCGCCCTGCTGCGCGTGGTGGTGGTCTCTGTCCCTCCCACGTGGGCCTTGCCCGCATGGGGGCTGCCCCCGCCTCACACATTCAGGGCGTCTGTGTCTGAACCACAGCTCTGGGCAAGTGGCTGAAGGGAGCACCCCAGCCCAGTCCCCACGTCCCAGGCGCCAGCCCACACGTGACCCCCGTGGGTGGAAGGGGGTGGGGGCATCCCTGCAACATGGGACGTCGCGCTGGCCCCAGGGGGAACTGAGGACGCCCCTCCCTGTCCCTGGGGACACAGCACTCAAGACAGATTCCTGCAAGCATGTTGGCCCCACGAGGAGTGGCCTCCTGCCCCTCGGTTCCGGGGGCTGTGGGAACTGTCAGGCACCTTGTTTTGTTTCCAAGCCCCGTGGCCATGGACTCCCTGTTGGTGGAGTCTCCTGGGGATTGGGATCCGGGACCGCCCCGTGGGTTGAGCCTGGGAGCCCACTGCAGCCTGACCCTGGGTCCAAGCCCGGCCCCACCTGGTCCCCGCCGAGGGCCCCCGGGCAGGTTGCGGCACCTCTGAGAGAAGGCGGGCGCACCCCAGCCCGTCCAGAGTCCTTCTGTTGCTGTCTCCCCAGCCTGTGCCACACAGCAGCTCCAGCGGCTACGGGAGCCTGGGCAGCAGCGGGTCCCACGAACACCTCCTGAGCCAGACCTCCTCCAGCGAATGCACCGGCCAGGAGGACCCCTGCCGGAGGAGAGCCGTACGTGCCCCTCTGTCCCCCTCTGTCCCCCTCTGTCCCCCTCTGTCCCCCTCTGTCTGTCATCTGTGACTCAAACGTCTGAGCACTTTAGAAACAGCCCTCGCCGGGGCCGAGCCTTTCTGACCTCACCTGCTCCCGGCTGCTCTGAACTTGGCTCACCTGGGACTTGTTGTGTAACCTCGAAAGGGTGGAGGCGGCCACAGACTGGCTAGAGGTTCAGGTGAAAATTATTTAACAGGCCAGTCAAGCAAAAGTGAGGATTTAACTGTAGGGTTAGGGTTAGAAAGAAGAAAGTGTAACCTGCCGTTCCCTTTACTTCTTATTCTTCAGAATCGTAAAATCTGCTGTATCTAGTTCTGCCTCTCAGGTCTCATTCAGAGCTTGCTTCTGTTGCTGGGATTAATCCTGCTTTTCTCTTTCCAGGGTGGGGCAAAGCCTGCGGTTGTGGCGGGGGTGGG
>NW_006779703.1:306855-312822 GCF_000442215.2 Lipotes vexillifer
GGCGGGGGTGGGGGTGGGGGGTCTCCCAGGGTGAATGATGTGTTTTTCTTCCAGGAGATTTGTAAAAACGGTAAGAAGGTCAAAAGCAAAAGTGCTTATCCGGATGAATCTGAAGAACAAAAGAACAAGTCTGCTGCAGGTAACAAACGATCCAGCATTTCCTTAGTGAGGCTTCAGCGTGGTGAGGTGAGGAGGCGGAAAGCTGTACTGCGGGCAATTATTGTTACAATTGTTATTCCCGCCAAGTCATGTTTGAAAAGACCGACCCTCCCCAAGGCAGGGAGCGTCCTCGACTGACCATAAGGCGCCTGTGATCTTATTGGCCCTGAAAGTTTCAGGAGTTCAGGTGAAGAACTGACCTTTCCCACTGCTGAGTCCCTGACCCTGGGGACAGGCCGGACCGAGTGCCGCAGAGAGAGCGCCCCCCAGGCCCCCCTGCCGATGGCATAGCAGTGCTTCACGAACAGCAGGCTGTCACCGGGTCTCTGCGTCCATGAAGCGTGTTCTGAGGCCCCAGCCTTATCTTTAGGTAGAATTAAAGTGCTTTGTAAGTATAGAGTGTACTCTGGGGAAAACAAGGATTAACTGAAAAAACAATGTTGTCGTTCCTCCAGAAATGCAGAGCAGTTCCCCGGCTCAGATGAAAGCTGTTGCAGCCACGGAAAAGGACAGCTCCAGGGCCAGCCTGCCCAAGGCCGGCCTTCCTGAGGAGCGGACCTTCAAGAACCCGCTCGCGGGCTCCTACCAGCAGATCAGCTGCCTGGACAGTGTCGTCAGGTGCGGCCCTTTGGCCTCCCTCTCCGCCCAGCTGCTCACACTGTGGGGTTCTCTGTTACATGAAGCCCTTTATCACCCACCCACAGGTACCTGGAGAGCTGCAGCGAGGCCACCACCCTGAAGAGGAAGTGTGAGTTCCCGGCACACCTCCCCACGCCGAAGGCCAGTGACAGGCGCAAGGCCACCGCCGGCCCCGGGCCACATGCCGCAGGTACCTGGTTCGCTTGAGCTGTTAACTGCGGGATAACTTAGACCCTCTCTGGTGGGATCAGGCGTCATTTGAGGTCCTGGAGCCCCTTTTTCCAGGTGGATTCTGAGCAGCTTCAGGGACACGGTATTGGGGTATAGGCTATTTTTTAAATGACCAGAGTAGCTCAGAACTTCTTATGAGCTGGAGATAAAGGTGGTCCTGGACTTTGAGGGCAGGATCCTGCGGGGCTGCTGGAGGCCGGGGCCTCTCGGGCTCTCATTCTTGGGCGTCTCAGAGGAGGCCTGGCCTCTGAGGGTCAGTGACCCCACGAGTCAGATGAGACCTCAGGCCCTTCAAACATGAGGGCGTTGCTGGCAGCCGCCACCAGGATCAGAAGTAGGGTCTCCCACTGTAGACGGAAGCCCAGGCGACCGGACAGCCATTCCCTGGTGGAGTCTGGCCCAGCCCGCAGGGAGGGAGCGCCACCTGCCTGCCTGCACTCAGCAGACGGGCTCCTGACTGCCGGGCAGCCCTCCCCGCAGGCCCACGGCAGAGGCCCTGACCCAGGGTGCCGCGGTCACCTGCCGCCTGCCGCCTCCCTCCTCCCAAAGGACTCAGGAGGTCAGAGTGGCGGCGTTCCCATTTCAGAATCTCCTCTCCGCCATCCCCTGTGAATAAACACCTGAGGACACAGTGTCACCTGCCAGGACATGTGCAGACTTGCAGCTGCCCCCCGCCCCTGCCCCCAGTACTGGGGCACTACCTAGGCCTCCGCACAGCTTATCCCGACAGTTCGTTTTTATCACATTTTTGTGTCTTGCTTCCATTTTCCCTTATAAAGAGACCACATCACTCTCCAAGGTGAACAGCCACACGGACGTCAACACGCACTTGACCTCGCTGACGCTGCCCAGCAAGGCACAGAGCGTGGTGTCCCTCACCAGCCAGTGCAGCTACAGCAGCACCATCGTTCACGTGGGCGACAAGAAGCCACAGCCTGAGCTCGGTACGCTTGCTGCTCCTTGGGTGATGTCAGGAGAAGTCGGACTTGAACGATAGAGATGAGAAGTCTTGACTGCCATCCTCAGATTCTCTTGAAGTTTATCCAAGTGTGGAGGTATAGCTACACAGCCCAGTAGCGGGGGTGCAGGAAATCCGTGCAGTGCCGGGCGGGGGCAGCCACACCTGTCCTGCCCCCACTGCGCTCTGGCTCCACCTGTGACAGGTGTCTGCTCAGGTGTCGATACGGAGGGGCCTCCCAGGACCGAGCAGGGGTCCCAGGACTCCCCCTTCGTTGGTGCCGAGAGAAGCCTGGGGACGAGCCCCCGCCCAGCATCCCGCTTCTTTGGATGGGATTACAAGCCTTGCCCTCCCCACCTGAGGACAGGAGCCAGTGCGGGTCGTAATAGCAGGACAACCAAGGGCATCACGCTGAGCTGTTCTTCAGATACCACGAGTAAAACGAATCCTGAATTCGTTCTTTGCTTGGAAGGGGGGTGTGATGAGGGCAGAAGTACACGTCAGAGAGTCAATGTCCAACCCCTTCCAGGACGGTCTGTGGTCCCACCCGCCCCATCCTGTCTGCACCCGCAGTTCCACTGGCCACACTGTCAAGCCCGTGATCCTGAGCCAGGATGAGGCCGTGCGCCAGCCTTAGCCTCTTTTGCTCTGAAAGCACAAGACAGCCTGGAGTGTCTTCAGCATCAGAGGCTGCAAAACCCCCGAGGTGCCCCAATTTAGAGGACTGATCCCAGAGCCCCCTGGGTAACGGGGCTTCCTACCCCTGCCTTTTGCCTTTTGTCATTAACTTCCTCAGAAAGCTAAACAAATACATCATGTTGTGGGCATGCTGTGGGCATCGTGAAGGAATCTTATCCCCATGCTGTGGGCATCGTGAAGGAATCTTCTGTGCGAATGATTTCTATTCTTCGTAGGTGCAGTATGCGTTTTTTCAGCCATTTTAAAATAGAAGGGCCCTTGCAGATGAGAGCTGTGCGTCTTCTGTTACAGAGACGGTGGGAGATGCTGCCAGTGGGCCCGAGTCTCTGGACTGCCTGGCGGGCTCCGTGCTGCCCTGCGGCCTTGGCCAGGAGCAGGGGCCCTTCCGGAAGCTGGGCCTCACCAAGGAAGTGCTGGCCGCCCACACCCAGAGGGAGGAGCAGAGCTTCCTGCTAAAGTTCAGAGAAATAAGAAAGCTCAGTGTCTTCCAGTCTCGCTGCCATTATTACTCGCAAGACAGATCCAAGGGGCAGTCGAGTGAAAGAGGTAAGTGGTAATGCCTGAACTAAAAGTGGATTTATTTTTTAACTTTATTCTTAATGCTACTGAGTCTAGCGCTGTTTTCAGAAGGCGAAATGTCCCCAGTTTGGGACACATGGGTTTGTAAGAAGCTGTTGGAACTTGACCAGTGATGTTCTCAAGGATGTCACTTTGTGTTCCCAAGGGAGCAGTGCTGTAAATAGTGGTGACAGTCCCAGCCCAGCCCCCTGTGGAATGCAGGGTGGGCAGTTGCAGTGCTGCCGTGCCAGACATTTCTTGCCTGGGTGACTTTGAGGGGCAAGAGACCCTACCCCACCTTTCCCACCCAGACAGGACCCTCAGAGGACCAGCTGGGCTAATGCACCGCCCAGAGAAGGAGCGTGGCACTGACAGGGGCGTTTGGTGTCAGGCCCCTGAGGGAGGAGGGAGCCCCGGATGACACTGTAGGAGGGAATGGCGCCCTTCTCCCCAGAGCACGTACGCTCCTGGCGGATTGGCCTCAGGGCCAGGCTGCCGACTCCAAGTCCGACAGAGCCCAGGGGTGCGTGAAGCTGCCCTTTAGGCTGAGAGCCATCAGGTGGTCAACGGGCAAGGGATGAAGTGCAACAGACGAGCTTCCCTGCCCCTTTTCTGGTCCAGGAGCCTGGCTCCCAACCCCCAGCCACCTTCCCAGGCCCCCCGGACAAGGCCGAGCTGATCAGAGATGTCGCCTCCTCCCTGGGCTCCCAGGCCGTGACACAGGGATCAGAGCTGAGAGCTAGTGAGCCCAGGGGACACACACCACGAGGACCCAGCTCCCCCTGGTCTCGGCAGACACACCGAAACATGTCCCGGAAGTGAGAGGCTGACGCTCCTTAAGGAGTTTATCTTTTCTCCTGTCCTCCTTTCCCTCTTCCTCCCCAGACCCAGGGTTACTGCCAGCGCATTGGGAACCTCTGTGGAAAGCAGGAAACGGTGCCCACACCACCGTAGCCCCGGCTTGGTGCAGAATTCCAGCCCCCCCTTGCCCCCTTGGCCGCGCATTTTGTGCAGTGCACAGACTGCACAGCTGTCCACGGCAGCCCTGCCCAGATCCTGGTGTGGCATCCCAGGAGCCCAGTGCTGTAGCTCCGGGTCCCAGTAGGGGGCAGATTTCCTGTAGGAAGAACACCAGGCAGAGAGGCTGAATGGCAAAACCTCCGCCCGCTTAGCAGTCTGCTTTGGGCTGGCCCATTTGCCTTTAGCATGTGGCACGGCCGGCAGGGGATGTCCTCGCACACCTGCTGCAGGAGCCCGGAGTTACCCTCTGTGACAGGAGAGGAAAAGCTGAGGTTCCTGGGACCCGTTCCATTGCCCACCCCACCCTTCCCCCCCACTCGGCATGACCCCCGAGCCCACAGTACTCCCAGCGCTGGCCGGTGCCCAGGGGAGGTGGCAGGGGACATGCCCAGGGTCCCTTATGTCACTGGGTGGAACCCCTCCAGCCTCCTGAGAAAGGCCCTCTCAGCAACACTCATCGTCAGAGAGGAAGACCTTGGTTCCAAGGGCGAGCGTTCCTTCGGCCCTTTGACTTCACTGGGCTGGAATCACAAGCTTTCTAAGCAGGAAACATCTCTTTTTAAGGAACAGCAGTGATAAAGCTCATAAAATTGACAAATAAGGTTACATGAGATCAGTGGTTCTTCTGCCTTTAAGGTTTCACAAACCGCTCTTGGGGAATAGCGTGGACTTGCCAGCTTTCTTACTGTTTTGGACAAATAAAACCTTCTTGATGCCACTTATCACTATCACTTCATGAAAGAAACGGCATTTTAATATGAGAAGAAAGCAAGGAATGTGATCTTGCAACAAAGGGTCCTTTAAATGGACTGAATCTAGTTTGATGAAAACCTAACGTCTGGCCCTGATTTTTCTCACATTCCTGAGGATCCGGGAAGACCGGGCGGTGGCCCCATGATCCCCAGGCTGGCGATGGGGAGGGTGGGACTGACTGTTGAACTGGGAGGTGCCTTCAGGTTTCTGAGGTTCTACAAATCTCTGAGAACTGACGTAACAGGAAACATAACATAATTTTTACATTTTGACTCTTGTTGTTCTCCCATTATTTTAGCTGCTCCCGGACTAAGAAATACCTCTGGAATAGATTCATCTTGGAAAAAAACGGGGAAGAACAGAAAACTTAAGTCCAAACGGGTCAAGCCTCGAGACTCCTCAGGGAGCCCTGGGTCCGAGGGGCCCCCGCCCCAGCGGCTGTCACTGGTGGGCCTGAATGCCACCGCCTGGTCACCGTCGGACACATCCCAGTCCAGCTGCCCCGTGATGCCCTTCCCCGCCCCGGTGCCCACTTATTCCCTGCCCGTGTATCCAGCCCCAGGGATAGTGCCAGCTCCAGGGACCGTGGCAGCGGCACCCGGAGCTCCCCACGCCGGCCTCGCGCTGCCCGTGGACACCCAGCGCGAGTTTGCGGTCCAGCCCCCACCGTCTGCCGGCCCCTTGGCCCCGGTCATGGCCCTGGCCTTACCCAGCCGCCCCTTCCCCCCGGTGACCCCGAGCCTGCCCCCCGCTTTCTTCCCCGGCCAGCCGAACTTGCCGTCCGAGGTGATTCCTGCCTCGCAGCCTGAGTTCCCTGGTCGGACCTCATCCCCCAAACAGCCGCACACGTGTCCCCCGGCAGAGCGCGGGCCGCCCGTGTCACACGTGGCCACCCAGGCCGCCCTGCCCTCAGCCGCGGGGTCCGCAGGCAGGACCTCGCCACCGCTCTT
>NW_006779703.1:312850-328899 GCF_000442215.2 Lipotes vexillifer
CCCCCCCCCCCCCCTCTTCCAGTCCCGCGGGAGCTCGCCGCTGCAGCTCAGCCTGCTGCAGCTGGAGGAGGCCCCTGAGGGCGGCTCTGCGGCCGCAGGGACCATGGGGCCCACAGAGACCGTGCGAGCGGGGCCCGACTGCCAGCCAGGCTCATCCTGGGACCGGCGGCCCGAGGCACCGCCAACCGTAAGGATCTCCTGATGCCCTGTGTCTAACGAAGGCAGGTGGCGAACGCAGGTGCCGCGGGCGGGTCACGAACATCCTCACCTCAGGTGGTCCCTGCACTGAGGTTACTACCAGACCATTTCAATTCCAACATAAACACGTGTGCTAGGAAATAACATTTTCCTGGTAAAAGACCCTATCAGAGTAGACCAGTTTTCATTGTCTTGGGATCTGAAGGGAAAAAAGGAGATTGATTGTCTGATGACGGATGCAGGCTCCAAATAGCCACAGGTGATTTCGTGACTCGTCGTCACGGGCCTCCAAGTTTTCCATGAATGATTCGAGGATAAAGCACAGTCACGTGAAGGGTCAGAACGGAGGCTTCTTGGAGGGCAGCTGGCAACAGGGGTTCACGGTGAAGGAGCAGGGCCAGGAGGGAGCTGGAAGCCAGTCCCGTGGGTGTGCATCCTCCCAAGTCTTGAGGGACGTTGGCGTGTACTCGTACTCGGGTAATGAAATTGTAGTTTGATCTCCAGTTAATGCTTCTGTGTCCTGAGAGCTTCGGTGGGTGGTCGCATCCGCTGAGGCAGTGTGATCCGTGGGCCCTCCAAGGAAGGAGCTGCGCGGGGCTCCCCTGCCCATGCTCCTGGGAGAGCAAGTGGGAACAGGGTGGCTGTCCCAGCACGGCTGCTGCCCTCCTGACTCCCGGGCCTATAGTCTGGGTTCCAAGGATTGGAGGGTTGGGGCGCTCCCAGGCCAAGCCCCCCTCATGCCCAGGCCTGTCCCCACTCTGGGGGCACGGGAGCCGGGAAGCCAGAGCCCTGCCTCTGCGAGGAGCAGCTTTGGGGTGCTGCAGGAGACACTTGCCCGCCTTGACGGAGGAACAAGCACGAGGCTTCCCCCGCAGGGATCCAAGAGCTGCCGTCTTTAGTGGGACTCTCCCCAAATTAAATTTAATTAGGTGGCATCCATCCCACCACCAAGAGTCCCGCTGTGGTCCCAGTAACCACAGGGTCTGCACATGTGGCACGTGAAGGAAGGGCCAGCGGTCCAGGGAGGGCGCACCCGCTGTGTCCCTGAGAGGCTGGTGCAGACCAGACACCTGACTTGGCGTCTCCTCCCTGTTCCCAAAGTGCGACAAGCCCAAGGACGCCCAGAGCAGCGATGCCCTGTGCACGCCCAGTGGCCTGCTGCACCTCCTGCTGCGTGAGGACCTCTGCTCGGCCACGGGCTCAGCCCCGTCCGGGAGTGGGGCCTCCACCACCTCCTGCTCCCTGGGCTCCGGCTCGCTGGGCTGCGACGCATCCATAAGTGGGACCGGTATGTAGGTGGTGCTGGGAGCACCTGGGGATCGGGGTGGGGTGGGAGGTGGCAGGTGTGTTTGGAAGATTCTCACGTGATACACCTGGGTGTCCTTGACTCTCCACCCCCCAGGGAGCCAGTCACCCCAAAGCCGCAGGCTGACTTGGGCAGGGCCCCGACATCCAGGCATCCAGCTGCACCCCGAGCAGCTCCTCGGGGCCCACGGCCGTTCAGACAGGCAGCTGGGTTCCTCCTACCCCGCTCCACCCGTGCGGACAGCAGCCCCGGCCCACCCCACTTCCCTCTGTTGCCCGTCGCTCTTGACCTCAGCGGCACTGCAGGCCCCCCACCCCAGCTGGCCCTGCTTGGACTGTCCCTGGGGCTCCCCGGGTGTGCCAGGAGGGCTGGCAGTGGCTCGCCTTCCTGACTTAGATCCCCTGGTGAGAAGCTAGCGTGTGGACCGACCGGGATCTTTCAGGTGTGATCTGGAACCGCCCCACGGGAAGAGCACACACTCTCCCCAGACTGTAAGACCCCCACTTCCCTGAAGTGAGCGGGCCCCTCTCCCTGCGGGAGGCCTGCCGGGAGGCGCACCGGGACAGCCGCCTGCCGCTCACAGGGGCGGCTTCTCTGTGGTCTGGCTTAGTCCGGAGGTAGTGAGCCTAGGAGAGAAGGGCACGGCTTCTAAGATATAGCCCCACCTGGACTCCTCGGGGCCTCCCCAGGAGAGAATCACCTCCATGGTACCAGCTGATATCCCGTTTTTAAATGACCCAGACAACTCGAGAATTGGAAAGAAAAGGGAAGGTCCACCAACCCAGGCACCAGTTACCAAACAAAACCCTTCAGCTCTGTAATGTTGCCGTTCCTTTACACGAGCACAGCATGCAAGGTCAGCGCAGTAGTCAAGGTTTTGACCTGCCACGCTTTGTGTTTTTAAAGGCAGCAGCAACACAAGTCACACCAGCAAGTATTTTGGAAACATCGACTCCTCAGAGAATAACCACAGAGCAAAAGTGAAGGTGGACATGGCGGAGAGTGAGCGCCTCAAGGACGTCCTCCAGGACCCCGTCTGGCTGCTCGGGGCCGACACGGACGACAGCGTCATGATGGCATACCAGATGCCTTCGCGGTAACCGTTCGCCGCCGGCTCGGGACGGTGAAGGGCTGGGTTCAGGATTCCCCAGAACCACAAGGCCAGAGGCCTTATCTCAGATTGAGCTGAGTGCACAGATAGAAGCAGGGCCCCTCTAGATGGTGCCGCTGGCCACACATAGCCCGCAGAGTGATCTCTACAGGCCTCCAGGATGACGGGCTCTGGGGACCCGCCACGGTGTCACAGACGTTTACAAAGCACTCGTGCCAACGTCGTCTCTTGCTCTGTTGCCAGCAACCCTATGTGCTCAGTGATTGTGTGTGTGTGTGTGTGTGTGTCTTAGAGATGCAGAAACCAAGAGTCAAGGTGGGTGACCAGCCCAAGGCTGCTGGCTGCTCTGTAGGGACCTGGGTCTGCGCCTCAGCTCTGACCACTCCAAGGAACCTGGAACCCATTAGGGTCCCTGCCCCTGCGCAGTGCCCCCTCGGTGGAGGGACATGGCGGGGAGGAAGGACGGATTAACCCTGAGGCTCAGCACAGCCAGGCCTCTGGGCCAGGGGAGCCCAGGGCTCTGTCTCCAGGACTGCTGCGGGGCAGGCCAGTGTCGGCAGGTGGCAGGGGAGGGCTTGTCTACCTACCACCTCGCTGGTGAGAACCTCCCGGGCACAGAACCAAGTGTCTGCAGATACCTGGCTCCCATGGCTGCGCTAAAGTGAAATGAAAATCAGAACTCGGTGTATCATCTTCATAGAAAAACTACAGACTATCTACTAGGGAGATGACGTTACCTTAAATAGGGTAATTTATTTTAAATGGAAAGGAAATTTAAACAAAATCATCTAAAATTACGTGATTAACACTGGAAGTGTTGGTAGAAAATGAGCATATTCTTTAAAAAACAAAGCCCTTGAGATGTTCTAAAGCTTCCCTATTTCTAAATATTTCATGAAGAAATTTAGAAATGGTCCTGCAGGAGGAC
The DNA here is from genome assembly GCF_000442215.2 of Lipotes vexillifer. Taxonomy (NCBI): domain Eukaryota; kingdom Metazoa; phylum Chordata; class Mammalia; order Artiodactyla; family Lipotidae; genus Lipotes; species Lipotes vexillifer. Next base: position 316,394 of record NW_006779703.1, read on the forward strand.
AGGGAGAAGCTGAAGGTGCTGCAGAGGCTCCAGCCCAGGTTCACAGACAGGCAGAGGCAGGAGCTGCAGGACGTCCACCCGTGGATGCTGTCTGGCGGCCTGCCCGCGGCCTTCGACGTGGCGGTGAGCTCTGGAGCGGGTTTTCTGACTTTGTGTTAAAAGGCACTGTGATGAGAATGCTCTGTGCTGTCTTTGCAACTGTTCTGTACATTTAAAACTTCTAAGATTGAAAGTTCATTAAAGGACTTCCCTGGTGGCGCGGTGGTTGAGAGTCCACCTGCCGATGCAGGGGACACGGGTTCGTGCCCCGGTCTGGGAAGATCCCACGTGCCGCGGAGCGGCTGGGCCCGTGATCCCCGGCCGCTGAGCCTGCGCGTCCGGAGCCTGTGCTCCGCAACGGGAGAGGCCACAACAGTGAGAGGCCCGCGTGCTGCAAAAAACAAACCAAAACAAAACAAAAATACCACCACACTGTTAGGTTTCCTTCAAAGAACTTTCTTCCAATGGCTTTTCAACACTGTTTCCAAAAAGGTCTCCTAAATATCTAGTCTCAATCACATGCTGAAATTTGAATTTTTTTTTCTTTCAATTCTGTTTCCAGTGAAAACACCCACACACACACTTCCTCTGTCATAAACCCTCAACATCCACATAGACCATTAAGTAACAGGGAGACAGCAGGTCCCCACCCTCCCTCCCACTCTCGCCAGGCTGACCCTCCTGTCTCTGTTCCTTCCCGAGGGTCCCAGAGGTGTCTCTGTACCCCAGCTCCTCTCCCCCGCTCCCTCCCAGAGCACCCCCATACCAGCACTGCCCGGGAGGCTGCTCTTGTCAAGGCCTCCAGGTCCAGCAGCTGAATCCACTGACGTCTCCGTCCTCACCCTAACTGACCCACTCGCGGCATTCAGCGACGGCCAGCCCCTCCTCTGAGAGCGTCCCTCCCTTGGCCCCGGCCCCTTGGCCCCTCGCTCTTGTCCCCGTCAGTGTGGACGCGCCCAGGCTCAGGGTTTGCACCTTCCTCTTCTGTCTACACTCCCTCCGGTGCTGTCAGCTGTCTCCTCCTGACCGAAAGTAGCATCTCCGTGCCGAGACTCCCTAGCGTCCACCTCTGTCGAACTTCATCTGCTGTCCTGGTTATGCTCAGAGAGAGCCAGCCCACCCACTGTCTTCCCACCCACTCAAGGGTGACTCCATCACCCCTCTTGCTCGGTCCACAGCCCTCTGGACTCTCTTCCTCTAGTGCCCCATCCAGTCCACTAGCAGGTCCTACTGGCTTGACCTTCAAGGTGGCTGGAAACCAGCCCCTTCCCATCACCTGCAGCATCACCACCCTGGTCCACGCCACAGTGCTGCTTCACCTGATTCTCACAGTATGCCCCCCGCTGCACTCTGTCCCCCCTTGTCCCCTACAGTGAGATCACGTCACCTCTCAGCTCTGAGCCCTTCCAGCGGTGCCCCTTCTCAATCAGAATAAATTGCTGCAAAGCCGTTAAAATATGACACCCCCTCCCCACAGCTCCCATCTCCCCTCACTCCCTCCTCTCCAGTTGTTCCCTGAAATCATCAAGCAGGCTTCTGCCTCAGGGCCTTTGCATGTGCCCTTCCCTCTGCTTGGAATCCTCTTTCCTCAGACAGACACATGGCTCACTCCGGCTTCCTTCAAGTCTTTTCTTCACATGCTGCTGTGTTATTTATCTAATACTACCTAGCAAATAACCCCAAAACTTAGGAGCTTAAAATAATAATCATTTATTATCTCCCACTGTTTCTTTGGGTTGGGAATTTAAGAGCAACTTAGCTGGGTGGTTCTGGCTCAGGGTCTCTCCTGAGGTCGGAGGTGAGATATTGGCCGGGGCTCGTGCCATCTAAAGACAGGCTGGTGGCTGGAAGATCCCCTTCCAAGGAGGCTCCCTCACGTGCCTGCACGTTGGTGCTGGCTGTTGGCAAGAGGCCTCAGTTCCTTGCCGTGTGGCTCTGTCCATCGGGCTGCTTGTGTGTCCTCATGACATGATCCCGGCCTCCCCAGGGAGAACCGAGGGGCTGCAGTGCCTGTTACAACCCACATGTCACCTGCATCACCTCCTCTTTGTTAGTGGCAGGTCACTGAGTCCAGGCCTCCACCTTCTGAGGAAGGGGTGTCAAAGAATTTGTGGGCATATTTTAAAACCACCACAGTCACTCTCTCAGTGGAATGTCAGTAAAATTACAGACGTCCTCACATGCCTCATTCCATGTCAGTCCCGCATTTCCCATCTTTTAATACACTGTGGAGCATTTCTCATTCGGCTACTAGGAGATCACCTCCACTGGGACACAGATTTTCCTCTTTGTTCACTGCTGACTCCCAGTGCTTAGAACGTGCCTGGAACACGACAGGTGCTTAACAGATGGGAAATGAACAAGAGACAGTACATTGTTGCTATCCCATTCTACGGATTAGAAAACTGAGGTTAGAGAAGGTCGGTAGCAACTCCAGGTCCCACAGGCAGAAAGAGGAGGAGCTGGCACTAGAGCCTCTGGTTGATGCTGTCCCCTCGCTACGCACAGCCACCTCTCAGACAAGGGAGGGGCCTGGGGAGCTGGGAGCGGGGACCCCTTGGGAAGAGCTCTGGCCCCTTGGAGAGCAGGCAGGGGTCCCACGCCCGTGGCACCTGCTCGCCCTCCAGCAGCCTCACAGCTGACACCTGATCGCCTGCACCTCTCTCAGCTTGAACTACTTTTTCATACCAAAGATCTCATTTTTGTTACTGATTTACATTTTTTCTTTTAAGGAATGCGTTTGCTGTGAAAACAAGGGAAAAGACAACATTTGCGTGCGGTATGAGGAAGCTACCCCTACTCTGGGACTCGGCGGAACAACCGACACCACAGAAGAGGAAAACGGACCCTCCCTGAGTCACAGACACGAAGGGCAGACGTAACCCCTGCAGCGGGACAGCCAGTGGCGTACATTAGATGGTGCTCTGAGGAGAGGGAGGGTCTTCACCTGTGTCTCTAATGAAATGGACGGATATACTTACGTGGCTTTTTTTGTTCTAGAAAAAGCCCCTCGTTTTCCGAAGGGGTGATTTAAAACCGTGGTGGGTAGAAGTTTGGGAAGAAATAGTTTTTTGTATTTAAAATATAAATATGGAGTTTTCGGGGACGGGGGAAGAGATTCTCATCATTGTTTAACTTGAGAAAGACGGCCTCCCTCCTCGTGTCAGGGAAGCGGCTGAGTGCCCTCAGCCAGAGCACCAGTGTCCGCCGGCTCCCCGTGGGCGGTCCGGAGGCATCGCACCCGGCTGTGACCAACAGCTAGGTTGCCACAGGTGACTCCGCGCTGAGGGGCTGGCCTTTCAGAGCTTCCCCAGGGTGTGTTTGGATCAGATCAAATTATGTCCTCTCTGGGGAGCTGCTTTTTATCTAAATTATTTAGTCAGGCTAGATGTTTTTAAAACATACCAAGTGGAGATCCCAGCCTCTGCTAATTTTCTTTCAAAATGTTTTGCATTCAGTGGCGTGAAGCGTAGTTTGGCAGACCAGCGGCTCCAGCTTCAAGCGTGGTAGCAGCAAACATTTCACCTGATGTAGCTTAAGTTTGGGGTGAACGAAGTTGTAATGCTCGCTCTGGACTAAAGATGTCTAGTGGTTTGTGTGACCAACTCCATCATAGATATATATATCCTCGGAAATACACAGACCCTTCTGTATATTTTGACATCATTCCCGTATCCTTTTCAGACCGGGATAGCCAACATGTAGATAAAAACACATTGTCGGTCATCCCCTTATAGTGACTTCCCTCTGCAAACCAGGCTTTGATCGCCACACTTGGGACCCACTCGTATTTATTCTTTGATTGGCACTTCCCAGACATCAGCTCTGGCCCAGCCAAGCCAGCGCTTTCTCCTGACTTAGCTGGTGGCTGCATCTGTGTTTTCCGGGGTGCTGTGAGCTAACCGCTCCCACACCTGGGCTGGGACACTGACCCCTAATTCTTTTCATGAACCTGACCTCATTGGTGCGACTTCCGGTCTCTGTGGTGATGTCCACTGGTGTCGCTGGCACTTTCAGGTGAATGGGACACTTGGGGAAAAGTGAGACCAGACGGCCCAGCTTTTTGCAAAACCTCGTATTGCATCGTCTATCCCAAAGATTGTGTGGAAAAATGTTACATTGGTCCCTAGGGTGAATGAGAAGCTGCCAGTGATGAAACAACTGACTTACAATTGCATTGCGTCTGTAGAAAGTTAAAAGGGGGCAGCTTCCCCTGTTCTTTGCTGGAGAAACAGCTACTAGAACAGGTGACGTCTCCTTGCAATCCAGTTGGTTTTCGTAGTCAAACCACTTTATGCCTGAATATCAACCCTATTTTTCATAAACTCGAACACAGAAAGTTTAATTTTTTTATTTTTTTAAATTTACAACGAAACATCACCTGCAGGTACCCAAGACAAGGTGTAGTCTATGCATTTGTGTGGAGACCAGATGCTACAAACTGCTTCCTGTCACTAAAGTCAGTTCATTAAGGGATTAGATGGGAGTCAAAGTTGCATTGACTTGCCCTAAACACAAGACTGCCAACACGTTCTCTCCCGTTAGGAATGTTTACCGTCAGCATTATCTTAGCATTTATGTATATTCATTGATTGTTAACTACTGCGTAGCTTTGACGTGTGCTGAGAAGTTGACAGCAGGAGCATTTTGTGAAATTGTTTACACGGTGCCACGCATCGGGTCTTACGTTTTCGTTAGTATGTGTGCTTACACGGGTGTTATAAAAAACTTCTCGATTTTAAACTGAGCCTTCTTTTTAATATATTCCTAAAAAGATGTAAATAAGCTCTCAGAGTCTGTGTAACGACGTGTTAAACCTTGCCGGACAAGTCGTTTGTTTATGCGCAAACCAGACTTTCTTCACCCAGTGCAATATGTTTGTTGGACTGCTTGTGTCTTTTTATGATTTTTTGCCTTTTAGAAAATTGGTAAATAAAGCAAGTATATTTTTATTTTTATTTGTGTGTATTTTTAATGTAGCACAGAGGAACAGGAACCTGAATAGAGATCAAAGATTATCAAAATCTTTTTTAAAAAAAAAAGAACCCGGGCTTCCCTGGTGGCGCGGTGGTTGAGAGTCCGCCTGCCGATGCAGGGGACACGGGTTTGTGCCCTGGTCCGGGAAGATCCCACATACCGCGGAGCGGCTGGGCCCGTGAGCCATGGCCGCTGAGCCTGCGTGTCCAGAGCCTGTGCTCCGCAACAGGAGAGGCCACAACAGGGAGAGGCCCCCATATCGCAAAAAAAAAAAAAAAAAAAAAAAAAAAAAAGAACCCTAGAAATTCTGGATTAGGAACTCTTCTGTCACAAAGGCCCCCCTCACCTCTTCCCCTGCACAGGGTGCCTCTCGCTGGTCCCTTCCTGCCTCTCTGTGTCTCTCTGACATGCAGCCCCACCCCAGTGAACTCCCAATGATTTAGATCTAATCCTGGAGTCCCGTTCCCCCATGATTTTTCACTCACAGATGGGGAGTAGAGCCACTCAGCTCAGCCCCTGGTGCCCCTGTCCACTCTGCGGTGACCCCAGGCACCTGCTCCATTCTCTTCCTGCCCCCTCCAGGATAGTCTGTCTCACCTGGGCTGGCTGCCTGTGTGCTGGCCACGGGGCTGAAAGCAGAGTGGTCTAAAGGACCTCACGTCTCCATCAGAGGTGATACAGGCAGCGTGGCAGCCTCCTCCCACCCCAGCCCCCAGTCCTTCCTTCCACAGCGATGAAGTCGGGCAGGGCCCGGTCAAACAGTGGAGGCCTGCTCCCCACACCCCACTTTTCACACCAGGACCGTATTGTGGTGTCGGAGCAGGGAGATGAATGGATCCTGGCCCTGGTGCCCAGCCTTCCAGAAGCTCCCTGCGCAGGAGGGAGGGCTCGACGCCGCTTCCTGTCCTGGCTGCCTAGATCCAAATGGTGCTTGGGGGCTGGGGAGGCAAAGTCCTCCCAGTGAGCATGGAGGCCTCTGCAAACCCGCTAAGTGGCCAGATATGGCTGTTTCACTGAACGTCTGAGTGCCTTTGGGGGCTCTTAACTGCATTTTTATCTACCATATATCCCCAAGGGCATGCGCTCCCCTTATTTCTAAACCAAAAGGAGCTTCTCCAAGCCCCTGGGCTGATTGCCCACAAGGGGCCTGAACATCCAGAGGCTGGCCACTGTCTTTGTTCCCTGGGGATTTATGGCTTGCCACCCCTGCCGCTAACTGGTCCCCCTGTGGCCACTGCAGCCCTGCCCAGCCTCTGTTGGCCTCTGTTTTTGGATATGAGGGGATCAAAGATCCCAAATGCTCAGGAAGTCTGTGCTCAGGCAACCTTTGAACGGGGGATCAGTCCAAGGGACAAATGGCAGGAAGCGTGTCTGCTAGGCGAGGCCATGCAAAGGGGAAAGAAAGGGTGTGGTGGTCCTGAGACGGAGTAGCCAGGCTTCTCGGAAGAAAAGGCCAAGCCAGCCAGCCAGCCAATGGGCGCACTAAAGGAAATGGAGGCTGACTTCGAAGATGAGGCCTTGGGCAACTTCCAGTCTAACCAAGAAGGATTTTGCTGCCTCACACTCCCTGCTCTACCCCTATACTTTCTTCCCCAAGGGTACTCGGTCAGACTGAGGCATATCCCAGTACTTAATTTCTCCTTCCTTAACTCTAGACAGCATTCCTCAATCCCCCCACCCCACGTAAGACAAGGGTTATAAGGTCCCTAGCCCATGCTTCAGCCTCCTCCCTTCTCCTGACAACTGTCTTCTGTCCTTTTGTTTTTACAAAGCAATTTTATATCCTGTAACCATAATTAAGCCTTCCTTGCCTTTTCTATAGATTGACTCTAAAATGTTGAAACCCTATGAACAATGTTCCATTGTTCTGACTGTGAAAGAATTGGCTACTGGGCCAAGTAAGCGCTGAGATTACACTTCTCTTCAGCAGCTTTTTGTTTTTCCCGGAGTTCCCAGTTGCCTCTCATTTTTTGCTTTGCACCATTTGCCTTTATCATTCTTCCTCCGCCTCCCACGTTCAGTTCCCCATCCAATCAGGACAAGATTAATAGTCTTTTCCCAGAGAGGCCTTCCCCAGAGCCCTGATCATCCTGTTCCAATACAAACTGCCTTTCAGGGAGAGCATTCTAAAATACTTGTTTGATCTTATTCAAACAATATAATCAATAACGGAAGGGGTATGAATCAGAGTACAAGAAATATCACTGAGTTTAGTTTTCCATATCTGAGCTCCTCAGAGTAGTAGAAACTTAATTGTAGTTTCTTGGGGTGGGGGTGGGATCTCCTTCCCTGGGGTGACGTCTAAATGGTGAAGAAAAGTAAAGTGACAGGCCAGCTATCGGCTCTCTTGGGGTTCGCTACTCAAGCCCCTCCCCCACTCTGTCAGTCCCTCCACTAGGAGTAGAGGGGGAAGGGTAGTCAGGTCTCTGACCAGGCAGGGGAGGATGGGAGGAAGAGAGCTAAGCTTTCCGGCTTGTGGGGGAGACTGAGGACAACACAGTGATTGAAGGAAAGGAGTAGGTTCATACCTGGGTGAACAGTGCAGGGCTGGGGAAGTCTCCGGGCCCTGCTCACAGAAAAGCAAAGAGATAGCCAGGTGAGAATCAGCAGAAGGGGTTCCCAGGTACTTATAGAGGCCAGTGAGGTGACTTTGGGAACCATCAAGCCACTCACCAAACTTGTCCTACCTATGGAGGTCCCTCGGCGGGGAGCTGAAGTGAAACAGTCACTTGAAGGGCTGCCAGATCCATCTTCAGATGGCTGGGGGCACAGGTGGGTGTCTGTGGCCTAGTCCTACCACCCCACCACACTGCAGTCCCTGGATTTTTCTTTCCCCTGCTGCCTTCCAGCTAGGCTTGGGACACTCTCTCAATTTCCCTACCTACCCAGTGCTTCTGCTAGGCCAGGCTCTGTGCTGGGGGTAGATAAGGGGTCCTAGGTCAGGCTGTACCCCCAGGGATGCTTGTAACCTGGAGGGGCATAGACCAGACCCTGACAATCCCAGTCCCAGGCAGGAAGCAGAGGATTGGGTAAAGGGAAGCTGAGACCTGAACAGTGAGGAAACAGCCATTGAAGGGAGATCCCAGCGTGTTCCAGGTGTAAGGCTGTGTGTGTGCAAAGGCTTCACGGTCTGAAGGCAAATTGGTATTCTGGCTGTGCCAGGAGACGCCGTGGACCTAGGCCGGTGGGGCTGCGGCCAGGCTGGAGCCCCCAGGGAGCTGCCCCACCGCCCACGCACCCCACCCTCACGGGAGGCTGGGCCAACAGATGGGCGGCCAGCCGTGGGGGTGGCGGTCGTCTGGCGGACACAGGCGCACCCACCGCCCGCTCCCGCCCGAGTGACAAAGCGGCAAAGACAAAGGCGAGGCCAACACCTGTCGCTCTTGGCTAGGCTGCCGCTTTTCTCCGCCCGAAGCGGCTGCAGCTGCCAACTGTCACGGGCATCAAGTTACGGGGACCAGACGGCGGCCTCCACCAGCCGGGCGGGGAGCGGGGGAGGGCTAGGGGGGGAAAGGGAGCCGAGGGGGGACGGAGAGGGGGACGAGGGGGACAGGAGGCAGGGAGGGGGGCCGGGGCGAACAAACAAGGGTGCGGGGAAGGCGGGGACCAGGGAAGGGCGAGCTCGGGTTGGGAATCAGGGAACGTAGGTTCGGGGGAGGGCGGGCAGGGAAGGGAGGGCGGCGGTGGGTGCTGAGGGGGGAAAGGGAAGTGAAAGAGGCGTCGGGGAGCAAAGGGGACTAGAAGGAGATGAGGGGGACTCCGGTGGTGAGGGCGATGATGACCAGGAGAGAACAGACGGCCTGCGGGGACAGAGGATGACCCGAGAAGGAGAGCCTAGAGATGGAGCGGTGCGGGCGGGCCTGAGGTCCCCTCCCCACTAGGATCCCTGAGCGGGCTGAAGGCGGTGTCGACGTTCGGATGTCAGGACCCACAGGTCCGCAAGAAACGCACTGGGGCCAAGGGCCCGCTCCCACCCCCGCTGCCTAGGGGCCCTCACCTCCCTGGGGCTCTGCAGCCACCCCAGCCCGGACCTGTAGCTCCCTCCAGGCCCGGAGACCGCGGCCTTTGCTGTGGCTCTGGCCGCCACGACCCCGGCACTTGCGCAGGAGCGTTCCTCTCCTGTTGCACCTTTGGTGAACAAAGTCAAGCGTGAATGAATGAATGGGCAGATGGACGCGCCCCAGCTAGCACGCACCGCAGACCTGGGCGCCTTGCTCGGGGAAGGAAGGGAAACAAGCGCACCCAGAGCCACAGCTCCCCGAGTCATCGCCCCCTCCGGTGCCCCACAATGCCGGCGTGGCGCGGAGGCCCGGCTGGACCCCCCCAGTCCCCGGCCGCAGGCCACGCCCCGCCAGCTGCCGGCCGACCCCGGCGGCGGGGCCAGACAAAGCACGCCTCTGCCATTGGCTCTCACGAGCAATCGGCGCCTTGAGATGCAAATAAGGCGCTATAAAAGGGGCGGGCGCCGCTGCAGGCGTGAGGACGCGGCGTAAGACGCCACGGGGCGAGGGCGGCGGCGGCTGCGGGCCGCTGCGCTGCTAGGGGCGCGGGCGCACAGCGCTCCGGGCGGTGGAGGTCATGGCCCCGCTCTTGGCGCCCGGCCGGGACCGTGCGGCCCGGGAGGATGAGGACGGCTGCGAGGCGCGGGGGGACCGCAAGGTGCTGGCTGTAGCCGTGGATGGGCGGGCGGGGGGCCGCGCAGCGCAGCGCCGGGGCTCAGTTGCTCGCTTCCCGCAGGCCCGGAAACCCCTAGTGGAGAAGAGGAGGCGCGCGCGGATCAACGAGAGCTTGCAGGAGCTGCGGCTGCTGCTTGCGGGCGCCGAGGTGAGGCCGGCGGGCGGGCGTCCAGGGGCAGCGGGCGAGCGAGCGCGCGGGCGGGGGTCGCCGTCCGGCCTCGCCTCACCGACCCTCCCCACCGGGCGCTCCCGCCGGCGCAGGTGCAGGCCAAGCTGGAGAACGCCGAGGTGCTGGAGCTCACGGTGCGGCGCGTGCAGGGCGCGCTGCGGGGCCGGGCGCGCGGTGAGTGGCGGCGGGGCGCGCGGGCCGGGGGGCGTTCGCCTGGCCTGCCCCTGCCCGGGACCGAGGACTTCCCCTCCTGGAGCAGGGCGCGCCCCCCGCGTCTCCTGGGTGAGCCTTGTCCCCGGGGGCCGGGCGGGCCGGGCCACAGTAATCAGTTGCCGCTCACCGAACCGGGCGCGGCCCTCTCCCCTCCCACCCCTGAACACAGAACGCGAGCAGCTGCAGGCGGAAGCAAGCGAGCGCTTCGCCGCCGGCTACATCCAGTGCATGCACGAGGTGCACACGTTCGTGTCTACGTGCCAGGCAATCGACGCCACCGTCGCCGCCGAGCTCCTGAACCACCTGCTAGAGTCCATGCCGCTGCGCGAGGGCAGCAGCTTCCGGGATCTGCTGGGGGACGCCCTGTCCGGGCCACCGGGAGCCCATGGGCGGAGCAACTGGCCAGTAGGAGGCGCCCTGGGGTCCCCACTGCCCAGCCCCCGGGGCTCCGGGGACGACCAGTCCTCCGACCTGGAGGAGGTCCCCGAGGCTGAACTGAGCCGGGCGCCTGCCGAGGGGCCGGACTTGGTGCCCGCAGCCCTGGGCAGCCTGACCGCCGCCCGCATAGCCCAGAGTGTCTGGAGACCTTGGTGACCAGCGGCAGCCTGGGGCCTAAGGGGTGGGCCCTGCCTTCCCATGCTCTAGTTCCTCCTCCCTGTGGTCCAGATATCTGGACAGGGGCAGGGTCCTGGATATCTCCCAGTTCTGCTGCCCTCCTCCAATGGATGCTTGCAGGGCAGTCCCCGATAACCAGGCCAGCCAGGCCCCTGTTTCTTAAGGGAGTAACGTTTATGGACCATCCCCAGCCCCACCCCCTGCCCCCCTCGCCCTCTGGTGGGTGGAGGGAAGGAGCTACAGGCAGTATCTTGCAGGGCTACCAGGTCTCTCACCTGTCCCAGACTTCTCAGGCACTGTGTGGGTCTGGGGGCAGAGGTGACAGAGTGGAGCTGAACCTCTCCTGAGTGCTGGGCACTAGTGTCCTGGCAGCCCTGGCCATTCAGCCAGGACACAGGGGAGGCATTCTGCAGCACTGCCCAGAGCCGCCAAAGAGAAGCATGGCTCTCTGTATGTCTTGTGTTTAGCACACTTGAGTTTGTATGTTAGGTTGCCATCAGTTGTTCCAATTCTGTTAAGTAAAGGGTTTTGGAGAGTTAGTTACCCTTCTGAAGCATTGCTGAGTGCTGTGGTGTCACTCAGGTGTCAAATGCGTAAAGACTAAACCAAGCACATCTTTTCCCCCATATCTAATGCTGTGAGTGGTTTTAAAACTTCTGACCCTTTGTCAGCAAAGTAAGTAGCGTAACGGCAGTGGAGGTGGGACACCCCGTGGCCGGGCCTCACGTTGGACGGTGCCTCTACCTCCCTACTGCCAGGCCATTCCAGATCGGTTTCCCCTTCAGGTCCCTGGGCCCGGCCTGCACTCCCTGGGAATTGTGTGCATCCTGGCGATGGAAACCACTGCATGGAGTTTGTCTCCAGAGTAACTAAGCAACAGGGAGACGGCCTGTCCCTGGACCATTCTCTTGTTTGTGAGCTTCCAGGAATAAAACGAATGCCTGATTACTAGCCATGTGGTTTGGAAGTTTCTTTCAAAAGTCTGTTTCAAGGACCATGAGTTTGATGCAGACGTCGGTCTAATTAGGTGGTCAGTTTTCTTGACTGAAGAGGGAGCTTCCCCATTGCCAGTGACCTCGGGGCATGGAGACCCACCCGGTTCACGGCCCAGGCAGTTTGGACTTAAGGCCAAATTGAGCCCAGGAGGTCAGAACCCTTGGAAGGAGGGTGATGGGATGGGCAGCTGGGGTGTAGGGAGATGGCCCTCTTGGCCCGGGTCTGCAGACAGCATGCGGTCAGCTGATAGCAGTCACTGCCACAGGTATCCCGGCCCCTGCATCTCCAGCTCCAGGACCCCAAAGCAGCTTGTTCTTGTTCTTACTTTGGGTTGGCAGTGCCCAGGCCGGTCAAGGTGTGACAATTTAGGATTGACACCTGGGTCTCCTCTCCAGTGTGTGCCTTTGCTTGAAAAACATCTCTCCCAAGAACCCTTTTACAAAAGCCCCCTAGCAGATCCTGGCCACCAAGGGTTTTTCACTGTGGCTCCCCGGTGATTTAGTCTTAGACCTCGGCCACTAGGCTATAACCAGATGCAGCCTAATTTTAGCCACTGGGGATGAGTTATTGAGGGGTTGGGGTAGGGAAGCAGGTCCATAAAAGAGAGCTCAGGAGAGACGGAGACTTTTTCCTGGGATTATCTTAATCGCCCGAGTCAGATTGATGTAGGATGTGTCCACAGGGACACGAGAGCAGGTCCACCTGTAAGACGTCTGTCCCGTGTAGCTCCCAGCAGTACCCAAAGGCCACTGTGATGAGCTCTGATGCCACCTGGGGAGCATCAGACAGGGACTGTTTAGGAGGAACCACTCTTTCCTCTC
>NW_006779703.1:329016-330240 GCF_000442215.2 Lipotes vexillifer
ACTCTTTCCTCTCATACCCACACTTGTCACATCCTCCCAAGGGGTCCTAGAAGGGGGCCCAGGGGAGCCCAAGACACAGGATTCGAGGTGCAGGAGGCTGACCTGGGGGCAAAGATGTTGCTGGGACCAGGATCCCCCCCTAAGGTCAGATGCCACTAACCCAGAACTCTGGCCCTGGGCCCCCTCCCACCTATGAGTCAGCTTCTCGGGACCCCCTCAAGAGCGGTGTCTTTTCTTTCTCACAAATATAAGGGGCTCCCAGAGCAGAGACCACTGTCAGCCTCCATGGTGGTGAGAGCAGCTTTTGCCTATGGTGCAGCCTGGGACCACCAGTTTCCTGCCTGCATTCCTTCCCATTCTGCCAGACAACCTTCACACCACCTCCTCTCTCTGAAGTACCCAACAAACCCTTGCAAGCCTTGCTCTAGGCATTTGATAGCCTTGCTTCGTCATTCCCCGTGAATCACCTCCTTCCCACTTCAATCCCTGGCCCACTGTCTTCGTCCGCTATGAATGCCATACATTGCCACAAACTTGGTGTCTCAAAGCAACACACATTTATTTGCTTGCACTCCTGTAAGCTAGAAGTCTGACGGAATTCACTAGGCTAAAGCCAACGCAGGGCTCCATTCCCTTCTGGAGGCTTGAGGGTGAATCCACTTCCCTTCCTTTTCCCACTGCAGAAGCCGTCCACACTCCTTGGCTGGCGGCCCCCTTCCTCCACCTTCAAAGCAAGCAACGTTGCATCTTTCTGACCTTTGTTCCACAGTCACATTTCCTTCTGACCCTCCCCAACTTCTTCCCTCTTCTTTCTACTTGTGATTACTTTGAGGCCACCTGGATAATCCAGGATAATCTCCCTACCTCAAGGTCCTTAACCCTAAGTCAGACTTGCAAAGCCTCTTTTGCCATGTAAGGTAACATAGTCGCAGGGTGTGGAAATGAGGATGCAGACATCTTCGGGGATCCCTGTTCTGCCAACCACACCCACCTGCGCCTCTGCCGAGGCTTTCTGCCTTCCATGGTGGTGCAGTGTGGTGCCAGGCTTCCACACGGACTTTGGGTTCCATACCCTCGGACCCGCTCAGTGACCCTGCTCTCTCCACTGCATCATTAATCTCTCCTTCCTTCTGGGTCATTCTCGTTGACCTGCAAACAAACTGTAACATCTCCACCTAGAAAAAGAGGGACTCTCCTGTGGTCCAGTGGTTAAGACTCCGCTCT
>NW_006779703.1:330294-332160 GCF_000442215.2 Lipotes vexillifer
TCTTCCAACGCAGGGGGCGCGGGTTCCATCCCTGGTCGGGGAACTAAGATCCCACATGCCGCGCGGCAGGGCCAAAAAGTAAAAAAATAAAATAAAAAATAAACAGAAAAAGAAGAGCTAAAACCTCCTGGGCCCGACGTACCCTATTAACCTCTGCTTCATTTCTCTGCTTTAAAGCAAAATTCCTTGAAAGCATTGTCTACACTTACTGTTACTGCTTTGGCATCTTTCACTTCTCTTTTTCCTCTCCAGTCAGGCTATTGCTCCCACCCCTGCCCTTGTCAAGAGCTTCAGTGACGTCCATGTTTCCAAATCCAGTGGCTGTATCTCTCAGTTTCAATTTACCCAACCTTCCAGCGAAGCACTCCTTAGGTGTTATCACGCTCTCCCTCCTAAAAGGCTCTCCCTTCTCAACCTCAGGAACACTCGCTTTCCGGGCTGTCCTATCTTACTGGCCGTCCTCGGCCTCCTGCCAGCTTCTGAATGTGGGCATGCACGTCCAAGGCTCTGTGCCCAGCTCTTCCCTATCACCCCTGCCCAGGAAGCCCATCTGCTCCGTTTGGTTTGTTACATCCACGTGCCCTCGAGCTAAAGTCCATCTCCATTCTGTTGGCCTCCCTATATCCTCCTGTCTACTCAGTGTTTCCACTGAGACGTGAGATGGGCATCACAAACCACAGCCAAAACACAACTGATTCTCACCCGAAAGGCGTTTGGAGGCGCCCAGCACTCGAGCGCGCTCTGAGGTGCTCGGAGGCATTCGGGAGGCGCTCGGAGGCTCTCGGGGTGTTTGGAGCTGCCGAGGCCTTGGCCGCGCCCTCTCCGCCCCAACGCCCAAGGGGGTGCCGCGATGGCTTCTGGGAAGTGTAGTTCCGGCCTTTTCGTTTTCCTTTCCCCGAGGTCCCTGCAGGCCGAGCCGGAACTACGACTCCCAGGGGCCTCCCCGGCTCGGAGGCCCCTCGTTCCGCCGCCTCGAGCTCCGAGGCCCGGGCCCAAGGGAGCCCAGCGGAGGTCGACTGCGGTCGGGGCCCTAGCTCAGTCGGTTAAGCAGCTCAGCGGCCGGCAGAGGCTAGGCTGGGGTCCCTCCAACGTCCCTGGGACCAGGAGAGGAAGCGATGAAGGCTCCGGCGCCCCGCAGCTCGGGCCCTCCTCCTGCGGCTCCAGCCCAGGACCGCTGACTGCCTCCGGTCGCCAGGAGGCCTGGACGTCGGGAATATTAAAAGCGCCCCAGATGGTTCAAAAGTGCAGCCAAAGCTAACAACGACTGGTGTCGAGGAAAGAGGGAGTCGTTTCAGGCTGTGGCAATGGAAGCAGGTTTCTCGAGGAGGGAACACAAGCCTTGCTGACCCTTCGGGAGACCGAGCCTCAGCTTTGTCCAGCATTCATTCAACAGGTGCTTTGAGCACCTGTTACGTGCAGGGAACACAGAGACGAGAGTGTCCAGACCTTTGCTGTCGAGGAACTTGCATTCTCTTGAGATGGGCAAGAGCCCACAGAGAGCCGCAAGCCGCCACATACTGCCCAGAGGTAGACAAAGGCGTTGCTTGGTGGAGAGTACCAGAGAAGCCCAGAGCTCATCAGGTTATTAAAGACAGCCCTTGGGTTTTAATGGATCTGAAAGGAGGAGGGATAAGGTTTTAAACCTGTGACCCAGAGGCCCTCTAGCTCCTCATGGGGGCACGCAGGCTTTTTGCTCTTTCACCCGCATACAAGAAACTGCCCTGCCCTGAAGATCGCGCACTCCCGCCGTCCGTGTCTGTTCTGCCCCTAGTTGTCATGCTGTCCATCCACTGTCAACAGGTGGCACTTGGGGCACCATCTTCCTCTCCCCTCCAGATCCCGCCCCACCTTAACCTGGGAAAGTCG
>NW_006779703.1:332332-335551 GCF_000442215.2 Lipotes vexillifer
GTGCCGTAGCACGTACACGACTTCTCAGTCAATGTATGTACTGTAGTAGACTTCTCAGTCAATAACCATGCCGTGGGCTTTGTCACCCCTTACAGTTGGACTAGCTGCAAAACCCTAAGCTCCTGCCTTCCATCCACTCCGTCCCAGGAAGCTTGTTTAGACGTCATCGGGGTCTCCTAGTTAGTGTCCTGCTGTTTCCTTCACGGTCAGTTTTCTTGAGAATAGTCTCTATACTTAACTTTCTTCATTTCCTCACCTGCTTGCTCGTCACAAAATTTCACCGTTTTCCATTTCCCACCATTCTACTGAAAACTTCTTGCAGTCTCTGGCAAAGACCTAGTTGCCAGGTAGACCCTTCATTTCCATCTTACCTAAGTGTTACAGCATCTGACACTGTCCGTAACTTCTTGCTTCTCCATCTAGCTTTCTTGCTTCGTCTTCAACCATTTCCTTCTCGAGTTTGAGACAGGGCTCTTCTCAGCCCACCCTGTAAATATCACCGTGTCCCACGTCCTCCTTGGACCTGTTATCTCTAAACTACGACCCGTATGATCTCCGTGGCTTTACCTACTGCGTCACTGACTCCAAAAAGGACCTCCAGCCCAGTCCTCTCTGGAGCTGTAGTCGGGTTGGTCCAAATGCCCGGCTTGTCACCTCTCAGACATCCCACAGATTCTTCAAACTCAGCTCAAACCTGAACTTGGCTTTCCTGCAAAGCCTGCCCTTTCTTTCATGTTCTGGAGCGCTTAGAGCAGCATGGCCATCATCAGCCACTCAGGGCAGAAACCGGACATTCGGGGAGACACCCAGTTTTCCTTCGGTCCCACCCTGTGAGCGGCGTCCAGGAAGTGTCAGTTCTACATCTTTAACGGGCGGAGTGAAGGAATGAAGGAATGAGTTTGCACCTTATACCTTTTATCCCTTTTCCTCTGTTCCTGCTGCTGCCTTCTCAATTCACGTCCTTATCACTCACCTGGAGAATGACAGTGGCCATTAAGTCTCTACATCTAGTATTACCTCCTGAACTTAAGTCCTTCAAAAGCCCAGCACTCCGCAGATTAGCAGGTGTAGTAGGCCCACAACTCCCGTGGGTTGGGTCAGCTCGGAGCTTCATAGCTCCGCCCCTGTGCCCCACTCCTGTCCCATCCCCCGGCCAGGTGTTCGTCTTGCTGCGCTACCGGCTCACTGCTTGCCTTCAAGGTTGGCTCAAATGTCACCTGTGGGAAGCATTTCCTGGTCCCCTTGGTTTTATGTAGCTTCCAAGGTTTCTCTCTTGCGTTTCCGTGACGGTACATTTCAAACAATGGGTATTTATTCATTCCACAGTGTTTCTTGCATGCCTCCTCTTTGTCAGGCATTATTCTAGTTGCTGGAGATAAAGTTTCTTCTCAAGCTTATACTGTAATGAGGGAAAGGGACAAGAAATACGTGCTGTGGCAGATGGTGTTTACGTGCCAAGAAGAAAAATCAATCAGGTCAAGGGGACAGGGAGTGATGGTGTGGAAGCAGGGTGCAGATTGATGATAGAGGTGACTGTAGGTTTTGTCTGAGCGGAAAACAGATGATATGGGGGAACAAGCAAGCTGCTGTCCTGGGAAGGGGTGGTCCAGGCAGAGGAAATAAGTGCAAAGGCCTGGAGGCAAGACGTCGCAGGTCCTGTTCAAGGGACTGTGCTGCTGGGTCCCTGAGTCTTTTAAAAAATACTCATGTTTTCTGTACTTACTGACACGCACCAGGTACCAAGGGACAGTATGTCAAGCGCTCTATTCATGTGACCTTATCAGTTCCTTACATGTCACAGTAACCCTCTAAGGCAGGCATTACTATTCTTAATTTCACAAATGAGGAAACTGAGGCTCAGATAGGTCAAGTAACCTTTTCTTAAACTAGATTTTTGTTGTAAGAGGAATACACACTCCCAGGAGAAGTCGGGCATCACCGAAGGCCTGCAGTGGAAGGTCCAAGGTCTCCCCTCTTATTCTACACCTTCATCCCTCTCTCCAGGACTCTCCAGGTTTAACAATTTCCTGGGTGTCTTTTATGAGGCTTTCCGTGAATCCAGAAGCCTATAATGGGATAGGATAAATGTCTTTCTCTTCTTATGCAGATGGGCCCATTTGTACATACCATTCTGCAGGGTTTTTTTAACCCAACCATAGAATCGTTTATTCAACAGTGTGGACTGTGCATCTGCTGTGTGCCGAGCACTGTCCTAGGCGCTGGGGACACGGGTGAGGAGGAAGAAGCCCCTCCTTCACGGGACCTCCTGACCCACCGCACCCGTACACGCAGACCCTCCTCGCGCATCTTAACCCTGCAGGTGTCCTCCCCACCAGGGTTTTGCTAAGATCAATACTCAGCGAACAAGCTGGGTACTTTGTAACATACCGTATAAATTTCTGGAATTAAAATGGCTGGGCAAATGGTAAGTCATTGAAAAGTGTAAATCTTGTCAGATGGCTGCCGTGAAAAACCGTCTCGATTTACACTCCCACCTTCGGCAGATGATGGTGGCGGTTTTCCACACTCTTGTTCAGAGCGGGCATTCCTAGTTCCCTGATTTACTACTGTTAAAACTTCTTTTAAGGGAAGGAGATGAAATTGGGGGGTTGCCTCTCGGCATCGTTTGAGGTAATCACGTGTTTTCTTGTGTACGCCCTCTGGCCTATGCACATGAGGTATTTTGTGATTGGGATTCACCGAGAATGAGCAATGCTTGTGTTTTTGTTATGAGCCCCAATGGTCATGGTGGGATCAAGGTCCTGCGGAACTCGGTCTGTATATAATTTTGTGTAGGATGTTTTAGACTAGATTTTATTAGAGCAGTTTTAGGTTCACAGAAACATGGAGCACAAGATACAGATGTTTCCATATAGTCCCTGGCCCCACACGTGCATGACCTCCCCCATCATCAACATCCCTTGCCAGATGCTGTGACACGTCATTGTCACCCAAAGTTTACAGTTTACACTAGGGTTCACTCTCGGTGTTTGTGGTACATACTATGGACTTGGACAAATGTATAACATGTAGCCACCATTGTCATTCATGCAGAGGAGTTTCACTGCCTTCAAAACCCTCTGTGCGCCCCCATCATCCCTCCCAACCCCAGACAATCACTCGTCTTTTCCAGGCTCTGTACTTTTGCCTTTTCTGGGATGTTGTGCAGGACTTTTTTTTTTTTTTTTTTGGGGCGGGGGGCGCTCCCCCCTGCGCGCA
>NW_006779703.1:335897-343448 GCF_000442215.2 Lipotes vexillifer
CGGCCTCTCCCGTTGCGGAGCACAGGCTCCGGACGCGCAGGCTCAGCGGCCATGGCTCACGGGCCCAGCCGCTCCGCGGCACGTGGGATCTTCCCGGACCGGGGCACGAACCCGTGTCCCCTGCATCGGCAGGCGGACTCCCAGCCACTGAGCCACCGGGGAAGCCCCCTGTGCAGGACTTTTGTATCAAAATTCCTAAGGGATGTTGTTCTATAGTTTTCTTTTGTGTGCTGGCTGGTTGGGGCATCCGCGTTTCTCTGCCTTTATGAAAAGCTCGGGAGCCTTGCTTCTGTTCCTCTGGGCTCTGGAACAGCTGGAGTGGCGATATAGTCCTTAGGTTCTGCAAACACCTGTCCCACCTGACCTGAAGTCACCTGTCCCATTCTGTCCTGTTTCCCAGTGTCTTCACAGGCCACATGGGGGTGGGTGGGCTTGGTTTTTGGTGTCTTGATCCTTTTTTGTTTTTTAATATTTATTTATTTATTTTGGCTGTGCCGGGTCTTAGTTGCAGCCTGCAGGATCTAGTTCCCGGACCAGGAATCGAACCCCGGCCCCCTGCATAGGGAGCGCGAAGTCTCACTCACTGGACCACCAGGGAAGTCCTGGTGTCTTGATCCTTGAATATAGGCAATTTCTGTCCCTTCTTTGTTCCTGCCTCTTCTGTCTTCTCTCTCCTTTCCCCTCTCCCACCCCCTTCTTTAAGTCGCACGCCTGCGCCTCTCTGTAAAATGGCCCTGGCAGTGGTACTGGCCTTGTTTTGAGCATGAAGTGGGACAGTGGGCGCAGAGCCCTTTCAAATCCCCTTTGTGTTCCCACTTGCTCGCCCTCCCGTCCCTCTCTGCTCTCATCGGCCTCTCCCTCTGCCTCTGCCACCTTCATTCTTACTTTCTCCCCTCTCTCCGCCCCCCCGCCCCCACTGCTTTGGGCTTCGCTGTCTCTCCCTCTGCCCCCGCCAGCCATCTCCAGCCGTGGGTCTGGCCGCGGACAGTGCAGCTTCTGCAGGGCTGTGTCCTCCACTGCAGGCTCTGAGCCCCCCACCTGCCGGGCCCGGGGCCTGGCTGCCGCAGTCACCCTGCCGAGAGGGCTTCGGGACACCGAGGGAGTGTGCCCGGCCGTGCCTAGGTGAGTCCCGGGGGGCAGGTGGAGAGGCAAGTGGGAGGCATGACGCTCCCCTCCTCTGTTTCTTCCTCCACTGCCCACAGACAGCCCTGCCGCTCTCAACTCTAGTAGTTAAAGGGGGCAACCCAGTCGGCGTCACTGGGGACCAGTGCAGCAGAGGAGTCCCTAGTAAAGTACCACAGGCTCGGTGGGGGAGGCTGGGTGGAAGCAGGAGGGAGAAGTGCGCACTCCTCGTATGAACTGGCACACGGGACGTAGAGGGGAATGTCATAGCTGCAGGGCACGCCCCAGCTCTTGGCTTTTTCCGCAGGCTTTGCCATGGACCCAGTGCGTACCAAGACCCGGCATCCCTGGACCCCTCTGGAGGCTTGGCTGTCCCTGCGGGCTCTAGAGGTGCAGCCCGGGTTGGGGACCCCTCTGCTGGGCCCTGAACGAGCTCTGAGGCCCGGCAGGGTGTGGGGTGGAGGGGGAGGATGCACACCCTGCTCTAGGGAAGCTGAGAACAAATCTGCGGGGGGCAGCTTTGCACCCTGTAACCAGGAGGAGTTCCGGAAGAGAACTTTACCAGCTTCGGGGGAGCAGGGCTTCCGCCTTGAAGGAAATGTGATTTTATGGGAGGCAGACATTCCCTGATCATTCGTGTCTAAGAAACAAAGGCCACAAGAGGAAAACAATAAGTAGGACTGGGGTCTGGGAAAAGGTGAGGCAGCCTCCGGCAGGCAGGCTCCTGAAGGAAGACTTCCTGGAGGAGGTGGCCCGTGAGCCCTGCAGGTGCCCTGACAGGCGGAGAGGAGGTTGAGCAGAGACTGCCTTTCCTGTAGGACTCTAGGCGCCCACACCTGCACGGGGGGACCGGGAGGGGCTGAGGCAGGGCGGCGGTGGGGGGTGCGGCACGCGGCCTTCCCCGGGGAGGCGTCGGGCCTGGGGAGGGGCTGCCTCTGGGGCTTCCTGTCCTCCCTCCGTCCTTTCCTTGGTTGCGGCGTCTGCATCGGGTCTCCTTCTGCAGCAGCTCCCAGGGAGCAGCTTCCTGGCAGTTGCATCTGGAAGGCTGATCAGACTCCACGAGGTCCAGCCGCGCCCCAGCCCTCCCTGGGCTCTAGGGGCAGAGCCGGGGCAGGGGGTCTAGTCCGGCACCCTGCTCCGCCGTCCGCCAGGACTGTGCAGAGCCAGGGCTGGTGGGAGCTGAGCGCTCGGGACCCCAGACCCTGGAGCAGGAAACTGACAAAAGTAGATAATGGGAAAGTGACCGATTGCCGGGTAACACACCGCCCCACCACGTAGCGGCATGACACAAACCTTTGTTATCTCACAGCTTCTGTGGGTCAGGGGTCCAGGCATGACTGGCGGGTGCCT
This sequence comes from Lipotes vexillifer, assembly GCF_000442215.2. Lineage (NCBI taxonomy): Eukaryota > Metazoa > Chordata > Mammalia > Artiodactyla > Lipotidae > Lipotes > Lipotes vexillifer. The sequence goes on from NW_006779703.1 coordinate 338,370, forward strand.
CTGTCTCGAGGGGTCTTACAAGGCTGCAGTCGGTGTCGGCGGGACCGTGGCCTGTGCGGAGGCTCCACCTCGAGGGTCCAGGCTCGCTCCCAGGTCGTGGGCAGGATTCAGTCCCTTACGAGCTACGAGATGGGGGCCTCGTTATTTTCTCACGTTTGGTTGGAGGCCTCACTCTGTTCTTTGCCACGTGGGCCTCTTCAGAGGGCAGCTCCCAGCAGGGCGGGGGACCTGCATCTGATGGAGCATGTGAGAGGACCACCGAGCGGGGGGAAGGCTTCTGTAGCGCCGTTCCAGGAGCGGCAACCTGTCGCTCTGTGCTGTGTCCCGTTCCTTAGGTTCGGCCCACACTCCAGGAGAGGGCGTTACACAGGGTGCACACACCAGGAGAATGGAGACCCCCCAGGCCTGCAGGCGTGGGTCTCTCCAGAGATGGTAATGCTGTGTCCAGTATATTCGTTTTGTATTTTAACTGTTATTTTAGAAACCGTAGCCTGGACCGTTACATCATGAGACAGATGTACCCAGAGAGTTACAGGTAATGACAAGAGGTGCGCTCATGTAGAAGGGCTTCTGTCTGCATCCTTCCCTGTGTAAGCCTTTCCAAGGCCTCTGATTACTTGTAACTCCCGCTTCCTGAGTGACATAGAGCATCTTTTCTTTAGCCTACGGGTTATTTGAATTTTCCTTGGAGCCAGGTTGGGCCCCCAATCTCCTGGGAGTGTAGAAACACCCGGGGAAATCTGAGCAGAGCCCTGACGCCCTCGCAGGGACCCACACAGGCCACACAGCCCAGGCCTGGCACAGCTGCATCTCAGTCTTGCTAGAGCATCTCGCGGTGTCCCTGGAGCGCGAGAGCCCGGGGGAGCGGCTGCAAGTCCGTGGCCCCCCCAGACCCCTGGGAGGCAGAGCAGGAGGAGCTGAGCGACAGCGGGGCAGCAGCCCTCAGCGGCAGGGTTGCAGCCGCCGTTGATGTTGCGGCTCTCGGGTCACTGTCTGGTGTCACCCTGCACAGGGGCCATGGGGAGCTGGCACCTTTGGCGCTCTTCCTTCTGTCGTCTGTGTAATAAGCAGAACCTAAAAGGGCACGCTCTTTCTTCACTGGCAAATCTGTCAGCCTTGGCCACCAGTGCTTGACAGAATGGAAGGGAAATGAGGGGAGGCAGGAAGAAGGGACCCAGCCCCCAACCCGTCTCCACATCTCCCCTCACCAGGTGCCAGATCCTGCTTTCTGGGCCTGCTTTCCTCCTGGGCCCCTTGGGGTTTGGCCACCTTGCCCTCAGGATATTATGCCCAGAACTGCCCCAGCCATGCCACCTGGAGACATTCTTGGACTGGACCAGCTCTCAGATGGACCAGCATTTGGAGCAAAGTGTAAAGGACTCCAGCTACCTTGTCTTTACCCCGAGACCTTGTGATGGAAATTTGCAAACACATAGCAAAGTTGAAGGAATTTTATACTACACACCTGTATACCCACCACCAATGGTCCCACTCATATTTTACTAGGCTATCACTTTATCACATCTAGGTAACCCTCCTCCTTTAACCCATTTTATTTTTGATGCAGAGTCAATTTTAGCCTTAAGTGTGCTTTCCCCTGCATACTTCAGCGTATACATCATTAACTAGAGTTCATTATTCACAGTCTTTTTCTTTTAAAGTAAAACTTACAACGAAATGCCCTGCTTGTAAGTGAACATTTACTGAGCTTTGACAGATGTATACACTTTTGTAACTCAGACCCTTATTGAGATACTGAGCGTTCCCGTCACCCCAGAAAGTTCCCTCATGCTCCTTCTGGTCGACCCCCAGTCCACTCAGAGGCAACCGCTCAGCATCCTGCGTAGTGATACTGGAGCCTAAAGCAAAAGGAAAAAAATATTTTTTATTGACTAATTTTTTTTCCCGGAACACTGAAGTAGGTGAAAACCCATTGAAAAATGAAAGTAGATATATTAAAACTCAAAATATTTTCAGTTTAAATATTTTATTTATACAAAAACCAATTGATAATTTTGCTTTCCTGGTTTTAGTGGAAACAAATTCAGTATTTCCAAAGTCTACTACTTATCCTTTTTGCTTTTTTAAACTTTTATGTTTTGGCCGCGCTGCGCAGCATGTGGGATCTTAGTTCCCTGACCAGGGATCGAACCCGCGCCCCCTGCGTTAGAAGCATGGAATCTTAACCACTGGACTGCCAGGGAAGTCCCTACTTATCTTGTTTTGAATGGAGAGAATTGCCACGCTAATTTCTTTTGACCAAGTGATCTTAAATAATTTTTCATTAACTGCTACTCACTGAAATGTCTTACATGATGCCATGGTGACTGGGAGTGCTAACAGCCTTCTGAAGGCCATGTCCAAATTGGAAGGGATTGCACTAAGCAAATTTGTGAATCAGTCTTCAAAGATCCAAACACAGTGTTAATTTTATATTATAAATGACTGACAGTGCATGCTGCTTAAAACTATATCTGATGAAATTCCTATAGGACTTAAATCAGAACATTCGAGTCAAAGTGGCTGCTTTGTACAAATCAGATGTATCCATAGAAAATAACTTTTCTCCAGCTAAAAATTCAAGATGCAAAGACACTTTAATTTTTCATATCTTCATATCAAATGTGAAAATAGAGCATCTATGATCTCCTTTGCATCTGATATGCAGGTTTCTTATAACTGACACTCACCCAGCGATTCATTTCCAATTTTTCTGTACTTTTATTTTAAAGCTGACGTGCAGCATTTGGGGTACAGTGGTGAGCACAGCTGCCCTCCATAAAACTGAAGCAGCATACCCATAGCTTTTGCTAACATTTTACATTCATCAAACATTCTTTCAAAGTTACTGTTGTTTGTTGTAAGCAAAGGGACAGGCCTTCTGTTAGGCATGCAACTTTATGGATAGTCATTCTTTTTTTATTGTATAGCCTTAATAACTTTTCCACTTGGTTTAGAATATCATCCCACACAGATAGATTGCATAAAATTATGTAATTATTTACACCAAGATGCTTTTGATGTTAGCATAATGTATTTTTCATTTGGTATATATATGTTTCAATATTTATGTCTTTGTGTGTGAAGAAGTGCCTTGATTGCATTTAACCTTGATCCTCATGGGGTATCTGGATGTGTTTTGTGTTTTTTTTTGAACACTTAAAAAAAAAAAAAAAAGATTGATTTATTTATTTTTGGCTGTGTTGGCTCCTTGTTGCTGCACGGGCTCTCTCTAGTTGCAGTGAGCGGGGGCCACTCTCCGCTGCAGTGCGCGGGCCTCTCACTGTGGTGGCCTCTCTTTGTTGCTGAGCACGGGGTCTAGGTGTGTGGGCTTCAGTAGTTGTGGTTCACGGGCTCTAGAGTGCAGGCTCAGCAGTTGCGGCACACGGTCTTAGCTGCTCCGTGGCATGTGGGATCTTCCCGGACCAGGGCTCGAACCCGTGTCCCCTGAACTGGCAGGCGAATTCCCAACCACTGCGCCCCCAGGGAAGCCCCCTGTATGTGTTTTTAATGTAGGTTTTAGGACAGACATAGTAATACCCCATCTGCTCATCCATTTTTGAAAATTCACACACAAAATATATATGTATGTATATATATATATATATATATATATATATATATATATCCTTTGTACAATGCTAAAAAAGTTATCAAATTCGATTTCCTGGAAGCAGCATTTTTGCATATTAAGGTTATGAGCTGAGGAAGGCACAAATCTGGCATAATCACATTTGGGGAAAATAATGTCTTATACACTCTTGTATAACCTGCTGTATTTTCTCCATTAGCATATACCTGGCCACAGGCATTTTTCATGTCAATATCTTTTTCCAACCTCTAATTTCATAAGCTAGACTTAGAAAGTTTCTTCTTTCATTCCAATAAAGTCAATGCAACTTATTTTATTGTTATGACATTGTTCTCAATGTGAGCAGACCTCATAGTCCGACACACTTGTTCAGAATAGGCTACTTGCGGTGGAAAATCAAGAAGGAAAACGTACTTGTTCCCTTCATTCTTGATAGTATTTCAGACCTCCTGTGATTTGCATGATACATTTGTTTTGAATTTCATTAGACAAGACACACGGACTTCCAGTAATTTCCTGTGATTCTCTAAGATTGAAATTACGTTTTCCTCAGAGTGTAACATCTAAAATCGCTCAGCATATTTTTTGTCATTTTTGTTTCTTTGATTTTTATCATCTTCTACAAAACATCGTCTACTAAACTGTCAGTTTGAATGTTTTTTATTATTTTTTAAAGAGATCTTTATTGGAGTATAATTGCTCCACAATACTGTTAGTTTCTGTTGTACACCAAAGTGAATCAGCCATATGCACACATATGTCCCCTTATCCCCTCCCTCTTGAGCCTCCCTCCCACCCTCCCTATCCCACCCCTCTAGGCCATCGCAAAGCACTGAGCTGATCTCCCTGCGCTATGCGGCTGCTTCCCACTAGCTAACTATTTTACATCCGGTAGTGCATATATGTCAATGCTACTCTCACTTCTCCCCAGCTTCCCCCTCCCACCCCGTGTCCTCAAGTCCATCCTCTATGTCTATATGTTTATTCCTGCCCTGCCATTAGGTTCATCAGTACCATTTTTTCTTTTGAGATTCCACATATTCTAGATTCCACATATATGCATTAATATACAACATTTGTTTTTCTCTTTCTGACTTACTTCACTCTGTATGACAGACTCTAGGTCCATCTACCTCACTACAAATAACTCAATTTCGTTTCTTTTATGGCTGAGTAATATTCCATTGTATATATATGCCACATCTTCTTTATCCATTCATCTGTCGGTGGACATTTAGGTTGGTTCCATGTCCTGGCTATTGTAAATAGTGCTGCAATGAACATTGTGGTACATGTCTCTTTTTGAATTATGGTTTTCTCAGGGTATATGCCCAGTAATGGGATTGCTGGGTCATATGGTAATTCTATTTTTAGTTTTTTTTTTTTCTTGCGTTATGCGGGCCTCTCACTGTCGTGGCCTCTCCCATTTGCGGAGCACAGGCTCCGGACGCGCAGGCCCAGCGGCCATGGCTCACGGGCCCAGCCGC
>NW_006779703.1:343458-356269 GCF_000442215.2 Lipotes vexillifer
CAGGGAAGCCCTATTTTTAGTTTTTTAAGGAACCTCCATACTGTTCTCCATAGTGGCTGTATCAATTTACATTCCCACTAATAGTGCAGGCGGGGTCCCTTTTCACCACACCCTCTCCAGCATTTATTGTTTCTAGATTTTTTGATAATGACCATTCTCACTGGTGTGAGGTGATACCTCACTGTGGTTTTGATTTGCATTGCTCTAATAATTAGTGATGTTGAGCGTCTTTTCCTGTGCCTCTTGCCCATCTGTACCTCTTCCTCGGTGAAATGTCTATTTAGGTCTTCCACCCATTTTTTAACTGGATTGTTTGTTTTTTTGATACTGAGCTCCATGGACTGTTTGTATATTTTGGAGATTAATCCTTTGTCTGTTGTTTCCTTGCAAATATTTTCTCCCTGAATGTTTTTTAAAAACACTTCCATTTTAGAGAGCATCACAATGAGATATCAAATTTTCAAGGTCACACCTTCTGTTAAATTTTTTAAATATTTGAAACATTTTTGAGGGTTGCAAAAATTTGATTCTCTTGTATTATTGTGGGAAAATATGCATGAAAAATAAAGACACTTCTTTGGAATAAATGAGCCAGTCACAGTGAATTTACTTGCTATTACAACAGTTAAAAAAAGGAAAATACAGATTTAGAAGAATCTTTGTCCATCATGTGAAATAGATTCTCTAAAATGGATTCTCTAAAAGCTACCCTTGTCCTTTGTTGGGTCTGTGTTGAATTACAGTCATTTTTACTTTATCACAAAGTAGCAGCCACAGTAGAGAACTAGTAAAGTGTATTTCAAAATGGCATCTTCTTACCTTTGCTCACACTCATGGTCACTAGTTTCTGGAATTTCTAATATTTCTCTTTATTTTCCAACTAAAAATCTTTAGCTCTGAATTTGATGGTACCTCTGTTCTAATCATGTCAGTGTTAAGGGACCCTTATTTTTAGTAGCTGGAATACTGTTTTTCTAGTCAAACTTGCAGTTGTCCCCTATAATTTTGATCAATTTCTGCACATATTTTTCTTCCTTTCCTGAATATTGCACCACTTGGCTTTGTAGTTACCATATTTGTCTGAAACAATTTAGTATACATTTAAAATATATTTATTAACGAATTATTTAATTATAACAAATATAATATTTAATCTACATTAACTTAATATGAATTCTAATAGCTAACAAGTAGGCATACATAAAGTTTTGTGTCAAAAATAGAGAAATCAATTGCTGTTTGGAATGTAAAATTGTATAGTCGCTGTGGAAAAGAGTCTGATGGTTTTTCAAAAAGTTACACGTAGACCTAGTTTATGACCTAGCAATTCCACTCCTAGGCGAAAACCCCAAAGAAGTGAAAACAAGGACTCAAACCGATTGATGTACGTCCATGTTCATAGCAGTGTCAGTCACAATAGCGAAAAGGTGGAAACAGCTCAAGGGCCCTTCAACAGGTGAATGTTTAAACAAAATGTGGCATATTTATACAATAGAATATTATTTAGCCAAAAGAAAAAAAAGGAATGAAGTTCTAATACAGGCTACAACATGGATGAATCTCGAGAACGTTTTGCTAGGTGAAATAAGCCAAACACAAAAGAACAAATCGTGTATGATTCCACTTATATGAGGTACCTACAAGAGGCAAATTCATAAAAACAGAGTAGAATTGGGGTTACCAGAGGTAGGGGCAAGGTAGGGGATAAGGAGATGTCATTTAACGAGTACAGAGTTTCTGCTTGGGAGAGCGAAAAAGTTCTGGAAATAGATAATAATGATGGTTGCCTGACATTGTTAAGATATTAAAAGCCACTGAATTGTACACTTAAAAATGGGTAAAATCGGAAATTCCCTGGTAGTCCAGTGGTTAAGACTCCACGCTTCCACTGCAGGGGGCACAGTTTCAATCCCTGGTCGGGGAACAAAGATACTGCATGCCGTGTCGCATGGCCAAAAAAAAAAAAAAAGAGAGAGAGAAGAAAAATGGCTAAAATGGTAAGTTTTCTGTTATGTATATTTTACTACAATAAAAATAATCAACTAAAGAGAGTATCGACTAAGCTGAACATAAATGTACCCTATGACCCAATAATTCCATCTCTGGGCATGTCCCAGTGGAAATGGGTACCAAGGTTCACCAAAAGACTCATACAGGGCTGTTCACAGCAGCACTATTTGCAATAGCCCTAGACTGGCTACAACTCAGCCTTTCATCAACGTGACGATGCACAAGTAAGTGGTGGTACATCCAGATGGAGAAGTCTTATACTGCGATGAACAGGACTAAACTATGACTAAGCAACAATGCAGATGAGTCTCACCAACAAAATGCTGGGCGAGAGAAGTCAGAGATGGAGGAACGCAGACTGCATGATGCCATTTACATAGAGCCCAAACCCGGGCAAGACAAAGCTGTGGCATAGAGCTAATCTTGGGGGGGGTGATGACTGGAAGTGGCTTCTGGGGTGTGTGAAATGTTGTTTTTTGATGTGGGCCCTAGTTAATGGGCATATTTACTTTGTGAAAATTCATCAAGCTATACACTTATCATCTGTGCTTTTGTTTAAGTATGGTTTTACTTCAATAAAAAAAAAAAAGGGCTTCCCTGGTGGTGCAGTGGTTGAGAGTCCGCCTGCCGATGCAGGGGACACGGGTTCGTGCCCCGGTCTGGGAAGATCCCACGTGCCGCCGAGCGGCTGGGCCCGTGAGCCGTGGCCGCTGAGCCTGCGTGTCCGGAGCCTGTGCTCCGCAACGGGAGAGACCACAACAGTGAGAGGCCCGCGTACCGCAAAAAAAAAAAAAAAAAAAAGCTTACTTAAAAAAACCCACAGAAATCAATTACTACAAATAGCAGAAAATTATGTACCTAGTGGAGATAAAGTAGTAAAGGCCTTTTTATCTAAAAAGTAAATAATGCTGAACTGTTTCTCACAGTCTCAAGTGAACAGAGTATGAAAGTTTCCTGGTAAGTTTATTGTTCTCGTTAAAAAATTTCAGAAAATGTTTGATTGAGTCTCATTTAGGGAGGTCAAATTATATTCATAAATAAAATTTCTATTGCTCACCTAAATGCCCGAGATGGGGGTCTTCCAACTGGATGACTTAAAGCCAGGAGGGCAATGGGCTGAGTCATATTTTCAAAGAGCTCTCTCCTTTTCTGGAAAATCAGGAGAGCAAGGAATCTACCAGAGAGAAGCCAGTCTCATTTGTCTAGGAAAGAAATACCAGGGCTAGGTGTGCCATCATGGCCGCAGAAATGGGATGCTGAAGAGTTCTGGAAGTAGGACAGGCGAGACCTACCACCTGAATTGGACGTCGGGGTGAAGGAAGGTAGGAATCAATGGTGACACCTAGGTTTTGGCAGGAGCCACCGGGCGGATGGTGAGTTGAGAAAGACTGGGGAGAACAGGTCTGGGGGGAGAGGGCAGGAGTTGTATTTGGCGTATGTCTAATCTGAGGTGTCTGTTAGTCATCCGAGTGGGGATGTTGAGGAGACAGGTGGAGATGTGTGCGCACAGAGTTCCGAGAAGAGGTCAGGGCAAGAGTCATGCATGGACGTGTCATCAGAATATGGTGTCTTTAAAGCCAAAGAACTAATAAGGATGACTTTGGAAGACAGTAAACTGAGACAAAAGAGGGTCTAAGGACTATGCCCTGTGGGCACACCAACATTTAAATAAAGAGAAGCCTAAAAATTGAATCTGAAAAAAGGTGCTCAGAGTGGGCCTGCATTTCCCTCTAATGTGAAGCAGGTGGGATTGCAAGGCCTCTGGGGCTCTTTCTGCCCTGATAATATCTGGGTCCATAATTCTGTGAGATGGCTACAGATTGCAGACAGAGGGTGGAGGCAGGGGAGGGCGCAACCGTCCACCACCCTTCGGGAACATGGAGATTTTTCTAACGGTAAAAATGTCTATGGCTCCCCCATTGAGATTGGCTCACCCTCTTGGCATTCAGGACCCTTGCGAAGTGACCCCAAGATAACTGTCCCACCCGCCAACCCAAGTCCTCTCTATCCCTTACGGAGGTCTAGCAGCCCCACACCCAGGCCTTCCTGCTCTGCCCTCTGCCCACGGTGAATCTCTTATTTTGGTATCTGAACATCACACCCAACTTTCAAGGAAGATTTTGCACTCTGGCTAGTGGATACAGGAACTGTTCCTGGACCTGTGTGAACTGCAAGAATTAGGGTCCCTCTTCCTTCCTGGTTGTTCTTTCCTCAGCCTCAGGGAGGTTTCTCACCGAAGTGCTAATGGGTTCTCACCTGAAGCGCCAGGGGCACCCTCTGCAGCCTATCAAAAGGCAAGAGGGAAGAGATATGGGAACATATGTATATGTATAACTGATTCACTTTGTTATAAAGCAGAAACTAACACGCCGCAATTATACTCCAATAAAGATGTAAAAATAGATAAATAAAATATTAAAAAAGGCAATATTACCTTCCTCACAAGTTGAGAGACCTACCTGTTTGGTCCCAAACAGGCAAGCGGTGGTCTCAGTTCTCTGCCCCTTTTTTTTTTTTTGCGGTACGCGGGCCTCTCACTGCTGCGGCCTCTCCCGCTGTGGCGCACAGGCTCCGGACGCGCAGGCTCAGCGGCCACGGCTCACGGGCCCAGCCGCTCGGCGGCACGTGGGATCTTCCCAGACCGGGGCACGAACCCGCGTCCCCTGCATCGGCAGGCGGACTCTCAACCACTGCGCCACCAGGGAAGCCCCTCTGCCCCTTTCTTAAAGGACACGTTTCACGATAAAAATAGCACCGCCAATTAATTTTGCACAGTGTGAGAGATTTTCTGACACTTACTCCAATTTCCCCAAACCAGTGTTGCTGTAAAGTTCCTTTCCCCATTGCCACGGAAAATAGAACAGTTATTTGTCATTTTCTTCCTTTTTCAGTCCTTTCTCACAGTGCACAAAACATGCCTGAGTGACAGGTTGTTCAATCATTATTGCTGCATTTTATAGACCCCAAAACTTGGCAGTTTATGACAACCCCTTCATTTGTGCTTGGCCTGGCACTTCTTGCTTCAGACCCTTCGCTTGGTTGCAGTCGAAACTTCCGACATTCTTCCTGGAAATCTCCTCTTTTTTACTATTGTGGTACTGTTGTACGTCCCAGTTGTTGATTCATCTATATTTTTATTTTTATATTCTTTCTAACATATCTGTTAGTTTCCTAGTCTAATTTTATTCTTTACTTTGTTATTGTTCTTTGTTTGTTTGTTTGTTTTTGCTACCCCACAGGGCTTGGGGGATCTTGTTTCACGAGCCGGGGGTCAGGCAAAACTCCTGCGGTGGGAGCTCCAAGTCCAAACCACTAGACTAACAGAGAACCTCAGACCCCAGGGAATATCCATTGGAGTGAGGTCTCACGGAGGTCCTCATCTCAGCACCAAGACCCAGCTCTACCAAACAGCCTACAAACTGCAGTGTTGGAAGCCTCAGGCCAAACAACCAGTAAGACAGGAGCACAATCCCACTCATAAAAAAAATTTAAAAATGAAACAACGAAAAGATATGTCACAGTTGAAGGAGCAAGGTAAAAACCTACAAGAACAAATAAATGAAGAGGAAATAGTCAATCTACCTGAAAAAGTAATGACAGTAAAGATGATCCAGAATCTTGGAAATAGAATGGAGGCACATATTGAGAAAATACAAGAAATGTATAACAAAGATCTAGAAGAATTCGGGGCTTCCCCAGTGGCACAGTGGTTAAGAATCCACCTGCCAATGCAGGAGACATGGGTTCGAGCCCTGGTCCAGGAAGATCCCACATGACGTGGAGCAGCTAATCCTGTGAACCACAACTACTGAGCCTGCATGCCACAACTACTGAGGCCTGTGCACCTACAGCCCATGCTCCATAACAAGAGAAGCCATCGCAATGAGAAGCCTGAACACCACAATGAAGAGTAGCCCCCACTCGCCGCAACTAGAGAAACCGCGCGTGCAGCAATGAAGACCCAATGCAGCCAAAAATAAATAAATAAATAAATTTATAGAAGAACTAAAGAACAAACAAACAAAGATGAGTAACACAATAACTGAAATGAAAAATACACTAGAAGGAATCAATAACAGAATAACTGAGGCAGAAGAACGAATGAGTGAGCTGGAAGACAAAATGGTGGAAATAACTGCTGAGGAGCAGAATAAAGAAAAAAGAATGAAAAGAAGACAATCTCAGAGACCTCTGGGACAACACTAAACGCACCAACATTCAAATTATAGGGGTCCCAGAAGAAGAAGAGAAAAAGAGAGGGACTGAGAAAATATTTGAAGAGATTATAGACGAAAACTTCCCTAACATGGGAAAGGAAATAGTCACCCAAGTCCAGGAAGCACAGAGAGTCCCATACAGGATAAACCCTAGGAAAAACACACAAAGACACATATAAATCAAACTAACAGAAATTAAATTCAAAGAAAAAATGTAAAAACCAGCAAGGGAAAAACAAAAAATAACATACAAAGGAATCCTCATAAGATTGTCAGCTGATTTTTCAGCAGAAACACTGCAGGCCAGAAGGGAGTGGCAGGATATGCCTAAAGTGATGAAAAAGAAAAACCTACAACCAAGATTACTCTACCCAGTAAGGATCTCATTCAGATTCAATGGAGAAATCAAAAGCTTTTCAGACAAGCAAAAGCTAAGACAAATAAGCACCACCAAACCAGCTTTACAACAAATGCTAAAGAAACTTCTCTAGGTGGGAAACACAAGAGAAGAAAAAGACCCACAAAAACAAACCCAAAACAATGAAGAAAATGGTAATAGGAACATACATATCGACAATAACCTTGAATGTAAATGGATTAAATGCCCCAACCAAAAGACACAGACTGGCTGAATGGATACAAAAACAAGACCCATATATATGCTGTCTACAAGAGACCCACTTCAGACCTAGGGACACATACAGACTGAAAGTGAAGGGACGGAAAAAGATATTCCATGCAAATGGAAATCAAAAGAAATCTGGAGTAGCAATACTCGTATCAGACAAAATAGACTTTAAAGTAAAGACTGCTACAAGAGATAAGGAGGGACACTACATAATGATCAAAGGATCAATCCAAGAAGAAGATATAACAATTATAAATGTTTATGCACCCAACATAGGAGCACCTCAATACATAAGGCAAATGCTAACAACCATGAAAGGAGAAATTGACAGTAACACAATCATAGTAGGGGACTTTAACACCCCACTTACACCAGATCATCCAACCAGAAAATAAATAAGGAAACACAAGCTTTAAATGACACAATAGACCAGATAGATTTAATTGATATTTATAGACCATTCCACCAAAAAGTGGCAGGGTACACTTTCTTCTCAAGTGCACACAGAACATTCTCCAGGGCAGATCACATCTTGGGTCACAAATCAAGCCATGGAAAATTTAAGAAAATTGAAATCGTATCAAGCATGTTTTCTGACCACAACGTTGTGAGATTGGAAATCAATTACAGCAAAAAAAATTGTAAGAAACACAAACACATGGAGGCTAGACAGTGCGCTACTAAATAACCAAGAGATCACTGAAGAAATCAGAGAAGAAATAAAAAAACGCACAGAAACAAATGACAGTGAAAACATGATGACCCAAAACCTATGGGATATAGCAAAAGCAGTTCTAAGAGGGAAGTTTATAGCAATTCAATCTCACCTCAAGAAACAAGAAAAATCTCAAATAAACAATCTAACCCTACACTTAAAACAACTAGAGAAAGAAGAACAAAGAAAATCCAAAGTCAGTAGAAGGAAAGAAATCGTAAAGATCAGAGCAGAAATAAATGAAATAGAAATGAAGAAAACAGTAGCAAAGATCAATAAAACTAAAAACTGGTTCTTTGAGAAGATAAACAAAATTGATAAACCCTTAGCCAGACGCATCAAGAAAAAGAGGGAGAGGAGGCAAATCAATAAAATTAGAAAGGAAAAAGGAGAAATCACAACCGACATGGCAGAAATACAAAGGATTATAAGAGACTACTACAAACAGCTATATGCCAATAAAATGCACAACCATGACAAAATGGACAAATTCTTGGAAAGGTAAAATTTTCCACGGCTGAACCAGGAAGAATTAGAAAATGTAAACAGACCTATCACAAGCAATGAAATTGAAACTGTAATTAAAAATCTTCCAACAAACAAAAGTCCAGGACCAGAGGGCTTCACAGGCGAATTCTATCAAACATTTAGAGAAGAGCGAACACTGGTGCTTCTGAAACTCTTCCAAAAAATTACAGAGGGAGAAACACTCCCAAATTCATTCTACAAAGCCACCATCACCCTGATACCAAAACCAGAATAAGATACCACACAAAAAAAGAAAATTATAGACCAATATCACAGATGAACATAGATGCAAAAACCCTGAACAAAATACTAGCAAACAGAATCCAACAGCACATTAAAAGGATCATGCACCATGATCAAGTGGGATTTATCCCAGGGATGCAAGGGTTCTTCAATATAAGCAAATCAATCAATGTGATACAGAACATTAACAAATTAAGGAATAAAAGCCATATGATCATCTCAATAGATACAGGAAAAGCTTTTGACAAAATTCAACACCCATTTATGATAAAAACTCTCCAGAAAATGGGCATAGAGGGAACCTACCTCAACATCATAAAAGCCATATATGACAAACCCACAGCAAGCATCACACTCAATGGTGAAAACCTAAAAGCATTTCCACTAAGATCAGGAAAAAGACAAGGATGTCCACTCTCGCAACTCTTATTCAACACAGTTTTGGAAGTTCTAGCCACGGCAATCAGAGAAGAAAAAGAAATAAAAGGAATACAAATTGGAAAATAAGAAGTAAAGCTGTTGCTCTTTGCAGATGACATGATACTACACATAGAAAATCCTATGGACTTGAGGATGGACTTGAGGACACGGGGTGGGAGGGGGAAGCTGGGGAGAAGTGAGTAGCATCGACATATATGCACTACTGAATGTAAAATAGATAGTTAGTGGGAAGCAGCCGCATAGCACAGGGAGATCAGCTCGGTGCTTTGCGATGACCTAGAGGGGTGGGATAGGGAGGGTGGGAGGGAGGCTCAAGAGGGAGGGGATAAGGGGACATATGTGTGCATATAGCTGATTCACTTTGGTGTACAACAGAAACTAACAGTATTGTGGAGCAGTTATACTCCAATGAAGATGTATTTTTAAAAATATATAGGGCTTCCCTGGTGGCGCAGTGGTTGAGAGTCCACCTGCCGATGCAGGGGACACGGGTTCGTGCCCCGGTCCGGGAGGATCCCACGGCCCGCGGAGCGGCTAAGCCCGTGAGCCATGGCCGCTGAGCCTGCGCATCCGGAGCCTGTGCTCTGCAATGGGAGAGACCACAACAGTGAGAGGCCCGCGTACCGCAAAAAAAAACAACAAAAAAACATACATACATATATATATATATATATATATATATATATAACTGAATCACTTTGCTGTAGACATGAAACTAACACAATATAGTCAACCAACTATACTTCCATTTTAAAAAAGAAACCTTATTTTATTTTGCTTGTGGTTTTGTGGGTCAGGATTTCATAAAGGGCTTAGCTGGGCAGTCCTTGCTTGGGGTCTCTCATGAGGTTGCAGTCAGCTGTTGGCTGGGGCTCAGAACCCTAGTCTGAGTGTTTCCCTGGAATGGATGTCCAAGATGACTCATTCGACTTGGCTGGCACTCACTGTTGGCTGTTGGCTGGCAGCTCAGCAGGGTTGTTGAATACAGTGCCTACGTGAGGCTTTTCCATCACGGCAGCCTCAGCGTAGTTGGACTTCTTACTTGGTGACTGACTTCCTCGAGAGCAAGCATCTCCAGAGAACCAGGCAGAAGCTGAGTGGTCTTTTACGACCTAGCCTTGGAAATCATATAATGGCACATCTTCCACTCTCTAACTGTCCAAGTAGTCACAGCTCACCCAGGTTGAGGGGGAGGAGTCTCCGAAGCTACGTGTTGGTGGGGGGAGTGGCAAGGACCCACTTAGAAGAGCACAGGGGATGGGAGACATTGTTGCAGCAAACTTTGGAAAATACCGTCTGCCAGTCAGGCAGCTGATAATGTCCTAGGACATCCAGTACCTTCCTTATCTCTAGACAGTTTAAGCTCTCAAAATCAGAAATCTATGATCTTTTTCTAAAAGCACAACAGTGAACTTAGTCTGGGCAGCCCTGAACAAGCACACAGTAGGCAGCACTCTTGGCTCCAAACTTCCTGACATTCCTGAGGTAGGAAGGCTTGTGTCATGAACATTGAGCATCAAAATTGGACATATTCATCCATTCACTCATTCATCCATTCGTTCTTTCATTCATTCATCATTCATCTAGCTAGTGTATGTGAGCATCTACTGTGTGCCAGATGCAGTAATGTGCAAAACCAAACATAGTTCCTGACCTCCTACAGCTTACATTTTGTTAGGAGATCCAGTCGTTAATGACATAATCACATAAATAACTGTAAAACGGCAACTATGACAAAAGCCATAAAGGAGAGGTGTAAAGGGGGATTGTACTTACGTCACTCAAGAATGGTTTTCCTGAGGAATCGACGACTGAAATCCGAGGAACAAATGAAATTTTCCTCCAGTGGAGGACCTAGAAGAACATCCCAAGCCAAAGGACCCACATGAGAAAATATGCTGGGACCGGAGAGAGAAAAACTAGTACAGGGATTGAGAAAAGGCCTCAGGGAGAAGCCTGAAAGGAGGCCATGATTCTGTGACACAGACTTGGTGGGCGCAGGGGTCAGGGGGTAGATTCAAAAGGCAGTCAGGGGATAAAACTGATAGGACTTGGTGATGGAGGGTGTATTTGTTATCTATTGTTGCATAACAAATTACCACTTTTGAGCAGCTTAAAACCACATCCAGGGCTTCCCTGGTGGCGCAGTGGTTGAGAGTCTGCCTGCCGATGCAGGGGACGCGGGCTCGTGCCCCGGTCCAGGAGGATCCCACATGCCGCGGAGAGGCTGGGCCCGTGAGCCATGGCTGCTGAGCCTGCGCATCTGGAGCCTGTGCTCCACAACGGGAGAGGCTACAGCAGTGAGAGGCCCGCATACCGCAAAAAAAAACAAAAACCACATCCATCTGTCATGGCACAGTTTCCATGGGTCAGGAGTCCAGGCACAATAGAGTCCTCTGCAGTCAAGGTGTGGGCGTGGACAGGAGTCTCATCTGAGGCTCGACTAGGAAGGACCAGCTTCCAAGCTCACAAGCTGTTGCAGCACTCATCTCCTTGTGTGCTGCAGGATTGAAGCCCTCCGCTTCCGTCAGCCGGAAGCCACCCTCAGGTCCTCGCTGTGGCCCTCTCCATTCTGCAGCACGGTGTCTTGCTTATTCAAAGTCAGCAAGAGAGAGTCTCTTAGTGTTGCTGAAACTTGGCCTCTGTACACCGGAGCCGGATTAAATCTCGGAGACAGAGTTTTGGGTGAAACAGAAAGAAATAGCTTCATTGCTTTGCCAGGCAGAGGGGGCCACAGCGGGCTAATGCCCTCAAGGCTGTGTGTCCCTCCCTGGAGGGGGTAGTGAGGAGTCTTACAGAGTTCAAGGAACAGGGCGTGGTCAGCTCATGGACATTCTTCTGATTGGTTGGTGGTGAGGTAATTGGGCATCTGCATCATCAACCTTCTGGTTCCAACTGGTTTGGGGTCTACGTGCTTGTGGGCAGCATACAGTTAACTTCTTACACTTGGTGTGGGTTTCAGTATCTGCAAAACAGCTCAAAGGATGTGGCTCAGAATATTATCTAGAGTCCTTGAGGAAGAACTAAAGGTCCTTGACTTTGTTTAATGACTAAAGTATTATTATTTTGTCTTGTTTGACTGTTTTCCTTTCTTTCTGCATTTTCTCACTTCTCTGATTAAATTAATTCTTTGACTAAAGTTTTTCTACAGACAAAAGGCAGGTGGAGGACATGGGTGGGAGTCTATTCTGAGAAGGCCTCATAGGGTCCTGCTGGGTCACACTAGCAGGATGGGTGTCACTAATCTGTGTGAAGGAATTACATCCACGTAATCACATACCTCCTGACACTTTTGCTGTACTCTATTGACCAGAGCAAGTCACACCAGCCACATTCAAAAGAAGGTGGCCACACAAGAGCTGAATACTGGGAGACAGGGATTGTGGAAGCCACCTTGGAGGTTATCTTCCCAAGAGGGATTCTGGGGTAGGGACACAGGGAGGTGTCAATCCTGGAAGGAGAAATCGAAGGGGATACGGTGAGGAGTCGAGAAAATGACTTTGGTTGGGACATGTTGAGTTTGAGGTACTTTTTTTTTTTTTTTTTTTTTTTGCGGTCCGCGGGCCTCTCACTGTTGTGGCCTCTCCCGTTGCAGAGCACGGGCTCTGGACGCGCAGGCTCAGCGGCCATGGCTCACGGGCCCAGCTGCTCCGTGGCATGTGGGATCTTCCCGGACCGGGGTACAAACCCATGTCCCCTGCATCGGCAGGCGGACTCTCAACCACTGAGCCACCAGCGAAGCCCTTGAGGTACCTTTGAGACATCCAATAGATATCACATGAGTGATTTTTGAACATGTGGATCTGGAGCTGGTAGGAAATATAAATTAACGAACCACGTTTAGATGAGTGGTAATTCAAGCCAAGTGTGGATGAGATTTGCCGACGAAGGGAGTGTGGCATGAGGAGGACCCAGGTTCAAGTCTTAAAGAATTCCGTCAGTTAATCGCCGGGCAGAAGACGTGGGCCTGCAAAGCAGAGAACAGGCGTCAAACCAGGAGAGGGATGTGTTCCACAAACCAAAGGGAAA
>NW_006779703.1:357974-368668 GCF_000442215.2 Lipotes vexillifer
GGAAAGAGACACTGACCGTGTCATACTTCTGGGATTCATGTATGGTGACGACTAAAAACATCACCTCCATTTAGCCACAGAGTGGGAAATGACTGGTGAGCTTAGCAGGAACTGTTTTGGGGAAGTGATGAGGTGAAACTAGGTTGGGGTGGGCTGAGAAGTGGATGAGAGGTGAGGAAATGGGACTGTATTGCTACTTTGGAGCATTTCTGCAGGGATGAGGCAGTTCATCTGTTAAAGGGAGAGCAGAGAGCAGTGAGGGTTTCAAATAGTGGTGAGTGAGCGGGCAAGTAGATGACAGGCGTGAAGGCCCTCTGGGCCCAACAATGTCCTCAGCCAGGGATCACCAGAAACACACCTGCAGTCGTCGGAATTGGGTTATTACTCATCCCAGCCAGGGAGACTATTACCACGGGCAACCTCAGTAAAGGGACGTGCAGAGGACTTCCAACATTTGGGTCTGTGTTAGTTGATTTGGGGAAACATTTAAGGAAGCAGGGCTTTGCTCTGGATTGGATGATGCCAGGAGAAGGAGGCAATTCCTTGACTGGATGACTTAATAAATCGTATCTCAAAGGCAGGAAGACTAGAGAAAGCCTAAACTTGAAATTTGTAAAGAAGCAGCAGTCACTCTTATTGGCCAAGACAGAAGGATGTTTGGTCACTTTTGTGGCTTGGCCAACGCTCGTCATTTCGTCTGTGTTCAGACATGAAGAGAGGGGCCTCGTTTTTGGCTTGACCGATCATCAGAGCCTGATGTCGACGTTTTATGAACCTGTGTATATTCAACAGAACACCGAGGCCCAGCTGTGTGCCAGGCCAGCTTCCTGACGTCACTGCTCTCTGGAACCTGCCATGGACGCTCCCTTTCCCCTCCCCCCACGTGCCCGGATGGCGGCAGTCGAGACATGCCTCCTCTCCACCCTGCATCTTAAGGGGCCGCTCTATGAGGCTTCGGCTTCTCAATCTCAAATTGGCCAGGGATGGAGGCCCACAGTGGTGGTGTGAAGATGAAGGGACAGAACGGATGTGAAAACCCCATAAAGCCTTCCGGGCCACCAGGGCTCACTACTGCTGCCCTCGAGCTCAGACATGTCTATCTGGAAGGGCCTCCTTGGAATCGGACGCCCGTGCCCAGGAAGAGCAGGAGGGGCCCGGGACGGGCGTCCGAGAGAAACACTGCACCGTCCACGGCGCGTAAGCCCTGGCGTCCCGCGCATCCGCTCGCGCAGCCGGCGACGAGTAGACCTGTGCGCGTGCGCGCCGCCGCCCCGCCCCCTCACCGCCCCGCCCCCCCGACGGCGCGCAGGCCGCCGGGGCGGCTGGGCCACGCCGCGCGCCGATTGGTGGCGTTCCGGGCCCGCCTTCGGGTGATTGACGGCTCCCGGGCCGCCACCGCCCAGCAGCCGCAGCAGCATCAGCCGCCGCCGCCGCCGCCGCCTCCGCCTCCGCCTCCGCCTCAGCCGCAGGGTGTGGAGCCCGCCGCCGCTCGCGGGCTGCGCGTCTGCCGCCGCCGCTGCTGCCGCCGCCTCCCAGCTTCCGCCATGGACCTGTTCGGGGACCTGCCGGAGCCCGAGCGCTCGCCGCGCCCGGCTGCGGGTAAGCGGGTGGCCGCCCGGACGGTGAGGAGAATGAGGGCGGGCGGGCGGCGGCCTGGAGGCCGCGGCGCTTGAGAAGGCGGCGGGGACGCGGGAGGGTGAGCGCGGCCTGCACCGGCGCGGGGAGCTCGCGGTCTCCGCCATGTTCGCTGCGCAGGAGGAGGGGACCGCGGCTCGGGGACCTTTGTGTGCGGCCCACACGTGTGGCCGCCGCGGCCCGCGCACAGCCGCCGCCGTCCCCTCACGGGAGCGGCGCGCCGGGTCCGCCGGCCTGCGTCCGAACAGCTCGCCGTGTGGGCCGCGTCGTTCCGGGCGCGCTCCCAGTTCTGCGTTTTCTTCGGCTTTGTTTTTCGTCTCTACCCCGGAGATGGAAGTGATCGCCGACTCAGTCCTTGTGGTTGTGAGGCCCAGAAGAGAGGATTCATTCTCTCTGCTGCTCTCGTCGGATCTAACGATTCATGGTAGTTTTTGTGCTTTCCGGGGCCCCGGGAAGTGCCCGCTCTCCCCAGAGTGGAGGGCATTAGCCCAGGCCCGCTCCCCTGCCGGCCCCCGACCTCGGCCGCTGTGCCAGGTCCTTCCTGGAGGCTGGGGTTGGAGCTGCCCACGGCAGCAGCGCGGGGACCGCACGGTTGGTCCTGTGTGTCCAGCGGGTGACGGCCACGCCAGGTTGAGGTTGGCAAGACCTGTGAATGTGTTCACGGGCTAGGTACGCAGCTGGGTGCTGTGGTTTAGGGCTTTCTTTACGAGCCCAGCTTGGTGGCAGAAAACGTGGAAAACTCTAAAAACGCCTTCAGACTCCAGGCTCACCTCAGCGCCGGGTCTCAGTCTGAAAGCCTGCGGGGGGCGGGGGTCCCGCGTCTGCGGTAGGGGATCCGCGGGCGATTTGGGACCGCCTGGCGCGGGTCTGGAGAGCCTGGTTCGGGAACTCCCGTTGTAGTAGGGGAAGGGGAAGGTGACTGATGCCCAGCCTTTGCTTTCCAGGAGCCTAATTCTGAACGCAAGTGATTAAAATTGAACATGGCTAAGGTTAACGCCTGTGGGAAACGCTGAGTGTCCAGAGGAGCGACGTTTGTAGTCCGTGGACAGAGAGTGTGGGGAAGGAGGTGGTGCTGGAATCTGGCCTCTCGGAAGATGGGTAGACTTGGGATTTGTAGAGACTGTAGGCAAGGGGACGGTATGCTCTTTGGGGAACGTTTCGTTCTCTAGTTGGCCTGGGCGTACCAGCGTGGAGGGCTACTGTGACATGGGGCCCTAAAAAAAGGCCCCCAGAGAAGGGGTTGTTGTGCCCTCCATGGGGCCTGGATTCTGGCTTGTCACACGTGGACCACCAGGCTGGCCAGTCTTTGTCGGTCCATTATTCCCAGTAACGGTGCCGTGACTTTTCCCTACCAAACATTCATCTTGTGGGTTTTTCTTAGATTTGTTTTCTAGGTTGTTCTAGGTGCGGGTGAAAACTCTGGCTTGTGTATGCACTCTTCCTTACTCTGCTGATGGAGTATAACCTCTGTCTGAATATGTTTGGGGCAGCGTTTGGATTCGCAGATGTGCCTGTGGGCCTGTCATTTTCTTTCTTTGCGGTATGCGGGCCTCTCACTGTTGTGGCCTCTCCCGTTGCGAAGCACAGGCTCCGGACGCGCAGGCCCAGCGGCCATGGCTCACGGGCCCAGCCGCTCCGCGGCACGCGGGATCCTCCCAGACCAGGGCACGAACCCGCCTCCCCTGCATCGGCAGGCGGACTCTCAACCACTGCGCCACCAGGGAAGCCCCTGTCATTTTCTTGAATCGAAAAGGGACCCTTGAAACGATACAAAACTTGACAACTCTTATAGGTTGGTGCTTGGGAGGGCATATCCAGCCCTGGCTGAGATGACAGGGTGGCAGGGGTGCTGCATGAAATTTAAACGCCCCCTTCCCTGAAGCGTGGATTCGTGAACTGCTCCCTGCCTTTGGGGAGGGCACTGACACTGTCCTGCTTGGCTGAGTGTCCTGCTTGGCTGAGTGTATGTTTTTAAATAGCCTTAAAAACAAAGAAGGCACGCTTTCTGAATTTGTAGATGACAGAAAGCTGAGAGGGATAAGTACTAAAGTGAGTGACAGACTCGGGACCCAAAGTTGTCTTGACAGGCATTTAGTTCAAACCAACAAGGTGAGTCTTAACAGGTTAAAAAAAATCATTTGAACAAGAACAGAATCTGATTTCACAATTTTGTGGAAATGCTTTGATTTTTGAAAACTTAATTCAAAACGTCATACTTTTTGTTTCCGAAAAATTGATCATATTGATTGACAAAATTAAACGTAGAGAGAATGAAAGGAAAATAAAGTTGGTTTCGTGAAGTGGATGGAGAGATGAGGCTAAATCGCACCATCATGACCCTCACAAAAGATGTGCAGGTGCCACCAATTTCTGAGCTAATTCAGGGAACAATAAAAGACCTAGGCACTTTCACAGTCCCCAGAAAGAGTTGTTCCAGACATGTTATCAGACTGTGTGATTTCTGATCCCAACTCTGCTCTTGCTGTCTTCTGTGGCAGTTCCTGCTTCTGGGAAACATGAATGTTGCCTCCTCCTGTTAGCCCACAGGTTAGAAAGGGCGCTGTGTGTACAGTGTTTAGCACAGGTAGAGCACGAGGTCTGCGCTTACTAGATGCTAGTGCCTAGTAGATGCTATTCTGTGAGTTAACTTTCACAGCCATTCAAAAGGGGGAAAACATGCACTCTTAAATGGATTTTGTGAAGACACTAAGTGTCCAAAGGGAGGAAGCATCACACTCCTCAGATCACATCAAGTGTATTTTATTCAGTTGTTTGATTTTTGTTTTAAACATTACATCTAATGTTCCTACCCCAAGCCTCTTAATTTTTATGGTCTGAAGAAAAATGTGGAAAGAACGCATTAAATGTTTTCAGATTTTGTGCTAAATTAGGAGTTTTCATACCAGCCCCTAACATGTTTTGACTGCTGAGTGAAATCAGGTTTTTTATATACAGTATACATAGCTTACCTTAATAAGGGAGTATGTTTGTTATTATCAGATAGAAATGGAATTTCTCTGGTACATCATACTCATAAAAGTGCTGACTTGATGTCTTTAAAGATTGACAGCTTGCATTTGGCAGTCCAAACAGGTTAAAGGTGTCCTGGTTTAAAGTTGTTTGGGCAGTAACCTGGTTTCAGTTTTATAGGGTGGTTCTTTCACTACACCAGTAAACTTTAAAGCTGATGGTCAGCTGTCAGGGACTAAATAAATATTTGCTTGGCAGGCCATCTTCAAAATATTTCCTTTTAGAAAATTGGAGATCTAAATATAAAATAAAGGCTAAGATATTAGAAAAAACTTGGACTAATTGTAAAACTTCAGGGTTAATAAGAAAAAACTCAAGTCATAAAAATTAGAATGGATTTAGCTATGTAAAAATAAAAAGTTTCTGCAGGCAAAACAGCACAAAGGCAAAAGACAGACTGAGAGAAAGTGGTTGTGGTACACATTAGTAAAGGTTACTATCCCTAGTAAGGGAAAGGTGCAGATAAATTAATAAGAAAAAGAGATGACGCATTAGAAAAATGGTCAAAGGATGTGTCCTGACAGTTTATAGAGGAAGAAATGCAAATGACCCATCAACCAGATGCTCAGCTTCCTCCGTCACTGGAAAGGAATAGCAAATCACTGATGTGCCATATTTTTCACCCATCAGATTTAAAAATTGGCAAGATGGTAATGAGGGTGTAGAGAAATGGATATTCTCATAAAGTGTGTTGGCGGTGAAAGTTACCACAACTATTTTTGGAACAAATTTTGGCATTTTTCAGATTTATTTATTTACCCTTTGACCAGCAGTTAGCAGATAAAATAAGGATATAAGCCTAGGGTTGTTTATTGTGGCATTATTTGTAATGTGAAAAACCAGAACCATGCTGCGTGCCCATCAGTAAGGGAACCAGACCAAGCAAGTGGCAGTGCTTCCCATAGAGAATAGTGTGCGGCTGTCGAAGCGAATCGTCAGACCCAGTGTGATGGCTTTTACATGAATAATGATATATGTAGAGTGTTGTGTATAGTATACTTCTACCTTTTAAAAATTAAAATGCACATACACAAGTTCATGAGCATAAAGGAAAGTGGAACGTATACAATAAACTGTTACGGTGGTTGGGAGGCGGGGCCTTTTTCTAGTATGTCCGTGGTATTTGGAAAACATGTACAGTAGTCCCTCAGTATCTGTGGGGGATTGGTTCCAGGATCCCCTTCGGATACCAAAATCCGAGGATGCTCAAGTCCCTTACATATCAATAAAATGGCCTAGTACAATGGCCCTCCGTATCCACAGGTTCCACATCCTCGGATGAGGAGGTCAGCTGTGTCACATTTGTAGTTGAAAAGAAAATCCAGGTATAAGAAGCAACTTAGGCAAAATATTTAAAAGCTTGTTGTTGCTTTACTGTATGTAGCAACTTATAGCTAATCTGAATATAATCAGCCCAAGAGTATTGTTCTCAGCATAGTATGTAACTTTCAGTAGACTTAGCTTCAGAATGTAGGTAACTTTAAAAAAAAAAAAAAAACCTAGATAAGATTATCTGTAGTGAAAAACTTGTTTTCTGTCTTGTTTCTTTCTTTATGAGAGTTCTTATATTTAGAACTCAGGGGCCTCTTCCAAAGTTTAGGGTCGAGGTCACACTTGGTCCAACGATTGCAGCCCCAAATACTTTGAATTACTATTTATCCAAAACAGAAGGTAAGGTTCTGGCTATAAAGTTCCCTTTATAGCATCTGTGACCTACAGATTGTTGTTAAAGAATCCAGATGCAAGCTGTTGTTAAAGAATCCAGATGCAAGCTATTCTAACTCTGACCCTTTTGATGATGCAAAAAGGTGTTCCAGAGATCTTAGAGAGCCTCGGGATTCTCCTTGTGGGGTTGTGTAAGGGTTAAATGAGATGATCCTTGTGAAGTTCCTAGAACAGTGTGGGGTGGGGGCACGTCGCCAAGAGCATGGGCTGGGAAAGCAGGCTGCCTGGGTTTGGATCTCCACTCCTCACTGGCTCTCTCTTGGACAGTTATTTAACCTAAGTGCCTCAGTTTTCTTATCAGTAAGTTACAATAATAATAGTACCCACCTCATAAGATTATTGTAAGGATTAAATCCGTTAAAATTTGTAGAGCACTAGAATAGTTCCTGGCAGGCAGCGAATGTTAATTATCATTTATATAAGCCATTTTCAGTTGTGGCCAACAAAAATATGAGATGATCTCATTGTGTTTAATTGAAATACCACTCACAGTATTCCAGAGTGACAGAGGAGAGGAGAGGCTCATTCTATTCAGCATGGGAAGATAAGCCCTTCTCTGGGGCTGGTGGTAGGTTTGGGGAACTGACTTAGACTGAGTTGTCACCAAAGGAGAGAGGCCAGGCTAGTGCTAAGCTGGAAACTCTATTATGAGGAATGCTTGCCAGGACCGAAAATGTATTACTACCTGGGTAAAAGAGGACTTCGCCCCATTGGACATTGGATTTGGAAAGACCTGATTTAGATGCGTAGTTTAATTAGAAAATTAAAATCGGACCCTGCGTGAGTAGAAGGGTTGATTGTCTTCAGGTTGGCCTCCTCCCTGTAATGTCCCCCTCGCCCAAGATGCCTGGCGCTCAGGCCCCGCTGAATCCAGTGTGATTGTTCGGAGTCATCCCTTTCAGTTTTGAGTCTGTTGGAATGGGCATGTTGATGCTTAGACCAATACAGTTTGAGTTTCCCTTGGAAGTGGCTTGCTAGAATATTAGCAATTCTTGTAGGAGGATTAATATGGTGAGTAAATGGTTATCCTAAATGCCCTTGAGTGTCCTCCTAATGCTGTTTTTTGGATACTTCCCACAGAGTCTTTATGTCACTTGTGAGAAAAATGAAAGTATTTGTAATTACTTAATGTCTTTAGGGTAATCCTAAGGGATAAAACTGTAATTTATGGAGTAGACATTTCCCATTTGCATTAGGGGTATAAAGCAGAAGAGTTGCTTTTTGTTAAATTAGGAAAATTACCAGGTGTTTCATGTACTTCTGACCTAAAGACTCCTGAAGAGATTTCCTTTCTCGGAGTTTATAAATTTTAATTAAAATTTTTACTTTTTTAAAAAAGTAAAATTGATACCCAGCTCATTTCTAGGCAGAAGGACAATATGGATGAAACTTTTAGAGCATACACATTGAATTGGTTTTTATTTTTATTTTTTTAAGAGGGTATTAAATTGTTTATTTATTACAAATGATAATGGATGATACACAAGCTTCATTCCCATCTATATCTGGTACCATAATCCAATTTAGATATATTGCATAGGATGTGCCAACAATCATATATTAATAATCAAAAAACTCCATGACTTGGCTTGGGTGACCCTTTTCACGGTGAACTCCAGGTCACAACGCAGTAACTGTCAGTTTAACTACACCAAAGTTTCGGAAGACAGTAGCTTCTCCACCAAAGCAGGTTGTAAATAAATTTTGAATGGAACCTGGCATCACCCTGAAGGAATACTAACTTCACACTGTTGGGGTAGTTTACCAAAATGGCTTCAGGGTAGACTAACTTTACACAGCACATTCAAAAAAAGGACACATTTATTCAGCGTCATGATCAGACTATTACATTTAGCAATCAACAGCATGGGTGCAAAAAAAAAAAAAATCTACATTAAAACCCTTTGTTGGAATGCTTTACACTTTCCACAGAACAGAAACTAAAATAACCTGTTATACAATTAGTCACAAATACAGTCCTCGAGCTTTTTTGCCCATACATATGAGTATTGTCTAAAACATGTCTTCTTTGTAGCAGCTAGGCCCTGCCACCACTGTGCTTGGCTGACTTCACAAATCTCTTGTAACCTGTAGCTTCCCTGTCACTTCTCTGGCTCTCCTCTCCTGCTAAGCTTTGTTTCCTGGCAGTAATCAAAACCTACTGCCACTGCCATAGCTACTGCTGCTGCTGGAACCACCACAGCCACCTTGGTTTCGGGGTTTGGCAAACTGTTGGCCTCCACCACCACAGGGGCCAGAACTTCTGCCTCCAAAGTTTCCTCCTTTCATGGGTCCAAAATTTGAAGATTGATTGTTGTAACTGCCAAAATCATTGTAGCTTCCACCACCGCCAAAATTGCTTCCCTCATTACCAAACCCATTATAGCCATCCCCACTGCCACCATATCCACCACCACCGCGGCTGCCACCAAAGCCACCTCGACCACTGAAGTCTCCTCCACGACCAAAGCTGTCATTCCCACCGAAACCACCTCCACGACCACCACCAAAGTTTCCAGAACCACTTCGACCTCTTTGGCTGGATGAGGCACTAGCCATCTCTTGCTTAGGTAGGGCTTTCCTTACTTCACAGCCATTCACAGTGTGGTATTTCTGAATGACAATCTTGTCTACAGAGTCATGGTCATCAAAGGTTACGAAAGCAAAGCCTCTCTTTTTACACTGCCTCGATCAGTCATGATTTCAAACACTTCAGTTTTCCCACACTGTTCAGAATAATCTCTTACATGATGTTCTTCAGTGTCTTTAATGCCACCAACAAAAATCTTTTTCACAGTTATGTGGGCACCAGGTCTTTGAGAATCTTCTCTTGAGACGGCCCTCTTTGGTTCCCCAACTCTTGCATCCACCTCGTGTGGCCTTGCCTTCATGGCCGCACCCACCTCCTCCACAGTGGCATATGTGACAAACCCGAAGCCTCTGGAGCGTTTGGTGTTTGGATCCCTCATTACCACACAGTCTGTGAGCGCTCCCCACTGCTCAAAATGCTCCTCAGACTCTCATCGGTTGTTTCAAAGCTCAAACCTCCGATGAAGAGCTTCCGCAGCTGTTCGGGCTCTTTGGGTGACTCTGACTTAGACATGACAACAGTGGAGGGGGGAGGAGACGTCAACGATGCTTACTCTGTGGCGTCCACGAGCAGAAAGGAGTAGTCTACCGAACGTATCTCTGAATTGGTTTTTAAATGAGTACGTTTCTGTACTTGAACTCAGAGGAGAAAGATCAGTGTGTTGAACTTCATAGGACGTGGATGTCCACACCTTCATCTTTAGCCCTCTGTTTCCCCACGTTCCTGTGGGCCAGTTCATGTATTTCATAGCTTCAATAGAAATTTTGGGGAAAGCTGGAGAAGGAATAATGGTTACATTTTATGTGGAAAGGGATACTTGAGTATAAAACATTTCAGATAAGTACTTTTGGTAGGTAAATCTTTAGATTTTTTTTTTTTTTGTGGTACGTGGGCCTCTTACTGTTGTGGCCTCTCCCGTTGCGGAGCACAGGCTCCGGACATGCAGGCTCAGCGGCCATGGCTCATGGGCCCAGCTGCTCCGCGGCATGTGGGATTTTCCCGGACCGGGGCACGAACCCGTGTCCCCTGCATCGGCAGGCGGACTCTCAACCACTGCGCCACCAGGGAAGCCCAATCTTTAGGTTTTTAGTTAGAAAGTTTCCTAGCTTTCTCCTGAGTTTACCTTGGAGTATCTGAAATCCCTCATTTTCTTCATAGATATTTATTGAATTGGGCACTGTGCTGTTAAGGCAGATTGGCTTCCCTCAGGCCTCTCACCATCTCTGTGCTCCGTTTAAGATTCTCCCTGGTGGTTAATTCAGAATGGTACTGAAATAGGATTTTTAAGACCTGTAGATCTTTGAAGAGTCCCTTTATCTCTGAAGTTCTGTATTGAGGTACCAAGATAGAATTATTGTTTTGCTCTAGAGTCAGTTTTTTCTTCCCAGGATTAACTTTTAAAGAAAGATTTTAAAATATTTGTTCAACAGTGAAATTATCAAAAAAAAATACTTGTTTCCCTCAAAACACCCAATAGCCCTTAAAACGCCTCTTGGGTCATCTTTCATTGCTTGCATTATATGTTGGCTGTAACTTTTTGGAAACAAATGTCCGTATTAAATGGCTGTCAAGAAAATATTTTTAAAAAATAAGCTTTGTCCAGCAGGGGGGAGAAGATTTGATTTAATGGCAAACTTAAAGATGTCCCCCTTTGAATCCCATCTGGCCAATGACCAAATGCTCTCTAAGCAGGTGTTCCGTGTTCTAGGGAAAG
>NW_006779703.1:368678-387547 GCF_000442215.2 Lipotes vexillifer
TCTGCTCTTTGATGATCTCCCTCCGGCCAGCAGTACTGACTCAGGTACAGTCTTCAGGCTCTCCCAGGTGTGTGTCAACATGTCATCCTGGGATTGTAGTTGTCTCAATCTTTTTCCCTTTCCCCCATTTTCAACACACAGATGTTTTAGGTGTTGGACTGTCTTAAGTTTTGAATCCATGGCATCAGGTAAGGCAGAAAAATCCGCTAGTCGCTAGCCCTGAGAAACTGCATAAAAGTGTTGAGCAGTTTTCTCTGGTTCATTTGAGTGTTTAATATACTAGCTGGAATACGATTTAACTCTTTAAGGCAGATTTTTTTGTTTCCTTTGAAATGATAGGACTTTAAAATAAAATAGGTTCAAGGCATTATTTAGCACTGTATGAGTTGCCACTGGATTGACACAAGAGTTTTGAGTTTATTTCAATGACCTGTGTAGGTGTCCTGGTGGGATGGATTCTGAAACTTAAGCCTCCTCCTGGTTTTGTGGGCTCACTCCATGTTCTGCTGTGTTTCAGGATCGGGGGGACCTTTGCTTTTTGATGATCTCCCACCAGCCAGCAGTGGTGATTCAGGTAAGTGGTAGGGAAAAATGTCCAACATGCTGATGGAAATAATATGCACTATTTTACCCTTACATAAAATTTATTTATTTATAGCTTGTAACAAGCCTTAGGATGATATTAAATCATAATACAACATAAGGTTTATTAAAACTGAATAGATACCGGGCATTTCTTGGCAGTCCAGTGGTTAGGACTCAGTGCTTTCACTGCTGGGGCCAAGGTTTGATCCCTGGTTGGGGAACTAAGTTCCCGCAAAAAAAAAAACCCTAAATAGATACCATTAGGTGGGAGCAAAAAGACACTTAAATGCTACATCACTTTTTGGTGATTATTTTTTACTTCTTGGGGTTTAACCTCTTGCAACTGACTTTTAAGAAGTGAAGAGTCCAGTAATTTACTTTGATCTTTGTCATTAACGTGTTTTTTTTTTAATTAATTAATTTATTTATTTTTGGCTGTGTTGGGTCTTCGTTTCTGTGCAAGGGCTCTCTTTAGTTGTGGCGAGCGGGGGCCCCTCTTCATCGTGGTGCGCGGGCCTCTCACTGTTGCGGCCTGTCTTGTTGCGGAGCACAGGCTCCAGGCACGCAGGCTCAGTAGTTGTGGCTCACGGGCCCAGTTGCTCAGCGGCATGTGGGATCTTCCCAGACCAGGGGTCGAACCCATGTCCCCTGTATTAGCAGGCAGATTCTCAACCACTGTGCCACCAGGGAAGCCCCTGTTATTAACGTTTAAAAGAAAATCTCAGTCTGTCATTCTGGTTTTGCCTTGTTACATTCCTGACAGACGCAAATGTATCCAGCAGAAGTGTCTGAATACATGAAGTGCAGCTAAAGTCTTCTCAGTATCCCTGGTAAATAAGTCGTCTGTTTTATGCCACGTACATTAAAAAGAATTTTGATTTTAAGAAAATGAAGTCAGAATGACACTGCTTTACTGACTGGTACAGACCATGTGCAAGAATTTGAATTCTCGAAATTCAAGACCTTAGTTAATTATTTTCCAGTCAGTCTTTTTATGTTCTCAAGATTCTTTTTATTGATTTGATTTCATTTTTATCAAGCCTATTAACATTGGCTCTACCTGTTCCTGTAAATGTTTAACTTTTACCTTTATGTCCCAATTACACAGAAGGGGAAAATAGAGCCGATTCTTCTAGGTTGTCATATATGACGAATGTATTATTCCACTAACTGAGAACTTCTCACATGGAATTCCCCCAAAGGGAGGGGGAAGGTAGGGCAATGGTGGGGGACAGTAGGGATGCAGGCTGTCCTTTTTCATGTGCAGTTATCCTCTAGTGTAAAAAACCTTCCTTATGTTGTCAAATAGAACACTTGCTGCTTTTCAG
The DNA here is from genome assembly GCF_000442215.2 of Lipotes vexillifer. Classification (NCBI taxonomy): domain Eukaryota; kingdom Metazoa; phylum Chordata; class Mammalia; order Artiodactyla; family Lipotidae; genus Lipotes; species Lipotes vexillifer. The sequence continues at coordinate 370,592 of NW_006779703.1, forward strand.
GTATATTTTTTGTATTATTAATTCTTTACCATAAATTCATTGGAATTAGTCTAGAAAGTATGGATTAAATTAGGTATCAGTCCTATATTTAGAAAAAGTATCACAATCGTCTTACATAAGAAGTCTCAGGTTTTCAGGCTATGTATCCATACCAAAAATTACAGCATTCTCGTACAATTTACCCTAAAACCTCCCCAATAAAGACAGTGCACTTAGTTAAAATGAAAGTTAACGTGTGCAACTAGGGCTCTTAACAGATTTAATTTAAAAAAGGAAGATTCAGCATAGTTACATCTTAGTTATCCGCAGGGCAAAAGGCAATAAACTAGCAGCGACTTAGAAGACGTCAACACCATTGTTAACAAGCTTGATTTTTTTTTTTTGGATATAGAATCCAATCTTGTATCCAGTATTTAGGCTTTCTTGAGAAGACATATTTTTCTTCTCAAGCAGGCAAGAGCCATTTACAAAAATTGACTGCATTCTAGGCCATAAAGTAAGTCCCAATAAAGAATCAGCTTCATACGTAGACCGCATTCTCTGATGACAATGTGATTCACTTAGAAGTCAATAACAGTTTAAAACATTTCTCTGTTTTTCAATTTAAAAGAAAGGAAGATTCTTTTACATACACATTGGGAAAACTGGAACACAAACAGTAAGTGACAGGAGGCTAATGAAGACACCTTTGGGAAATCCGTGACATTGTCCCAGTTAATTTGCCTTACTATGTGGGGTGGGATGTGTGTGTTATACTGTTGCAGAAATCTGTCCTTTGCAAATAATTGACCTTCTTGCAGGCAGGGACATTTCTTTCCTTTTTTTTCTCAGTACTCAGAAATGTCTGGCAAAGAATAGTTGAATAAATAATAAATGATTGCATATGCTTTTATACCTAAATGCAGAGAATACTTAGGGCCATTTATTGGATACTTGATGGACCAGGCACTGTGATGAATGCTTTACATACCTTCTCCCCAGCAGTTTTCAAACAAGCCCCTGAGAGGACAGTATTCGCCCTATTACGGGTGAAGAAACTGAGGCTGAAGGTTAAGTAACTTGCCTTAAGGGCACACCCCTTGGAAGTGGCAGAACTGAGATTTGAAACTAGATTTCTGTTCCAAAATGCATACACACTGCAGGTGCTCTTAGCTCTGGCTTTGAATACAAATTCGTCCCTTTGCAAGTGGGAAGGGCCTCAGCAGTCCTGTTTTGCCTTTCAGGATACATACAGTTCTTAAAGCCTGATGTTTATTTTAAGCCTTTTTTGGCACTTGTTACTCTTTCTTTTTTTTTTTTTTGTGGTACGCGGGCCTCTCACTGTTGTGGCCTCTCCCATTGCGGAGCGCAGGCTCAGCGGCCATGGCTCACGGGCCCAGCCGCTCCGCGGCATGTGGGATCTTCCCGGACCGGGGCACGAACCCGTGTCCCCTGCATCGGCAGGCGGACTCTCAACCACTGCGCCACCAGGGAAGCCCTACACTTGTTACTCTTTTGAACTGGTTCAGAACATTTCACTTTGCAGATTTTGGAAACTTATTTATAAGTAAGGGCTTGTGGATGTAAAACATCATATATGTGCCATAGCCCCAAGATATGAATGTGTAGTTTTACCACTGAGAAGCCTCTCTTGCATGTCCTCTTATGCCAGTCTGAGCAGGGCCCGGATCTTAATTTGTGGTCTCACACTGTGGGTGCCCAGGCACCGCCCCACCCCTCAAAGTCATAGCCGTGACTGCTTTGCCTCTCTCTCTGCCAGGCCTTTCTCAAATGTCTTTTGTCTCTGAGGGCTGGGAGGGAGCCTGGTCTGCTAGGGACTCTTACCGTCTACAGCTGTGTTTCTGTCTGGCTTTGACTTTATATTTCCAGGTTCTCTTGACACTTCGATATCCCAGGTGGTAAAGAATGAAGGGAAAGGAGCAAAGAGAAAAACCTCTGAAGAAGAGAAGAATGGCAGTGAAGAGCTTGTGGAAAAGAAAGTTTGTAAAGGTTTTCAGACAGTTTGAAAACAAATGTATTAGACTTCATATTGTAAAACAACCCAGAGCAAAAAACAAGCTCAGCTTTCCAACGATGATACTGGATTGGCCAAAACGTTCGTTCTGTTTTAAGTAAAAATAAAAGACATTTTTCATTTTCACCAAGAAGTTCATTGAATAATGTATTCATTAACTGAATGACCTTTTTGGCCAACCCAATACTTCTTTTAATGTCTGTATTTAAGAAGTGGATGGGGTTTCTTATTTGCAAATAGATTTCCAAGTTTACTTTCGCTTCCTCTCTCTCTTTGCTCTCCATGTACATCTGTTACCTTTGGTCAGACAGGAAACCTGCATTTGTCCTTCAAGGGTTAAAAACCACAGGTAGTTCTTACTTAGCCTTCGTCAGAGAGTGTTTAGCTTATTGGCCCCCCAGTTCCTTGTCCCCAGCCTGTTGGTTAGCACTTGGGATTCTGTGAATAGCTCAGTAGGCAGGTCCCAAGAGACAGCCTGAGGCTGGAAAAAGCAATTGAAATTTGTAGTCAGCTTTGTAACATGTCACAGTGAGTGGGGAAGAAATGAAAAGTATCAGCTAAAGAGAAAAACTGGATTTTCACTTATTGCACCGGCCACTTTGTCTTGTGCCATAAGTGGTCTCAAGGCAGAGGCTGTAGGCTGCAGTGGAGGTGTGAGAGGACCTGCTCCGCCTCTGCTGTGAAGACGTGCGCTCAGCTTGGCTTGTCACTGCCTTGAGCCTGGAGAGCACTGTGCCTGCCACCAGCCACTCTTCAGAAAGCGCTCATTCTATCACTTCTATGGCTCTAGGTGTCAGAAAAAGCTTAAACCAGCCATTAAAGAGAAATTTCTGCACCTCCAGTGAACTCCTTTTTCCTTTCCTTCCTCAGTTAAAGTAAAAGCAGCTGATCTTACCATTTGTTCAAATTCTTCCAGCCTCAAGCATGGAAATATATATTTCCAGTGTATCCAACAGGGCATTAGGGATAAACTCTACTTGCTTGCATTCCTCTAAACTAGAAATTTTTCTGTCCTTATTAAATTATTGACAGACTAGATTTGCACAAAATTCCTTGCCCCAGTTCAAGTCCCACTTCTGTGGGATGACAGTACATTCCTTGCTCTGGTGCTTTGACTTAATGCCCTCGCAAGAGGAGCCATTCTGTACTAACTTGCTGTCATCTGCTGTCTCCTTTCCACTGCTCAGCCTTGCAGAGGCCGGCCCTGTCCAACAGTGGTCTGAATCTTGTAACAGACTTGCAGCCCGGGAGATGCCTTGAGGGGTATAGCTTATTTGTTTGCAGCATTAGGGCATTGCTGAGTAGAACAACCATAGTTCCCTCTCATTTGCTCTGGGACTAGGGCTTCTGGAGAGAAGGGCACAGTTTTGTATTGGCTTTTTGTTCTCTTTTTCTTAGGCTCTTCGGTGATCTTTGGTTTGAAAGGCTATGTGGCTGAGCGGAAGGGCGAGCGGGAGGAGATGCAGGACGCCCATGTCATCCTGAACGACATCACCGAGGAGTGTAGGCCCCCCTCCTCCCTCATGTGAGTGTCTGTGCTCCAGCAGCCTGATGGCATAAAAGTCTCTGTTCTGATGGGAACTTTGAACTGTATCCAGTTTGTGTTTATTAGAAGGATGTATTTCTTGAGCTGCTTGGTTCAACATCAGTAGTTCTCAGCTGGGGTTGGTTTTGCCCCCCAGGGATATTTTTGGTTGTCACAGTGGGGGATGTACTACTGGCATATGGTGACTGGAGGCCAGGATGTTATCCTGTAGTGCACGGGTTAGCCCTACAACAATTGTCCTGCTAAACTTGAGAAACCCTGCTAATTGGGAAATGACTCTCCCTATTTTGGGTCTTGGGGTGTGCTGCTTTCCACCAGTACCTGAAGAGGTTCTGGCAGATAGTATTCTTATTCTCTGACCCGGGAGATAGAGGGAGAAGCTGCTAATTACAGAGGCGAATGGTGACCCGGGAGAGCTAGTGCACATAGTGAGGGCCCAGAAAGAGCAAAAAAGCAGAAATGGCATCAAGAAGATTTCCTGCAGTTGTACAAACTAAAGTGAAGGAAAAGGCATGGAGGAAAAGCCATTGCTCACCAAGAGCAGGAATATGCTTTGGAGTTGCTTTTGAACCCAGGAAAGGGGCTTCTGGAGAGCCCCACGGGGGTAGGTATTTTCGGGATAGATTTAATTGAGGAACACTAAGCCATAACTAGCAAATACTACGCTGTAATATTCTGAGTTAACAACCACATGAAATTTATTTTTTCATGGCTTGTGATGTCCCAAATTGAAAAGGAATTCCAAAAATGTTTGAAAAAAGAGCAGCTCTGCAGAATAAATGTCATTTCTCATAGGCATTTTTGTTCTATCCTTTTTGAAACAGTTTTTTAATGACATTTATCCTATTTATGTTTTTTGGCAAAACTTGAAAGGGGAACAGGAATAAGACTAGTAAGATAGGCTTTAAGAATTCTATATTGGTCAGAGTTTGAGCAGGAATTCTAAAATTACCTATTCTCTCTCTCATAGATTTTTTTAAATAATTTTTTTAATATCGTTGTTGGAGTATAATTGCTTTACAATATTGTGTTAGTTTCTGCTATACAACAAAGTGAATCAGCTATAACTCTTACAGATATTTTTGACCGTCTTGGATCAGTAACTGTTTATCTGTGTGTTAGTGTTTGAAACTAAATCTGCTTTAAATAGAAAAAAGTTCTGAATTTTAGTTTAGTGAAAAATCAGGGTTAAGAGATCTTGATTTTTAAAAACAAGTGTGAGTTTTTAATTCTGAATTTAAAAATGTCACGGAAGTTACTTAAATGTTTGTCTCAGGTAATGTTAATGTTCGCTGTCTAAGAGTTAACAGCTTTTATGGAGAGGAGTAGTCTTTGGTGTGAGAATCTCTCTGACTCTCAGTTCATTGTTCCAGTACCCGGGTTTCATATTTTGCTGTTTTCGATGGACATGGAGGAATTCGAGCCTCAAAATTTGCTGCGCAGAATTTGCATCAGAACTTAATCAGGAAATTTCCTAAAGGTGAGACTGACAGCTAAATCGGTTCATGTTCATCTTGGTGTTGGCTGTTTGTGCTGATTAGTGACATGTCACTGGCTTTAGCAAAGAGTCCTTGGTGACTCTAAAAGAGCAGGGCTGAGAGGAGGTGGCTCCGAGGTGAGCAGGTGCAGTGGCCGTGCAGGTGTGCCTAGTATGGAACTGCTCGTGTCTCTGAGTGATTGGCCCCTCTCGTGGAATGTCTTTGGGTACAAGTGAGTGTCTTGCCTTTGTATTTGGGAGACTACTAAAACCAAATGCAGATGGCACTCACAGGTGAGGAAGCACAGATTGTGCTTGGTCGTAATACAGGAACAAAATGACAGTGGCGGGAGGATAATCTTCCCTCCTTAAGAGTTTGTTTTCTTTTGTTCCTTCTGTAATAGGAGATGTAATCAGTGTAGAGAAAACCGTGAAAAGATGCCTCTTGGACACTTTCAAGCATACTGATGAAGAATTCCTGAAGCAAGCTTCAAGCCAGTAAGTGTAATAACCACATGAAGACACGTGAGTGGAGTGCGCGTGTTGTTTTCCTAAACGCATTCCAGGCCTTCTACTGCAGTTTAATGCTAATGCTCACTGTCTGAAAAGTTCCTAGCACCAAGTAATCTCTCACAACTTGACAAAATCTGGAAAAGAAAAAAGCACGTATCAAAGAAACCATCCATTTTAAAAGTGTAAGACACTCCCCATTCAGCTCTGGAAATTAGTCTCAAAGTGCTAGCGTGTTGGTGGTGACTGTATTTCTGATGTGTTTCCCCCCAGGAAGCCTGCCTGGAAAGATGGGTCCACCGCCACCTGTGTTCTGGCTGTAGACAACATCCTTTATATTGCCAACCTCGGAGACAGTCGGGTATGTGACACCGGAGCCACCTACTTAGATAACAGCGCGTCACGTGGGAGAAGAGCTGTAGGAGCACCTGCTGAATAAGGTTGCAGCGACGATGGCTGGGTCGGAGTCTTCCTTCTTGTGGGGTTGCTGCAGGGGTTCTGCGGCAGCGTTTAAGTTCTGGGTCAGGGAACAGCAGCTGAGCTTGAGGCTGTTTGTTCTCTGAGAAGGCTTATACCCTGTCTGTCAGATACAGAGCTGTGAGTTGGAATTTAATTGGCCTGCAAGTACCTTAAATATTCATCTTCATTTCTCTGACCTCAGGCCATAATGAGTGAATAACTCCAAAGCTGTAGCTAGAAAGTGCTAGATGATGTGACATATATCCGTTGAGCCCAGTACACATAGCTGAGGGAGAAACCCGATGATTTCCCACTGGTGACATCCTGTGTCCCAGTCCCAGCTGTGGGGAATGACTCAGAGCTGGAGGGCGGTGCTCTGCAGGGTCTCTGCAGTCCCTCCCACCTCCCCTGCCAGGAGCGGATGTTCACCTCCATTGCCACTTGCTTTTCAGCCATTCTCCATGCTTGTTCAGCAGTCACTGGACAAAGTGACCTTCCCACTCTTACTAGCATCTTCAGACGTGGAAATAGCTGCTCCCACCCCTGTTGCTTTTAGGGTGATCTATAAATATGGAGCGCTAGGAGCTGTAGCATCACAGATGACAGCCCTGCCCTAGTAGAGTTCATATTCTGGTGATGTTTTAGTGGGTCTGTCTAGTGGACTGTCTCTTGTACATAGGTGTTTAGATCAAAGGACTTAAAAAAACAACATGAGTAAAACTGGCCAAAAAATGAGAGACTTTGGAGTCAGGCCCAAGTTTGAGTCCTGGCCTTGCTCTCTGACTCTAGGCACGATGCTTATCCCCTGGGCCTCAGGCTTCCTCCTCTGTAGAATAAGAGGTTTGTCCCGAAGTTACCACACAGTAAACATGGTGGCGGGAACCCACGGAGAGGTACTTGGTCAGCCCACCGAACTGCCCTCATCTTTGCCATTGTAAACTCTTGGAATGGTAACGCCTAAAGGGGCCTTGGTACCTGTTAGGTCCTCCCTTTCACATCACAGATGAGAAGATAATGGCCTAGTGAGGGTGAGCAGTGAGCTGTGGTCGACCAGCAGAGTTTGCACCAGAGTTGAGACCCAAGCCCGGGGCTTCTCTCCCTGAATTTTTTTGTGACACCACTTTGCTACTTGTACTTTTGATGCTTGATCCACTGAACTCAAGTTTGTCAGCAGGAGGCTGAATCTGAAACTCCATTGTTAACCTTTCTTCAGCTGTCAACTTTAGGTGCTGGGCTCATTAAATTTCACAGCCATTGTACTCTCCATCTTCCCAGGCAATCCTGTGTCGTTACAATGAGGAGAGTCAAAAACATGCAGCCTTAAGCCTCAGCAAGGAGCATAATCCAACCCAGTATGAAGAACGAATGAGAATACAGAAGGCTGGAGGGAATGTCAGGTAACCGGGGAGTGACGGGAACTCGGGAAGGAGGGTTCACTTATGTAAAAGCAGCCTTGAGACCTCTGAGGGTGGAACGTTCTGTGTCACACAGTCTTCAGCGTAATGAGAGTCTGTATGAGGTCTCACCTGGTGAAGTTGAAGTAGGTGAACGAGTGTTGTAGGATTTCACCTGTGTCCAGGTGGGAGCAAAAAACGTGTACAAGAAACATGCTGCCCTACGTTTGCAAAAGGAGGAGACCTGTCTCAAATTCAAGTTCACCGTTTGCAGCATTGTCTCTGGTCCTGGTAACTCTCATAAAAGCTGTCATTTGTCACAACCCGGTAAGCTGCAGTTTTCGGCAAATTCTCCAGAGAGAAAATCTAAAGTGGTTAAGACAGTAAATGTAAGACAGTGTGTGCTGATCACCTCTGGTCTTCCTGGGGAACAACTTATCTAGCCCAGACAGCCGCTCTTACCTGGCTGCGTCCACGGCAATTCCAGTTCATCTCTCTTTACACCTTTGAAGAGTGTGTGCTGGCTCTAGTTTATCATCTGCCATCTCTCAGGTAGTTAAAGGAGGGCTTAAGTCTTTTCTGCAGTTTAGGAGAATTACACTTTAAGGACATTGCATTATGAATTTGATCAGAGGTGTTTTCTGGTTCATCTTACAGTTTGACCCCATGAGGATTTTGTCTCCTGTTGGAGATATGGGAGAAGTAATATATCAGGGTAAGAGTGCAGTTATTTGTCCTTGGATGTGTAGTTCCTCTTGTTGTTTATTTGGGGCAGTTTGTATTATTGCTTCAGGCTGTTTCTAGCCAGGGGTGCAGGGAGGTCTCTGGAGAGCAGTTAGAATTCTTAGGGTTGGTTAAAAAAACTCCTGGGTTAGTCAAAGGTGATTTGGGTCTTGGTTGTGGCTGTCTACATGAGCATCGACGGAACTGTAGGCTGGGTTCAGACGTTGGCCAGTGCTCTGTGCCTGACTTCTCCCCAATGACTGCTGTGGAAGTTAATGCCCGAGAATGTGACCCCAGTGTTAGTGTCAGCATCACCTTTTCTGCCCTTTATTATAACTTTAAAATGCTGCTTTTGCCTGAACTCCTTGAAAAGATTTTGACATTGGCAGTCCTATGGCTGAAAGTAAGATTAGCTGCATTGCATTTACTTCCTGTTTCCCCGTCCCTACTTGCTAAGAACAGTGTGGGCTTAGGGTGAGCCCCTCAATTTAGAGAAACGGGGTGGGAGGCTCAGAGACAGCAGGGGCTTTCTGTTCCTGAGCAGCAGGGCCAGGCTGTGGCCCATCTCCTGCCTGAGGCCAGGGGTGGCATGCTTTTTCTTTTCCTTCACCCCCTCCTCCTTTTATTATTAAAATTTTCAAACATGCAGAAAAAATTTTAAAAGAGTAAACATTTCAATATCTACCACCTAGATTCAGTAGTTAACATTTTGCCATTTTGCTTTGTCTGTTTATGTGTGTGTTTGGCTGAACTATTTAAAAGTTAGTTGCAGACATAACACCTAAGAAAATAATAATTCCTTAGGTTGTATTAGGATATCTAATATCCCGTCTGTACTCATATTTCCCCAGTTGTCCCCACAGTGTCTCTGTTTGAAACCAGGGTCTGGTCAGTGTTCGCATCTACCTTGGACTCATATCTTTCCGTGTAGAATCGTCTCCACTTGTACTAGGCTTGGATCATCACTAGTCAGCACTTGTATAGGGTCACCAGTGCTGTTTTTTCATAGTATCGTTTAAGTTGCTTGTGTGTATTTCTTGTAAACTAGAAGTTAGGTCTAAAGGCTTCTTTAAATTCAGATAAGACATTTTCAGCAAAAATATTTGATGGGGGATGCTATGTACTTGATAGTCCCTCACTTCAGTAGCCATGTAAGGTCACTGGTGTGATACTGATTCCATGCTGGCTACCATGGCTACCATGTGGTGACAACAGATGGCTCCAGAGTGAAAGGACGTGTTTCCGTGTAATCAGCCCATGATCCGGGGAGATACACTTGAGCACCTTGTGAACATTGTGGCCCACCAGCCTTTCAGCTGACGGTTTTAGCATCCCTTAGTGATCCTTGCACGAATCATTTATTTCACAGGGATGGCAAAGATGATCATCTGCTTCTGTGCTTCCTTCTACGTGTATTGACAGGCATCCTATAAAGAAAGGCTTTCCTTCATCAATAGGGGATGAACCATAGTTTCTCCCTGAAAGCAGGGTAAATGTTGAATTCTTTAATCACCATTTGCAGAGTGAGAGCCACCCACAGTTGTGGAAACTAGTGTTTTCTTTCCCTTCTCTGCTTCTCTCCATCCCCTTTTCCTTGCTCCATGAGTCACTGCAGGTGCCTTTATGTATTGGAGGTGCTGATTCTAGCTGTAGAGGCAGGGTGCTCTGCTGCCCACATGACCTCATCTGTGGCCAGTGGGAGGGAGCTTCGGCTTGCTTCAGACACATCTGCCTTTGTCTTAAAACTGAGCTCCATATGCTGGGGATGCTTGTTTCAACTGCAGTGTCATCAATTCTGTGTCTGTTCTAGGACAGAGCCAGGAAACACACACACACACACACTCACTCTCTCTCTCTCTCTCTCTCTCTCTCTCTCTCTCTCTCTCTCTCTCTCTTTAAGCTGTGAGCTTAGACTGCTATTTCTCATTCACATTGGACACTTACAGGGCTTTCTCTTAACTTCTTTGATTCAGTAGTTGTAGTGTCTTCTTTTATGCTGAAAATCTTGGTTCCTAACAACATTAGTATATTTATTTGCCAAAATAGCTTGGAAATCATAGTATCAACAGTATCACTGTTAATGAATTTGAGTTCCTTGTGGTTCTCTTATCTTTAGTCTGTGCTTCACTGAGGATATACAGAGTACTGTGTGTAAACATGGAATAATTATTTTCACTGCAGTTTTGTTACACTCTGTTTATTATGATCATTAGTTTCAGTTTGCTTTCAACTTCAGGGCTTTTCCTGCTGGTGGGAATGTAAAATGGTGCATCTGCTGTGGAAAATAGTTTGGCAGTTCCTCACAAATTAAAAATAGATCTATCGTCACAACATTGTAAATCAAGTGTACTTCAATAAAAAATAAATTTAAAAATAAATAGATCTACCATATGATCTAGCAATTCCACTCCTGGGTATATACCCCCCAAAATTCAAAGCAGTGGATTTGAAGAGATAGGCGTGCACCCATGTTCATAGCAGCATTTTTCACAAGAACCCAAAGATGGAAGCAACCCAAGTGTCCATCCATAGATGAAGTGATGAACAAAATACGGTTTCTCCATACAATGGAAATACTATTCAGCCTTAACAAGGAAGGAAATCCTGTCGCATGGATGAACCTTGAGGACATTTTGCTAAGTGTTAGAATAACCTAGTCACAGAAGAGTGACTGCTGTATGGTTTCACTTATATGAAGTCCCTGAGTGGTCAGAATCGTCACCGGGACAGAAAGTAGGGTGGGAGTTGTCAGGGGATGGGGAGGGGGAGTTGGTGTTTAATGGCCGCAGAGTTCAGTTTGGGAAGATGGGAAGGTTTTTGGAGATGGATTGTGGTGATGGTTGCACACCAACGTGAATGTACTTAATGCCACTCAACTGTACGTTTAAAAGTAGTTAAGGGCTTCCCTGGTGGCGCAGTGGTTGAGAGTCTGCCTGCCAAGGTAGGGGACACAGGTTCGTGCCCCGGTCAGGGGAGATCCCACATGTCACGGAGCAGCTGGGCCCGTGAGCGATGGCCGCTGAGCCTGTGTGTCTGGAGTCTGTGCTCCGCAACGGGAGAGGCCACAACAGTGAGAGGCCCATGTACCGCAAAAAAAAAAAAAAAAAAGGTCTTAAGGGACTTGCCTGGTGGCACAGTGGTTGAGAATCTGCCTGCCAAAGCAGGGGACACGGGTTTGAGACCTGGTCTGGGAAGATCCCACATGCCACGGAGCAACTGGGCCCGTGAGCCATAACTACTGAGCCTGCACGTCTGGAGCCTGTGCTCTGCAACAAGAGAGGCCGCGATAGTGAGAGGCCCGCGCACCGCGATGAAGAGTGGCCCCCGCTCGCCGCAACTAGAGAAAGCCCTCGCACAGAAACGAAGACCCAACACAGCCAAAAATAAATAAATAAATTTATTTAAAAAAAAAAAAAGTTAAGATGGTAAATTTTATGTTACATGTATTTTTACCACCATTTTAAAAATGAAAACCCCCCCGCATTTACGTGGTTAATTATCTAAGTTAAATAAAAGGCACAGTTAGACATGCTTTCGTCTCTGTTCCCTTCACCCTTATTTCATGATTCTTTCCAGTGTTTCTTTTTACAAAAGTAAGCAAATCCACGTATGTATTTTTATTTTCCTACTTGCTTATACTGAAGGTAGTATACTGTATGCAGCAGTGCGTTACACCTTCAGGTGACTTCCTCGGAGAAGGTGAAAACAGTTTTGTGTTTATTTTACAAGGAAGGCAACTGAACAGCTGAAGGAAAACTTGCACATGTAGCATTGAGTGTCAGATTTGCAGTACTTGTGCTGGTACAGGTCTCTGATGGCAAAAAGAAACAGTTCTGGAATCATACCTGCAGTCTTCTCTATAGCACCCATCGTATTAATACACCGGATCTTGGCATCTGCAATCTTGGGATGGTCAGAAGAGGATGGAGCGTCCACCTCCCAGCCTCAGCTTTGTGAGCCTGTCAAGACCACTGAGTCCCTGCATTCGCTCACCTGCCAGAGTTGCTGAAGTCCGAGCAGGGTCTGGCTTGTCCTCACAGCCAGATTGGCTGTCTCAGTGCCTCTCTCTCCGATTGTGAAGGGAGAACCGGAACAGAAAATGGCAGCAAAAAGAGCTACGATCAGGGGACTCTGTTGAACGACTTTCCCACCAATAGAACAGCAGTCCTCTGATGGCTGGGCAGCTGGGAAGGAGATGAGGGACAAAGCGGCGTGGAGCAAAAGTCGCTTGAGGGCGGGAGGCCAGGCCTGTGGACGATTGGTACCGAGGGAGGGCACGTGGGTCGTGAGTGTGGACCTCAAAGCCCACTCCCTCCTCAGCATGGTGGTCTTGGGGGAGAGCTTTGAGGGTAGCGGGAGGAGTGGGTTTTCAGCCGTTTGCTGAGGGAGAACCCGCTGCAGAGCACGCAGCTTCCTATTGTGCGTTTAGGAAGCTGGCCGCGTATCGGGTGCGCGTGGAGGAGCTCTGCTGAGGGGGATTGGAGCGCGCCGGGAGGTGCGAGCCCACACATCCACGTGGCTGGTTCCGGACAGGTCTCGTCGGGTGTGGTCCTGTTCCAGTTGTCACTGACCATGAAGGCAGGTGGTGTGGCTTCATGCTCTTGTGATGCACAGCCTTAGAGCTGGCACTGGCCTCTGGAGCTGACTGGCGTTTGCACACGCACGTCTTAGATAGGCTGTCACGCTGAGTGCAGGCAGTGACAGCCAGCTTGCAGTGTCCGTTTCTGAAGTGTAAGTGGCTTTTCCTGGGTCTGCGATTCTGTCCGTTGTTGCTTTCTCCTGTCACTCCAGTAGTTGAGTGAGTGTAAGATTTCCACTCTGTGTAGAACTTTGCTCAGTAAACAAGAATGGAAATGGCAGCTTCTGTGTTGTGGCGCACACATTTTTCTTCATTAGACTCAGGAATTGTTCCACGTTTTGTGTACTGAGTTGTGCTGGTAGTAACTGGGGCTTTGGGACCTGCCATTGCACACAATCTCGTTGAAAGAAGCCGGGTTTATGACTCGGGGGTGGGGTTGGGTGCGCACCAGGCACCCAGGTCCTTGGTCCTGCAGAAGCGCTTTGCTGGCTTCTCGCAGTGCTCATGCTTTGAGCTCCTTCCTCAAAGGCGCTCCTGAGGCTGAGGGATCCCGCCCCCCGCCCCACTTCACTCTTCAGCTTGGCCCCTGTGCACTTCGGCCCCTCTTGCTGCGCGTTCTACTGTTTGCACTTGAGAAGACTGCTCAGCTCTTCACAGACACCGGCAGAAGTCTTCGTTGCTGGTGATTCAGCTGTGACCACTGGGAGGGTGAGGGCGACTTTGTGGGCACAGTGAAGGGCCAGGGGCCAGGCTGAGCTCTGACTCTATGAGACAGCAGCCCAGACCGAGGCAAGCAGCTTCTGGCCATGTGTGTCCATCACACAGCATCTCCAGAGCTTGTTCCATCGTTTGGGAGCCCCGTGGTGACAGTACACAGCTTTGCTGTTTGCTGAGTGCTCTGACGTACCTTGTCGAGCGTGGGTTCTGGTTTTACACATGAGGGTCTAGATGCTTGGGAGGTTGCAGCTGTCCGAGGTCACACAGCAAGTACACCGCCAGAATTGTCCTTGGGAGTGTCAGGCTAGGGACTGTTTCTCCTGCTGACAGAACTCTGTCTTACAATGTGGAGTCCTTTTATAGGTCACCTTCCCATCTCCCTGTCCCTCATCTAAAAATAGAATGGGTGGAAGTATAATGCTGTGCAGAACAACTCTGCCATTTGTATTTAAGTCACATTAAATCATTTTCATACCCAGTGTAAAGAAAACTCGCTTCCAAGTCTGGGAATAATCACTTTCAGGTATTTTCTGAATCTGATTAGAGTGAAATGCAAAATATCCCTCTGTTCCAGCTATTCTTAACTCTGGTGACATGGTTGAATCACGTGAGAAGCTTTAAGATAAAAATAAAGCCAGGTCCCCATCTAATCAAGTTTGACCCTGGGCTGTGGGCAAATCAATGGATTAGGCCCAGGGCTGCCATATGCCAGCTAGAGGGGGCGCTGTCCCCATCAGTGTGCTGTTGGGCTGAGGAGCCAGGGGCAGCAGGAGTGTGAATGACCTCGAACAGAGAAGACTCAGCACAAAGATGCTCAGACGCTGCTGTGTATTAGAGGCTAGAGATGTGCATTCCACAGGTTACGTCTTTTACTCTATCCCACTTTTCTGCTTTTAAGATCGGATTCTGAGTACTGTGACCGTGATCTGTCAGATGGAATCTGAATTTGCTTTTCCCCTCATTTTAGGGACGGGCGTGTCCTGGGTGTGCTGGAGGTGTCCCGCTCCATTGGGGATGGGCAGTACAAGCGCTGTGGGGTCACTTCTGTGCCAGATATCAGACGCTGCCAGCTGACCCCCAACGACAGGTAAAACCTCCCAGAGGCACAGGTGTGCACACACATGGTTTTGTTTCTCTTCTGATTTCTTCCAGTTTGTGTAGTGAACCTGGGGTGGGCAGCAATGTCTCGGGCACTGTGCTAGGCCCTAGAGGTGCAGGGATAGATAAAATACCGTTTCTGCTCTCGTGGGGTCCACATTTTGCCGGGGGGAGCACCTGTGAATGGGCGGTTCCAGTCTAGTGTGTCTTAAGAGTGTGGGGTGCTCTGGGAGACTTTGGCCGTGGGGGGAGAGAGGCATCCTTGCTGGAGAAAAGAGAAGGGCTTTTTGGCAGAGCGGATACAAGGGACAGGATGGAAATGTGGCCAGGCAGATGCCATAATAGGGAGTCAGGAAAGTGATGGCAGGGTACCTGGGGACAGATTGTAAAGGCCTGGATTCTTTGCTGAGGAGCTTGAATTTTAGCTCATAATTGGTGGAGAATCCTGGGAGGTTTTTAAGCAGAGTCAAGTTACGTTGAGAAAGAGACCCCTTGTTTAACTGTCCAGCCCCTAATTCTGAGCTGCTTGAAGGTGAGGCACCATGCCTAGCGACAGAAGCCCTCAGCAAGTCAGTGTTGGAGGCTGGAGTAGGACGGAGCCCAGCGGCCAGTTAGGAACTGATGCACTGGCCCTTGCTGTGGGTGGGGATGGGGGAGGTGAACTAAGGCAGCAGTGGAAGGAGACCAGGGAGGCCAGTGATGCGAGGGAGGAGCCTTACCCCGGCCCCCCACCTGCTGAGCAAGCGTCTTGGGACACGGTTCCATCAGTTCCTCTGGTTTTCTAGATGATGCCTCAGGGGAGTCTCGTCTGTCCCCACATTAGACCAGGCCCCCTGTTGTGTGTACTGCTCAAGCTCCCTCTGCTTTGGATCATGGTTGTGTGTTTGTATGGCCAGTTGCTTAGGGTCTCTCACCTCAGTGGAAGGGGCCGGCACCTGCTTGGACCTGTGCCCTGCTAGGTCCCAAGCACGAACTATGTGCCTGGTAGATACGTGTTGAATGAATGCCCAGTCAAAAGAGGAAAACCAGGACCTGGGTATTAAAATGAGGAGAAAAGGGTGTTAGATCTATGGGGGAACTGTCCTAGGAGAACCAGAACTGTCTCGTCTCATCCATCATTGTTCAGAAAGACTTTCCTTGGGAAGTCTAGAGGGGGCTTTGAAAGGGAGGTAGTCCTGTTCTCAGATGGTAAAAGTGGAAGGTGGTTCTCCCTTCACGTGGGGAGTGAGTGCTTGAGAACATTCCTTAAGTCCACAAACTGTCAGTTTTATTGGGTGGGCCAAAAAATGCCTTTGGTTTTTTAAGTAAAAATAAAAGACACATTTTTCATTTTCACCAAGAACTTTATTGAAGAACGTATTCACCCTTTTGTTCCACTACCTTCTGCCATTTTTCAGGCAACTTCACAATCCCATCTTCGCAAAACTTTTTATCTTTTTGAGCAAAGAACTGTTCCAGGGGCCTTTTACAGTCCTCCAGGGAATCGACATTGTTTTCCATTGAGAGAATTTTGTAAAGACTGAAATAAATGGAAATCCGAAGGTGCAATGTCTGGTGAATACGGTGGATGAATCAAACTTCCCAGCCAAGCTGTAACAGTTCTTGCCTGGTCATCAAAGAAACATGCAGTTTTGAGTTATCCTGCTGGAAGATTATGCATTTTCTCTTGACTAATTCTGGACACTTTTCGTCGAGTGCTGCTTTCAGTTGGTGTAATTGGGAGCAGTACTTGTTGGAATTAATCGTTTGGTTTTCCAGAAGGAGCTCATAATAGAGGACTCCCTTCCAATCCCACCATATACACAACATCACCTTCTTTGGATGAAGACCGGCCTTTGGTGTGGTTGGTGGTGGTTCATTTCGCTTGCCCCACGATCTCTTCCGTGCCACATTATTGTCACTTTTCATTGGCCATCATGATTTGTTTTAAAAACGGAACATTTTCATTACATTTCAGTAGAGAATCACATGCGGAAATGTGGTCAAGAAAGTTTTTTTCGCTTAACTTACGTGGAACCAAAACATCAAAGCGATGAACACAACCAAGCTGGTGCAAATGATTTTCAGCGCTTGATCTGGATATTTCGAGTGTGTCGGCTGTCTCCTGCGTGGTATAACGTTGATTGTTCTCAACTAATGTCTCGATTTGATCACTGTCTACTTCAACTGGTCTACCTGACCGTGGAGCGGCGTCCAGTGAGAAGTCTCCAGCACAAAACTTCACAGACCGCTTTTGACACATTCGATTAGTCACAGCACCTTCTCCATACACTGCACAAATCTTTTTTTGCATTTCAGTTGCGTTTTTACCTTTCTTGAGATAATCATAATATGCCGAAAATGTTGCTTTTTTTCCTCCCATCTTCAGTATTAAAACGGCTACACAAAAATTCACCAATTTTGATGTCTTTTTTTTTTTTTTTTTTTTGCGGTACACGG
>NW_006779703.1:389437-395905 GCF_000442215.2 Lipotes vexillifer
TGCGGTACACGGGCCTCTCACTGTTGTGGCCTCTCCCGTTGCGGAGCACAGGCCCCGGACGCGCAGGCTCAGTGGCCATGGCTCACGGGCCCAGCCGCTCCGTGGCATGTGGGATCTTCCCGGACCGGGGCACGAACCCGCGTCCCCTGCATCGGCAGGCGGACTCTCAACCACTGCGCCACCAGGGAAGCCCGATAAGTCTTTTTTTTTAATGTACGCTGATATGACAGCTGTCACATACAATCTCACAAAATTGTTTCGAATGAAGTTAAAGACAACTGAGTGCTGCTAGAGCCATCTTACGAAAAAAAACCGAACGAACCTTTTGGCCCACGCAGTATGTTTGGGAAATGGCTCGAGGCATGTGGTGATAGAAATTTAGCATGTATTTATCATAACACCTGATGGATTTTATTTGGTGATTTTCCTAGAGTTTGTCTAAGAAGTGGGTTTGGGTTAATCCATGATTTTTGGTGAACAGAGAGTCCCAGTTTTGATGTATAACGTTTCACCTACAAATATTTTTAAGTAGTTTTAACCTTTGTCTCGTAGAAGTTAAATTGGTTTTAAAAAATGTTTAGCCTTTGAGTAGTTGGACAAATATTTTTACCTCCACTGCCAGGCCATTTAATAAAGTTTGCTGCTGAAACCCACGTACGTTTCTTCTCTGTGTTGTAGGTTTATTTTGCTGGCCTGCGATGGCCTCTTCAAGGTCTTTAACCCAGAAGAAGCGGTGAACTTCATCTTGTCCTGCCTTGAGGTAAGAAGTGTCACAAGGGAGAGGGTGCCAGTCGTCCCAGCTGCACTTGGGCTTTAGAGGAGAAGTGCCGAAGCCCTCCTTCCTCCCCCACGTTCCCTATAGTTGGGAGTGGGAACTCCAGCCCGGGGACTCACCGGTCAGTTTGTCCTGCCTGCCCTGATGGGGACTGGGGAGCAGTTCTTCCTTGTGGCAGTGGTGTCTCAGGAGAGTGATGGGGTGCAGGGTCCCCACTCACCAGTGCCCCCTTCCTGTCCGGTAGGATGAGAAGATCCAGAGCCGAGAAGGGAAGCCCGCCGTGGATGCCCGCTACGAAGCCGCCTGCAACAGGCTGGCCAACAAGGCGGTGCAGCGGGGCTCGGCGGACAATGTCACCGTGATGGTGGTGCGGATAGGGCACTGAGGTGCTGCGGGCTGGAGCGCGGCGTGGTGTTGACTTCCAATGTTCATTTTGTGTGTTGTGCACATTATGTGTTTCTTGTACTCCTGTTGGATTCCCATGGTTGTAAATAAAGGTTTCGTTGTTTTTTTTTCTAGACTTTTGAGTTATCTTATTACATTTTGAGCAGCTCTTGACCTTTCAGAGGTTGTGTTTGCTTTCGAATATGCTTTGGGTCTCTCTTTGTTAAAACCATTATAGGCATCTTGGCCTACAGGCCAGTGATAACGGCCCATCCTTAGTAAGCCGCTCGTTGTGCAGTGCTTTGTAGTTTATGCGTACCTTTCCTGTGCTGTTTCACCCTCCTGATAACTGCTTGGGGAAGTGGCATTTTACAGTGAGGAAATCGAGGTAATGACTGGATTGGACAGGCCACGACCAGAGCCCAGGGCTGCTGGAGCACTCTGGCTGCTTTCAGTTTTCTATACAAAAATAAGGTTACAAAACGTTATGCGGCATGGTCTCAGGCTCAGTTAGGGGAACAATATGAGGTCGTCATTCTGTGGAGCAGTGTGCCCACAACGGGCCCTCCAGAAACACCACAGGATTCTGCTTATTTCCAATTCTGTGATGACAGATGCAGTCTGGCTGAGGGACTCCAAGAAGGGCTGGGTTTACTGGGTCTCAAGTCTGGGTCCCCTGGGTGTAAAATGCGTACTTTTCCAGGTTTGAGCAGTTAAGCTGCTGTTCCCTGTGGCCAAGTCCAGCCTCCCGTCTTAGGAATGTGCAGTCAGTTGGTTCTGTGCTGGGCTGAGGTTGATGGTCACGATCACACTTCTGTCAAAGATGTTAAAAATTCATGATGAGCCTACTCAGAAAAACAAACTTTAAAATTCTTTACAAGCCCTTATTTATATGTAAAGCAGGCCATTGGTATTGCTGTAATTAATTAGTAAAGCAGCTTTTAGGTCTGTGTAAATGCTGCCTCAGGATGATGTAAGATTCTGAAAATTTGCTTTTGAAGCTGTTTTGTCATGCTTGCTGGCCCTGCCCAGCCTGCGCACATGGCCTTATCACCTCGTCAGTTCTGTCAGTGGGACTGGCCTCCCTACAAGTACCTCGGGAGTTTTTCCTGCACACCCTTCCCCAGAGTGTTAAGAGCCAGGTTTCACTCCTGCTGAGGACTGGGACGACGCGGTGTGGTGTCGCGGAAGGAAAGAACCTCAGCGTCTCAGAATTGGGAAGTGGGACAATTTATTCAATAAACATTTTCTTACAGCAAACAAGGCACTAGTCTGTGACCATGTATCCCTAATCCCCAGACCACTAGTGTCCTAGAGCTGGGAGAGGCTTGGCGCTGGGCTTCCCTGGACGGGCTCTCCCTGCCACCTTCTCCATGGGTCTGAGGGCCCCCATGGGCTGGAAACATCCTTCCGCCTCCCCTCCCAGAGCTCACTCCTCCGTCCTTGGTGAGCCTGGCCTAAATGACTAAGACTCTAAATTTTAAGGTCTGCCCTTTGTTTCTGTAATTTTGTATAATCATAAAATAATTCTCAAAAGTCAGTTTATATATATATGTGTGTGTATATATATATATATATATATATATATATTCCACCTGACAATATAATACAATAAATACTTCAATAAATTGCTGTATGACACACTCATATTGAGAAAACGAAAGAGATCTGTGGGTTTTTCAAGGGTAAAAGATAGCTTCTCTAAAATATCTGTGCCCACTGGATACAAAGTGAAATCCAGAAAAGGGCGTGGCCACACCATCCCTTATCAAAGAGCATGGGCAGGCAGGACACCGGCCAGCTGGCACTTCCTGGTAGGGCGGGTACGAGTCCTACTGAGAACTGTGCCAGGACTGCCAAAGGGCACAAATGTCTGAGCCTGACTGTGGCGCTGGAAGCTTAGGGCCCCGGGGCATCAGCTAGGCCTGGCCACAGTCACCTGCTCTTCCCAAGGCCAGCTAGAAGGTTATGGTGAGAGGTGACTGCAGCCATTGCCCCCTTCTCTCCCAGGCCTGAGCAATGGCTTGCCAGACCAGCTTGGCCCCCAGGACATCTTATGGTACCCCATTCCTGTAGCCTGTTTTGTGTGTGGGTACAGGGGTCGGGTAACTTCCTCAGCAGGCAGCGGGGGCCCTGCATCTTGAAAGAAATTGCAGCAACTCCCAGACCCCCATCACCACTGCTACCCGCATCCCATCACTGCTGCAGCAGCACAGAAGGACTTGGGACCCGGTCTTCCCAGGACACCCATCTGAGCTTGGGGCCACATTCCCACCCCCGTGGGGAAGATTCTTTCAAGAGCCCCAGAGCCCACTGGGTCCCAGTGGGGCTAGGCAGCGGTTGGGCACCGAGAGCCTGTCAGCTTGTGGGAAGCGTCCGCTTCATCCGTGCAGATGGGCAGGCAGGGCCTGGCCATCCCTGACCTCCAAGGGTGTTCTAGCTCCTTCATCTGGTGGGTGGATCCCAGCAGTGAGCCAGGGCCGCAAGGGGGTGGGCGACGGAGGGGGAGGGTGCAGCTCCTATGTGGAAAGGCTGGGTGAGCGTGCAAGTGACTTTGCACATGTCACAAGTGAAAACAGCTCCAGACTGTCACTGTCCCCCTTCAGCCCCCATCCAGTGTCTCTCTGGTGCCTGCGGCTGCTATGCCCCGGGACCACAAGAAGAGGCTTGGGCCCCGTGGTCCCACGGGGGGCAGGACCCTGAGGTCCACGGCAGGCTAAAGGCAGGGCTGGGAGAGGGGCAGGTGGGGACCAGGCAGGCTGGGTGGCCTTTGCCCTCCGTCCTGGCACTCCCAGCAGGCAGCCCGTGAGAACACTAAGAAAGATGGAAGAGCTGGGGCTGGGCCACAGCAATGAAGCTGAGGCTGCCAGGGCCACTGGGGCCAGGAGGGGCCCAGGTCTGCAGCTGGGGAGGGACAAAGCACGTGCTCCTGGGCACGCTGAAACGTCTCCCCTTTAACTTAAGCTGGCATCCTGAAATCATTCCCAGTCTGGGACTGCCAGTTTGCGTGTCACCTCCTCGGGCTGCCTGTAGTGGCATCTCTGGGTTGAACTGCGGCGGCCAGTGTGGGCAGTTCGGCGGGCTCCCTCCTGCGTGTGGCCCCTGCCACTCCGCCACGGCCCCAAGATTGTTTGCACTCCTGCTCCGTTTGCCCGGCGAGAGGGGGGGCCTGGGGTGGCCGATCATACACCGAGGAGGACAGCACTGAAGTGGGAGCCACTGCGCACTGTGAGGGAGGAGCTGCTGGCATTGTCCAGGAAGACGGAGGTGTACTGCCCCGCCTGCGGGGAAGGTCAGCGTCAGCCTGGATGCCGCCGGCCTGCAGATGCGCCAACCACACACCATGCCCGCCCCGCCCCGCCCAAGGACAGGAGCGAGAGCCGCAGGCCTTGCCCTCAAACCCAGCACCCCTGATGCCTGGTCTAGTGCCTCCTCCCCAGCTCCATCAGCCCCGGCACCAATGGGCTCCCTGTAGTGCATGTGCAGGGGAGCAAGCCTCTGCTCAGGGCCAGAGTGGGGCTCGAGCGTCAAACAGTTCCCTCTGCTGCACTCGAAGCCTAGAAGCGTGCTGAACTCTCAAGTGAGGGTGCCCCTTCCCCCGACAGGCCTGGCCACGGTGGGACTGGTACTCTGGCCTGGCTACTCCGAATGTGGCCCAGGCATCAGCAGGGTCGCATCCCCAGATGTGAGCTGGGAGCTCCCAGAGATGCAGCATCTGGGCATTTGCATCTTAAGACCCCAGGCACGCTGTGTGCCATCTGAGTTCATGCAGCAGTGCCAGGGACCAGACCTCTAAACGCCTTCCAGCAACCAGAGCCGCCTGCAGCCACAGCCTGGTCTCCAATCCTGGCTTTGCTGTGCGAGCTTGGGCAAATTACTTAACGCTTCTGTGCCCTAGTTCCCTTATTTGTAAACAGGGGAATAATATTTTCTACCTCAAAGCGCTGTGAGTAACGGGTAATTTATGTTAAGTGCTCAGAACGGGCCTGGCCCAGTTAGTGCTATTTACATGTGAGCTTTATTCCACACATCTGTACCTAAATTTTTCTTTCTTAGGAAATCTCATCTTTTCATCAGTTTCTCAAGCCCTTGCCCAAATCCCCATGGTTCTAGAAAGAGACTGTCAGTTGGGGTTTTGTGTAGGAAATAACTGCATCTGCTTCCCGAAGTCCCAGTGGGCCAGGGGGGTCATGATGTCATCCTGGGCAAAGAGCTGACCTCTGTCACTGCCCCCCGCCCCCTTGCCCACTGAGTCCCTTCCAAAGGGCTCGTTACGGCCAGAAGCACCAGTCCTCAATATGGGAGGGCCAGGTCTGGGGAAAGGAGCCCTGGTCTCGGCCTGGCTCTGCCTGGACTAGCGGTGCTCTGTGCCGCCCTGACCCTTGCCTGGGCCTGGAGGCTGAGGGCACTGCACCCAGAGCTCTGAGCACCCACCAGCACCCCTCCCTGCCCAGTCACCCCCACGGTTGTGTCCAGGTGGTGGCCCCCCCCATAGCTGAGCCTGCCCCACACACCTGCAGATACAGAACGCCGTTGACTGAGATGGTGAAGAACTCGCTGCTGCTCTCCAGCCCCATGACAGCCTCGAGGGAGCTGCGGCCAAAACAGAAAGAGGGTGGGCCTGACACCCCTGCCCCAGAACCACCAACTTCACCCACAATGTGCTCACAATCACCACAGCGCCCGACACCCAGCAAAGTGCCATGAGAACGGCTGTCTTAGCCAGGGCTTCTGGTGGAGGTGGCATCTGAACTGGGTCCCCAAGAGGAGTAAGGACAGGCTCCACAGGGCTGAAGGTGTGCAGTGAGGGCCGGGCAGCAAATCCTGGCTCTGATGGGAAGCGAGACACTGGCCGGTGCAGCTGGAGGTGCGGGGCTGGCAGCAGTGAGGCTGGGTTCAGGCCAGTCGGTGCAGGGCTTTCCAAACCAGAGTGAGAAGATTTGAACTTCACCCATGCATGCCTTCTGCAACCGCTGTGGAGCACCTGCTCTCTGCCTGGGCTGTTCTGGGTGCTGGGGACACCGAAGGAGCAGCCCTGCCCTCCCGGACCAGCAAGAGACGGGAAGCTGGACAAGTTCACGGAGAAGGGCTGGGAGAGGGGCTGGGGAGGGTCCGCACAGACTGGTCAGGACAGGCCTGGGGACGCGACGCTGGCGCCTCGGGTCGCCGGATGCGAGTCAGTCCCCTGTGGGGGGTGGGCAGAGCAGGGGCTGGGGCGGGCCGGGCCCCCACGTCCCGGGTCGGGGTTCGGGGAGCGCGTGCCGGGGCGGGAGGAACGCCTGACGGTAGCCGGGGAAAAGCCCTGAGGG
>NW_006779703.1:396203-397647 GCF_000442215.2 Lipotes vexillifer
GGCGGCGAGCGCGTAGAAGCCGGCGACGGGCGCCGTGTACTGGCCGCTGGTCAGGTTCAGGCCTGGGCCGCGGCGGAAGGCGCCCTCGGCGTCGGGCTGCGGGCGCACGGACGGTCACCCCGGGCCCGCCGCGCCCGCCCCGCCCTGGCCGCCCCGGCCCGGACTCACCACGTAGTAGACGCCGAGCTCGTGCAGCGCGCGCCGCTCCACCGATGCGTCCCGGCGCAGGCGGCAGTGGAAGGCGGCCTCGACGCGCGGCGCCCGCGGACCCGGGGCCAGGGGTGCAGCCAGCAGCGCCAGCACGCCCGCGCCCCCCGCCGCCGCCTCCTCGTCGTCCTCCTCGTCGTCCGCGGGGACGGCCGGCACCGCGGTGGGGCTGCGCGGGCGGGGCTCAGGCTCCGCGCACTCGCGTGTGCGCACTGCGCCTGGCACAGAGCGAGCGGTGGCCGCGCCGGGACCGCCTCGCTCGCCCATCCGTGTCCCGCCCGGAGCCCCTCCCCAAACCCGAGCGCTGCTGAGAGCGCGGGGGACCATTACCGGTTACCCCGGAACCGCGCGCCGGGCGCACGCAGTCGGGCCTGGCGGGTCTTTGGAAACTGCCTCCTGATCCTGCGGCTGCACCTGTTTCCTTTCACGCTTTGGCTACCAGGAAGCTCAGGGCTGATTCACCCAGGACCCTCGTTCTCCTGCTTCACCTGCCTATCCTACCGCTTCTTCCCCCTTCCCGCTGCTGTTTCTTCTGTTTATATTTTTGTTGTATCAGGGAATGCAACAGTTTAAGCCAGACTGGTCATTTTTGAAAAGAAGCTGGGAATAAATAAATAATTTTTCAGCTGTATTGCACATAATATGGAGGTTCTTCAGCCGCTGAAGCTGGTCTATTTAAATGAACGGTACATTAAATTGAAGGGGGGAAAAACACTCAGTAGCTCTTCACAATGACATTAACTCTAGTCAATAGCGTGAGCCGCGACTCAGCAGCTGGCCACAGTGCAGGGACACCGCCCTAGGTGCCGGAGCCCCGCTCAGCGCTGCTCTCTCCCCCTGCGGCCTCCAGCTCGGCTGCCCCATCCTCCTCCTCCCTGTGCTGCCCCCAGACACCATCCTCCTTGCCCCGTGAGGGCGGCCTCCTGGTGCCCTCCCATGCGGCTCTGAGGCCAGCGGCAGAGATCTGTCAGGAGAAGAGGCGGGGGCACAGGTGATCAGGGGGTAGAAGGGGGCCTGTGTTACTGGGCTGAGCCTCCAATCTCCCTGGTGTCACTGTGGGGATCAGAGGAGCACTTTGCAAGCTTACGGGGCCCTGAGCCCCCCCTGACAGTCCCCACCTGGGGGGCACGGGCTTAGATCTTTCAGCCTTTGCTAGGCTCACCGGACTTCCAGGTGGGGGGGCATGGATGCTGGTCCCCAGGCACCTGCTGAATACCGAGTGGCCAAGGCCCCCCTC
>NW_006779703.1:397657-397887 GCF_000442215.2 Lipotes vexillifer
CACCACCCTCTCCCACCTCCCCCCCAAGCTCCTGACCCACGGCCTTGACCCAGGCCAGCACCAGAGCAGAAGCCTCCTTGGGATACCGATCAACAGACAAAGGTCTAGCCCACCTCAGCTCCTCCAGGATGCCCTCCCCGGCCCCGCTCACACCAGGGGTGGGGTGGGTGAGGTGGGTGGGGTGGGTGCCCCTCCCTACCTTTCAGCAGCAGCTGGAACTCTTTCAGCAG
>NW_006779703.1:397921-413490 GCF_000442215.2 Lipotes vexillifer
GGGTGATGGGGCCCGGGGGTCCCTGGGGGCCGGGGGGTCCTGGGGGACCTGGCAGCCCGAGCTGAAAGAGAAGCTTGACGGTGAAGACATCTGAAAAGGCAGGCTGGGGACCGCGGGCACCCCCTCTGCAAGCTCTTGCCACCGAGCCTGGCAAGGGGGGCGGGTCTCCTGCTTTGACCCCTGAGGTGGAGGTCAGCCTCCCGGGCCTCTGATTCCCCTGAGGAGGCAGTGAAAGCTGCAAGCACAGGGCCTCAGGGTGGTGGGGCCCCTGGGGGCAGGGCTCGGGGGAAGGAAAGTGCACGAGTGGGGCTGGATTTCCTGATGGAGGGAAAAGGGGAGGGAGGGACACGCCAGGCTGCTTTCGACTCTCAAGGTCTGTCTCGGCACCAGTTGGCAAGTCCTCCCTGTGCCTGGCCCAGCACCGGGGCCTGGGGTCCTCAAGGAGCCCTCACTGGGCTGGGCTGGTACCCACCCAGGAGCAAGGAAGTGCCCTGCAAGGCACCCACCCAGGAGCAAGGAAGTGCACTGGGGCCTGGGCTCCTCAAGGAGCCCACTCACTGGGCTGGGCTGGTACCCACCCAGGAGCAAGGAAGTGCCCTGCAAGGAGGGCCCCCAGCTCAGCGTCGGAGGTGACGGGTCAGGCCATGGTGACAGCCCAGCAGCCCGGCTGCCTCAGGCTCAGAGCCCGGCACTCGGTCACTGGGTCAGATCTGGGGCAGGGTAAGACCCAAACTCAGCATGGGCAGCACAGCTGTGACCAGAGTGCTCACCCCAGGGGACACAGCCCTCTTTGGGGCTCAAGGCAAGAGTCAGCCATCAGGACCGGGTGCCAGGTCCCTGGCCAGGCTGAATGAGTGGGGGCCAGCAGCTGCCAGGGCCCCCATGTCCCCCAGCCACTAGGAACCAGACTGTCACCCCAGCCCACCTCCAGCTTGGTCCCTGACTGCCCTACCAGGCCAGCCCAGGCCTCCCGTGCCAGGATGCAGAGGGGAGAGAAAGCGGGGAGCCAGTGAGGCTGCCTGGCATTCTAGGGGTGCAGGGTAAATGGTTGGAACAGGCCCCAAACTCAGGGTCACTAGGCCCCAGCTTGACACTTCTGTGCCCTCTGGCCCAAGCGTGAGGGTCTGTGCTTGTTGAAAATGCTCAGGGTGTCCAGTGGGAGCCAGTGAGGGGTGTGGGGTGGTGGTGGTGGACTGGGGGTTTGGGGAAAGGCCCGTGGGTGGGGGCTCACACACACACACACACACCCAAGACACACACACCCAAGACACACACACCCAGGACACACACACACACACACCCAAGACACCCACACCCAGGACACACACACACACACCCCAGGACACACACACACACATACACACACACACACACACAAAGACACACACACCCAGGACACACACACACAACCCAGGACACACACACACACCCCCAGGACACACACACAAAATGCTGGCTGGGGCTCCAGGGCTCACCTTCAACTTCTTGGCTTTGCCTCTGCTCCCCTTCTTGCTGTTGGCGCCCTTGTCACTCTGCCTAACGAAGAGCATCCAGGCATCTCGGGGATCGATGCCGCGCACTTGCTCCACGGGGGGCTCCTGGAACACAGCCGCCATCAGCTGGTCTGCCTCCCCTGGACGCTTTGCAGGAGGTCACTGTGCAGGACTGGCCTCTGGCACCCTTGGGCCCCTGCCACTGCGCCCTCCAAGACAGCACAGCCCCGGCCCCCAGCCCCGCGGAGGACGACCCCTGGGGAACAGGCCACTCCACAGCCTGGACTTTTCAGGAGAAGAGGCCCCTGGGCATGGGTGGAGGAAGACGGGGTGCGGAGCTTCAGAGCATGTGGGAATCGGGCTCTGCTGGGCCACCAGGCCTGTCCCAGCTTCCGTCCCGGGAGCTGCAGTGAATGCACCTTCCTGGGAGTCAGAGGATCAGATCACCGGCTCCACGGGTGCTCAGGCAGGGCCCCCGACTACCAGCAGGTCCCCCGCCCGAGCCCGATGGTCCGAAGTTCCAGGGAGGCCAATTTCAGCCCTCAGGGATGTTAAGCCTACAGTCCAGTGCTGTGAGGGGGACCGGGGTAGGAGGGTGTCCAGCACTGAGGTATCATGACTCCAGGCACCTGCACGGCATGTGACACCACCCATCTGCCTCAGGACTTCTGAGACGCGTGACCTAAGCGAGGACAGTGATGGTTCCAGAAATGTCCACCCCCTTCCCGGTGCATTGTGACTAGTCCTGGCTCGGAGGAGAGATCCAGGAGGTACCCTGCAGGGAGAGGCCCTGGCCCTCTGGGCAGCGGGCCTCGCACAGCCTGAGCTCCAGGCAGGGCTGCCAGCTGGGACGGGAATTGGCTCAAGAGGGCTTAGATGAGGTCATGGGTGCCGACTCCGGTGACTGATGGAAGGACCCTGGGATCCTGGAGCCACCAGGCCCTTTCGTCAGAGGCAGACTCAGTGGTCTGGCAGCCCCTCTGCAAGGATCCGGGGCCTCCCATCAGGAGCCAGTGTGCTGTGATGGGGACGGGCTTCTGTGATGGAGGAGCCTGGGTGGGATGAAGAGGCCTCGGAAAGGCCTCAGAGTGCCTGGGGCTTCCCCACACCTCCCTGGGTGCTGGGCCCCGCGAGGCACCCCCCACTGGTTCCTCTCCACAGACACCAGGACCTGTGGCCTCACTTCACGGCCTCACGCTGCCCTCAGTGGAAACACGTGGCAGGAGGATTCTACATGGGCTGGATGGTGTGCCACACTGGCCCTCCCAGCTGGACCAGTAGCCTGTGGAAGGACTCAGACCCCAGTTTGGTTTGGGGAACTGAAACAGGTGGGACCACGTTGGTCTGGGGGTCTGGGAGATGGGCCTGTGGCAGTATGGGTGGGTATCTGGCAACTGCCCTGGCCGACTGAAGTCTCCAGCCTCCAGGGGCTCTCAGAAAGGAGCCTCCGTGGGCCCAAGGAGAGTCCAAGGCCAGAACCCCACCTGGAAGCATGTGAAGCCCCTCTGCTTCCTGGCCACCACAGCCCAACATCTGGCAACCCTGCCCCCCAGGGGTTGTGGTTGGCTGGCTGGGTAGGGTTTGCCTTCAGTCCATGGGAAGTGGCCGGAGGTGACGGGAACGAGGGCTTCAGGAAGGCCCCTCCCAGGGGGCAGGCAGGGCTGGCCACCACCTCCTCCTGTCTTTAATGGGGGTGTTCTTTAGCGGGGGCATCATGGTTCCCAGAGTGATGCTGAGAGCAGAGGTGCAGGCTTGAGGCCCCAGCAAGGCTCTGCCCTTTACACTGCCCACAGGCATCTTCAGAAAAAAGAAACTCAAAGCTCTTTCCCCGACGGCCCTCACCTCCCTGTCTGAAAGGCCCCACCCACACTGAGGGCCCCTCTGAAGGCCCCAATTCCCCAGCCTCCTCCAACCTGAGCACCCTCTTGTGCAGCAAGGGAAGGAAGAAGCAGGCAGAGCTAAGCATCACCGGCCTCGGCCAGAAATCACACGTCACTGGGGGCCCGGCACCCCACCCCTTTCTCCCCTGCACCCTCCCCAACCAGCAGGAAGGCAGTTTTTGTTTTCCAGAGAGACTTGCACCAAACAGATTGGGGGCAGGGGTGGGGTGCGGTGGTGGTCAGTAACTTGCTCACACTTTTACAAATACGTTCTTCCCAATTTCAGGAGAATGAAGTTATTTACACGTTACTCACTTCCCAACGCAGAAGTCCCCAAAGAAAAGGCATTTCCCCCGGTCTGGTAGAACTTTGCTTCAATGCCAAAGAACTACCCAAAAAGCCAAGGCCACGGCTGGCCTTAAGGCGCCCGTGGGGAGGTGCAGTGAGGTGGCGTCCAGACCTCCTGGGCCTCCCCCGCAAGCTAAGCGTTTTTCTGCCCACTTTACAAAGGAGGACACCCAAGCCAGCCCAGGTCCCCGCTCGCGGCGCCGCGCTCCCCACCGCCCCGGAAGCAAGCGCCCTCCGCCTCCGGGGCGCCCTGGAGCTCAGGAGGTGCGGGCTCCGGGTGGGGAAGCTGAGGCCCGGAGGTCTGTGGGGCGCTGGGGCCCGGGCGAGTAGTCGGGCGGCGTCCTACCTGCGGGCTGGCGGCCGACCCCGCGGGCAGCTCGTTCCCGGGCGGCGGCTCTTCGCGGGCGCGGCTCCCCGAGGGCGCGCCGGGCTCCGGGGAGCCGAGGCCCGCGGCGGCGGCCAGCAGGCCCGCGTACGCGAGCATCAGGGCTCCGGCAGGGCAGCAGGCGGGGGCCATGCGGGCGGCGGGTCCCTCTCTCCTCCGAGCGCTGCGTCTGGGGCTCGCCCTCCGGCTCCGCGCCTTATAACGCGCTTGAATCCCCCGCGTCGCCCGGAGAGCGCGCATCACCGCCGGCGCCCCCTCCCGGCTCCCGCGCGCGCTGCAGCCGCGGGGGCGGGGGGGCGCTGCGGGGAGGGAAGGGGGCGCTGCGGGGCGGGGCACGCGTCAGGAAAGGGGGCGCGGGGTCGAGGAAGGCAGTACAGGGGAGGCAGGGGGCTCGGGGAGCGCTGGCTGGCCGTGGCCTGAGCGCCCCCTCTTGTCGAGCGCGTTTCCGCCCCAGCTCGGGGCTCCCGGTCCCTCCTGCGCTCTGTCCCGCGCTTCTGCTTGGCGGGGAGCCCGGACGCCCCTTCTCCCGACCTGGGGCACCCCTCTCCCCTCCCAATCCCGCGCGTCTTCTGCGGGGACCTCGAGACGCCTCCTCCCCATTCTCCCGGCCGCGCCCTGCGTGTTAGATTGAGCACATCGGAGCGCGAAGACCGTCAGGGTCCCTCCTTGGAGCCCCTTTCCCAGGCGGGGGCCCCTCCCTTCCGACGCAGCCTTCTCGCCAAGGCTGGGGAGCCCTGAGGTCAGGGATGGGCTCTTCCTCCCCAGCAGGGCGCACCTACAAGGGCCTCCGGGAGCGGGGGTGGGGCACGGAGCAAATCTACAGCCGGGGACAGGCGCCCTGCACTGAAGCGGGCGCCCTGAGGCCTGGACTGGGAGGATTGAGCCCAATCTCGACCCGGGGGCCGGGGGGTCGGGGCGGGGGGGCCGATCCGACCCGGGACCAGATTACCCGCAGCCCACCAGGATCAGCGCAGGGCACGCCGCGGGCACAGGTGGACCAGGCCCTGCAGGCCTGGGGTCCAGGCTCCTCCCGGAAAAGAGCAGCCCCTTCACTCTTCCCTGGGCTGTTTGTTCTATCACCTGCGCGTCGCCTCTCCACCCCTACAGTCCACTCGGCCCATACCCCGCCCCGACTGCCGAGGCTGGCACTCCAGGCTCTCCTGTGTCCCTCCCCGAGGGGCCTGAACCTGGTGGGTAAACAGTGCTTTTATTCAGGGGGTTCAAGGGAAGGGCACAGCTGAGGATTGCACCTTACAAGGGCCTGCCACCCTCACAAGGGATGATTTCCACCTCTTCTGAGAAGAGGGGGGACCTCCCCCTGTCCTGTTTCAGAGAGTGGCTCCACCAATTTCAACAAGTGCAGCCAGGGCCTGGGGGAGGGGCTGGGGGTCATCCTCAGTCAGGGCCTCACCGCATCGCCTTCGGTCTTCCCCACCCCTGCACTGTTTACAGGGGACAGGAAACACTTAATACTTTAGAAAAAACCTGGTATTAGATGTTAATTTTTCCCTGTGATTCTGCCTCTTTTCCTGTAGGATGGGGGGATGGTGGTAGTTTTGGGGGGGTTTAAAGAGAAAAACACCCTTCCCACCCTGAGACTGTCCCCGCCAGGGTGTGTCCTACAAACTTACTCTATGAGACTTACTGAAAGGCAAATTAGAACTGCAAAGGAGTTCTGTCTTTATCTTCATACAATTTTGGGGGAAAATTATCAGTGGAATGAAAAAACTGAAATTCCTATAGAAATTGCAGCTCTCCAAGAAGATATTTGAGAAATACTGGCTTTTATAATTCATACTCAATAAACTATATGAGCTTATTCCATCGGCAACCATTTGTTACAAATAAGGCCATTTGCTCCAAAATTTGTAGATGGTGTTGCCAGAAGGTTCTAAAAGAATTCAGGATTTCTTGGGTGGCTTCTCATTTCTGGTCCCACAAGGAACATCTGTTAGGAAGCCGGGCATTGGAACTTTGTAATGACGTGTGTGTGTGTGCTGGGCGTGTGCTTCAGCGTTAGGTATTAAAATTTTGTTCACTTTCATTTTGCGGGGGAGACTTCATCTGGGACCATGGGATGCTGAGTGTGGGGTGTTTGCATTGTTGAAACCCACAGTCCTCTGGCAGAGAGGGGCTTCTGTCCTCAGGAGATGCAGCTCTGTGAACAGTACCTTCATGTTTCTGAAAAAGCCTGCCCACATCCAGCACCTCATTCACTTCTCACTGGTCAGCCCAGCGAGATGAGGGTTCGCTAGGGACTCACAGCCTGGGCTCAGGCCGGGGCTGGGCTGGGCTCTCTGGCCCCCTGGGCATGGTCACATCTTCACAGCTACATGTTTTGCCCATCAGGGTCCTGCCTATTCTTGCTGATGAACTCGAAGGTTATTGAAAATACAGCTCTGTCTTTTCCGGGACGGGAACCCCTTAGGTGTGGGGTTTCCTATGGGGGTCTGGCTGTGAGGGAAGCCCAGGGAAATGCGTGCGGCTGCCACTCTTGAACCACGGGGCTCATCACGAGCTTTCCCTTCCTTGGGGGATGGAAGTCCAGGGGGGCAGCCCAATGTGGTGGGAAAGGGGCTCCACTTGGGCTCTGCCCCCTCACCTGAGGGTGGCCAGCCGGTCCTCGAGCTCCTTGGAGTCTCAGCTTCCTTGGCTGAGAGCTGGGATTAATGCACGTGTCCTCAGGGCCTGCTCTAGGAGGAGCTGAGTCCATGGCAGGTCCTGTGTGGAACCACGAGCGAGGCCTGCTTGCCTTCCAGGCTGCCTGAGCAGTGAGGGTCATCACATCACATCATGGGGGCGCGGTGGGTAGGTGCCCTCAGATCTACCTGAAGACAGAGGCCCTGGGCCGTAGAGGCCATGGCAGAGCATGGTCAGAGCCCAGGTCACACCCAGCCGCGGGTCTGCTCAGCAAACCTGGTCCTCACACGGCCCTCTGAGGCTTTGGAGGAGGCACAAGGGCCTTTAGGCACTCATCCCCCGGAGCCTCAGTTTGCTGCTCTGTACAATGGGCACAACGACATGGGGGACGTGTGGGGAGGGAGAGACCAGATTTGGGTCACGTGAGGACGTGTGGGGAGGGAGGGACCAGATTTGGGTCACGTGATCCTTAAGATAGTCTTGTGACATCATTTCCAACTCACAGTAGGGAGCCCCAGTCCTCACAAGGCCAGCATTGAGGACAGGAGCTGTTGCTATGTGAAAAACAGTTATTTTCCCAAACAGTGAACAATCCTCATGATGTCATAGGCCTGCCAGAGGGCCCAAATCAAATCCGTTCTGGTGCTGGGCAGCCTCCAGTAACCCTCTCCCGAGGTGATGACACAGCCTGGCCGTGGGGCAGGAGAGCACAGAGGGCTGGGGCCTTCAGGTGGGGCTCCCTGCAGGTTTCTGGGGTCGCATTCCAAAAACGGCCTCTACTCAGAGGAGGGGGGAGCTTAGCAAAGCATAACGCAACTCAAGGACCACCACAAACAAGGTTCCGATGGCCCTGGGGGCCCCTTCCACTGCAGCAGCATCCCGTGGGCTCAGAAGTGAGGGTGGCATCTGAGGGTGAGTTAACGGATCCCAGGGAGGAGGGACTGGGAGTGGCCGCAGGAGGGGGCGGGCGGGGCTCGAGGTGGCCTCCCCCACGCGCCTTCACGCCTGGCTGAAATCTAATCCTCATTCTTGGGCCCTCATGTCACGGCCTCAGCCCTGGCTTCCCAGCGGCCTGATGCAGTCAAGCTGTTCCCACTCTTCTCTCTTCCTCCAAAGGAAGGACCTTTGCAGATGAAGTCATGGGAATCAAAGCTCCCTCTGCCCCCCAAAACAATGGGAACCTTGTTGTGTGGCCTCCCGGTATACAGGCGGGCAAACTTTGCTGTCCGTTGGAGCCTTCCCAGCATGACATCATCTAATTCTCAGATCACGTGATTGCCCCCATTGCACAGACGAGGAAACTGAGGCTAGGTCTTGGGATTGGCCTGAGGTCATGGAGCCACCAAATGAAAACTCGTCCAGATCCAGCCCCCGCAACTTGAGGTCAGTAGCTCTGAAGCCCACAGATTCAATTCAATTCAATGAATGTTGACTCAGTTCCTGCTGCGTGCCAAGCACAGGGACAAGTGCTGGGAACCTGCATGTACCTCCTGGATGGGACCGTGGGCAACCTCAGGTCTTATGCTCAGGGGAAGCATTCCTTCTCACCTCTCACCAAGAGGGCCTCTTGGGTTATTTTCTGCTAATTGTTTCCATGTTTTCAAGAGATTCATTTTAAAATTAGGCCTTAGCCCACCTCTCAGCTTATTACAAGATGGTAGGCTCTCGATGGCTCTGTTTGCCACTGTGGCAAGAAGAACATTCTTAAATGTGATTGTGACCAAGATAATTCCTAGGACAGTCTATTAGCTTTGAGGACATCACGTTGCCTCCTAGGGTGTTCATGCCAAACAGGCAATTACTTTCTCCATGAAGAGTCTCATCACAGTCTATTCCATTCTTCAATTAATCTGCTTCATGCCTGGCTGTTGTCCTATGTACCTGGTCCTGCACACATAGCATCGGCAGCTACACTTCAGCCTGAGTGTCCAGCGCTGTGCTGGGCGCTGGGAATCAAAGACGAATGACACAGCTCTGGAGGAGTGGACATCCTTACGCTGTATGTGGCTGAAACCACCCCGTTCTTCAGTCACTACCAGAATCCAGGTTAATACGCCTACTTTCCACTGGGCCAACTGGTCAACCAGCCAACTGGTGCAGTGGCCTAAACTGACTACAGTGAACTGTCATTTGACCAGTCCATTTAATTACAAATGTCAACTGGCTGATTCCAGCAATCCCTGTCCCTGCCTGGTACAGGGAAGATGCTCAATAATGAAATGGTCTTGTCTAGGAGGTACTGGAAAATCCAAGTCCAGTGGAAATGGCTAGAAGCATCCCCAGACCCTGGCTCATCTGGGGACCAAAGGGAGCTTCACCCAGCTTGGCTGTGCTGGGTCTGGCTGCTGAGAGCACTGTGGTCACTGCAGGCGGGGTCTGCTGGAGGTGTCTCAGTTTACCCAACATGGTCTGAGGGAAAGACAGCATGCACCCACCCGGCACACATGAGTATTCTGGAGCAGGGCAGGTGGTCACCTGCTGTGGGTCTGAGAGTGGTGGGCATTTGCATGTGTTCCAAGGTTACCTGTTCACTTTTCTAGATTCCGCACTAGCCCCAAAGCTTCTGATGAACCTTGTTTTCTGGGGGCTTTGAAAAGGGGTGTGGAGGCCTGGATTCTCCATGACCATCCCTGCTTGAATTAGTACAAGAGTGTCCATTTTACATGAGAATCTCTTGTGTTTGATTTGTGTGCTGGAGATCTTGTTTGCCCCTCCTGGTGCCCTGTCCACCCCTCTCCACCTGCTCTCTGCCCTTGCAGGCTGGCCACTACAGACTGTGTCAGTGGCCTGTCTTTCCTCTGATTCTGGTTGGGTTTGGCCAGTGGGAGGCACTGGGGGAGTGGCAGTGGCAGTGGCAGTGGCTGCATTCCTCTAGCAAAGGCCCCAGCTCCTCGGCAGCCCTTTCCCTCTAGATCCCTTTCTGGGATCTGCATCTCCTCTGCTCGGCCCTGGAGGCCGAGGGGTGGTGGCAGCTCCCCACCGTCGGTAGCCCTGGGAGCTCCTCGAGTCCTTGCTGGGTCCCCCCTCAGCCTGCCCACACCTTGGAAATAGCTCCTTATTAAACTATTCATCACTCAACTGGAGGGGCCCGATTCCAGCTCTGCTGATCAGACGAAGGGCGGTTTGGTGCCCCAAAGTTGAGGACAAGGCTCTGGAGTGGGCTATGCTCCCCCACCCCAAGTACTGCCCCCCAATGCCGTGAGGGCAAGTGGGGCAGAAAGCAGGCCTTCTCCTAGAACAGCACCTTTTCAACTACCCATTTGTCATCAAAATAAGTCCACTTTGACACGTTGAGTCTTTGTTTTGAAACAGCACTTTCAATCACTGTCTGGATTGAAAATTCAGAAGATTTTCTTACGGAAAGATTCAAGGATCCCAGAAACCTTCATCCTCATTTTCACCCAGGCCACCAGCCCGCCACGTGTCCTCAGGTGCAGAGAGCAGACACTCAGCAGGCCCCGCTCTGTCTGGGCCCTGGGGCCAACTCAATTCTCCCGTAAGACATGGCTGTGAGGGCTCAGGTCTGGGAGCAAAGTGGATCGGGATCCACAGAAGCTGGAGGGACCAGGGGTTCCTTCCTCAGAACCAGGGATGTCAGAGGCCCCTCTGGTCCCTGATGCCTTCACAGAGGAGCCTGTGGGCTGGTCCCGGAGAGGAAACCCAGGTCCAGAGGGGGATGAGAGGTAACCAAGGCCTTAGCTGCTCGGTGCCAGGCTGGATCCAGAACACCCCATCTGGAGCCCTGCGTTCCCTGACGGAGCCTGTGTCAAAGGGGCTGGCCCATGGAGCACCCAGTGGGAGTCCTTCATCATCCTCTTGGCAACAAACTTGGCCTTGTTCAGGATGAGGTAGAAGGAGCAGGGAGGCCGAGCCAGCCCCGCGAGGGGACCCAGTCCAAGTCGGGGGGCTCTGGGCAGGCGCGAGTCACCCGAGTCACCCCAAGTGCTGGTCTTCCTGGCTCAGGAGGCCGCCTGGGCGCAAACCACCAAAGCGTCCAAGGGCCATCCCCCGAAATCCCTGCAGGACCCCCGCCCCTGTGGGCCCCCGTCTGGGGACCTTCATTCTGATGAAGAGCCTTTGTTTAGAAGCAAATCTCCCCAAGAAACAGGTGGGGTCCTGGCTTTTGCTGCTCGCCTCCCTGGGAAGCCCTGCTGCCTTCTCTGCCCCCAGCCCCCAAGCGGGTGGGAGGACCCTCTCTCCTCTCCCCACACCCCGCCCCCTTCCCTCAGAGCCTCTGAGTGCTGCCCTCCTGGGGCTGACACAGAAAAAGCTGGGTCTCCTTTGTCCCCAGAAACAGTCTTTGGAAACAAGGTGCCAACGTAAAGCTGGGGGCAGAGAGAACAAACAGCCCACCGGAGGCAGCCCCATGTGCCCGAGGCCCAGAGAGGGTCGGCTGCCGGCCGTGGTCACACAGCTCTGGGACAGGCAGAAGCAGGTCCCCCAGGGCTGGGTGCTGACCCCACCTCAGGCCCTTTGCTCTGTGCTGCCCACCCTCTGCAACAGCCTCAGCTTCCTGGGCCTCCGTGTCACCCTCACCTGTGCAGGTCCTCCAAAAGCCACCAGTGGGACACACAGCCAGGAGCGGCCAGTATTCAGAGAGCACGGGAGTTCTCTCAAGGCTCCCCTGGCCCTGGGCTCCTCCCCTGAGGCCTCAGACACCCCACGGGCAGGAGAGCTGCCTCTCCCATCCATACAGGCTTCCAGAGGCCCAGCCCTTTCCGTGGGTCAGCTCAGAGTTTGGCGCGGTGGCTGCGGAGACCAAGGCTGTGTCCTCTGACGTCCCCTGGTGGCCCGAACCCAGCCCAAGCCCTGGAGGGGACAGCGACACTTTGGTTCACAAACCACAGTGAAAGGGGGCCGTCCCCCGGGGCGGGGACTCAGCCGGGCCTGCTCCAGGTGCACCGAGGGGCGGCTTAGGGCTCCTGGGTGGGCCCGAAGGGCTGGGTCCACTTGGAGACGTCCAGGAAGACGGCGGAGGCCCCATGGTAGAGCCAGAGGCGGGGCAGGGCGCCGTGGCGGGTCCAGGCGTCGCGCCGGGGGTCGTAGGCCTCCATCTCCACGTGGTAGTCGCCGTCAATGCCCTGCCAGCGGCCGCCCGTCACGTACAGCTCATCCCCCAGCGGCACCAGCGCCCCGTTCTCGTGCAGGCTGTGCAGGGACTGCACCTGTGGACGGTCCTCGGTCAGCGTCCAGTGGGCGACTGGAGGGTGGTGGCGACGGGGCCCTCGGGGTGGGGCGGGGGGACATGCAGAGAGGATGGCCCGCACCCGATCCAGGGCCCCAGCACACCTGTTGCCTGGGACCTCACCCCGGCTGCCCCCCCAGGACCCCTCAGACTCTCCCCTCAGTGGAGAGACCCCACTGCTCCCCTCTCCACCCTACGTCTCCCAGGATGATGTTTCCAGCCCCCTCTTTCTCTCTTAGGCCTGAATTTGCTCACATCTGAAGCTGGGGAGTCAAAGCGGGTGGGAGATGTGGAGGTCTGACCCCAGGGCTCCCTCCCAGGGTGAGGGCTGGGCTGCGCTTCTGATTCTCGGCTGTTCTCTCGGAGGGAACAGATGTGGCTTCAGCCCTGACTGGTGCCCCATGGGACCCATCGCTCTGCCCCTGCACCCCTTGCCTCGGCCCGTAGCCTCAGGGGTGCCCTGGATGGGGGCTCCGGGGTGAATGCTAAAGATGTGGGCCCTTGGGGAAGAGCCTGGGAGGGCAGGAAGAGAGAGGTCTCGGGCGGCAAACCCCCAGGCCTGGGAAGGACCAAGTGGAGCCCCACACAGCTGGGACCCAACCCAGAACCATGCTGTGGGCTGGGACGGGCCCGGCCGACGGGACCCAGGAAGAAAGCGTCAGCCTGGCAGGTCCTCCCTGCACCTGTTCTGCCGCTGTAATGGGGGCGTCTGGTCAGCTGAGCGCTGACGCCAGGGGCCAGCTGCAGTCAGTAGGATCACAGAGGCCTAGCTGCCGCCCTGCTGGCCCAGCTAGTGCTGAGGCCACCACAGGCTCCGGGCACTGTCCCTCCCCCTTCTCAGGAAGAGACGGGGGAAGGGTCAGGGCTCCGTTGCTCCCAGGAGTCCACCCACCGCCCCCTCCCCTGGGCCTGATGGAGGAGGGAGGGAGTAGCAGCAATGGGGGTGGGGGGAACGGGGTGCCTAGGAATGGCTACTCCCCGCTTCCACAGCTCAGGAATCCCCTCCCTGGCTTGACCACCCCCAGGGCCGGGAGACTCACTCCCCCTCGGGCCCAGCAGACACCAAGAAGGAAGTGCTGTCTCTGAGTCCACAGGTCCCTGAGTACCCCCAGCTGAGCCCAGTTTTGCCCCCTGAGGTAGACAGGCGCTATGTGCTGGGGACAGAGCATCCTCCGTGACCAGCAGCCCGAGGTTCTCAGCGCGCCCATCCTCAGCGGGGCTCTGGGCTCTTGTGTCTCCATTCACTGTCCCCACCTCCTTCAGTAGCGACACCCCCAGACCCCACCGTCCCCAGGCCTGCTCTCTGCAGGGTCGGGGGTCCAGGTGGGGGTCTCCCTGGGAGGTGAGGCTGGCTCACCTTCTGCCACAGGTTGGCCCCGGGGTCGTACACGTAGACCTTCTTGGTATTGTCCCCCACCAGGTAGAGCGCCCCGTGCAGCGCGGTGCAGCGCGGCGAGGACAAGTACTTGGGGAGGAAGGGCGAGGCAACCACGCTCCACGCGTCTGCGGGGACACGCCCCAGCCCGCATCACCAGGCGGCCGTGCGGCCAGGGCTCCCGAGGGGGCCCAAAGCCTGGCACAGAGTCTAGAGCCCACGCTGGCGCCCACTGTGCCTTGGGGGTCCGGGCCACTGCTCGTCCCCAGGAGGCCAGTTCCAGGCAGATGCAGCAGCCAGACAGCTTTCAGTCCCAGGGCTGGGCTTCCCTGTCCCCCGCCCTAGGCACTCTGCCCCCAGCCCCCTATATCTCTAGGCTGTGATGGAGCTGTGGCTCTGAGCTGGTGACCCCCTTTGTCCCCTGCCCCCTTGATCCCCTGCCTTCCTCGACTGTCCCATCCGCCGCTGATGGGGCCGTGGCGGCCCGCACCCTGACCCTCTCTGCCTCACCTACCCCTGGGGCCTCCACCCTCCCACTCACTGAGGTGGGATTCCACCTGTGCCCTGCCCCCGGGTCCCACCTACCCCTCGGCCACACTGGGAGGGACTGGTGGCCTGGCCCCGGCCCCCCCTGTGCCCCATGCCCCCTCTCCCCGACCTGTGACGGGATTGTAGCACTGCAGAGCCAGGGCGTTGTACTTGCAGGCGCTGGAGCCCACCAGGTAGAGCCTGCCCTGGCAGCCGGCCGCCGAGAAGTTGCTGACGTACTTGAGGGCTGGGCTGATGGGCGTCCAGGTGTCTGTGTAGGGGTCATAGCTCTCCACGTCTACAACATCCAGAGTGGTGCCTGCAGGGGAAAGGGGTACAGGGGGCTAGGATGAGGGAAGGTTCCTGGAAACGTAGGGTCTGGGGCTCTGTAGAGGCCGCAGAGACCACTCCGGGTGCCCCAGGAGGGGAAGGGCACGAGAGGAAGGGCACGGCCTTGAGAGGCAGGTGACTTATCCTCATTTTACAGAGAGCGAAGCTGGGCCTCGGAGAGGTGAGGGTGTTTGCCCAAGGCCTCACCTCCAAGAAGTGGCATGAGGGTGGGCGCCTGGACCCAGGACTGCCCGACTCCAGAGTGGGCAGTGGGGCCTCACGGTGAAGCCCAGCCTCTCTGAACCTCTCAGAGCCCAGGGCTCTTGGAGAGGTGCCTGCGGGGACTTCAGGAGGCCACCACCCCGACCCCTCATGTGGTGGGGTCCTTCCGTGGGAGAGAGGAGGTCAGTGTGGAGGGAGCTTTAGGAAGCCCTCCGCTCTGGATGTGACAATGACATAGACCAGCCGTGGGTGGGAGGGCTTCCTGCTCTCCCTGGAGCCCACCTTGGGCTCTGAGAGCCTGGGGACCCTGAGCTGCCCTGGGCCCTACGCGTGCCCTCTACCCTTGGGTCAGGGATATGGCAGCCACTGAGGGCAAGGGGGCCGGCCAGGACAGTTGGGGCACCTAGGACGGCCTCAGGGCCAGCTTGTCACCTCCAGAGGCCTTGGGAAACTCCCACACGCATCTCACGTCTCAATACTCATCTAACCATTAGTGTCTCCTTGCAGCAGCTCTGGGGTGTAAGGGGGATAAGGTGGGCCCTGGGCTCAGGCTGAGGGCGTGGTGTGGGCAAAGGTGACAGCAAAAGGAGGCACGGTGGGTCCCCTCACCCCGGGGACGTCACCGAGGAGGTGGCCCCAAGCTGAGCCCAAGTTTCTGGGATGGGAGTGGTCGTCCCTGCTGGCAGCTCGAGGCCCCAGCTCCTCGTGGGTCCCTTTCGGGGACTGACTCGTTGTCCTGTTCTTGCGTCCCTGGAGAGCATTGAATCACCCTGGGGCCGGCTACCGAGGCTCTCGTCTGAGCCTCACCCCGGATGCCCAGGGAGCAGGTGGCCCAGGTGTGGGGGCGAGAGGCTGCCAGGAGGCAGAGGGCGAGGAGGGGCCGGAAGGAGGCAGGAGGCGAGGGGAGGGAGCCTCACCGCCAATGGCGTAGATCTCCCCGTTGAGCGCCGCGCTGGCGTGGTTCGTGCGGGCTTTCAGCATGGGCGCCACAGGCCTCCAGGCTGCCTCCCTCAGCGGGAAGCACCAGGCCTGCGTCGTGGACCAGGTGTCCGTCTTGGTGCCCCGAGAGCCCCCTGCCGGGAGAGGCTCTGTCCACTCGGGCGCCCGCCAGCCTGGGCTCTCCAGGGCCCCGCCCCCTTCCGCCCACGCCAGGCCTCCGTCCTGCTGGACACCGGGCTGGGGG
>NW_006779703.1:413805-431396 GCF_000442215.2 Lipotes vexillifer
GGGGTGGCCGTGGTGGCCAGTCTCACCGTGTGACTTGGACACCCCAGAAACAAGCGCGACAAGATCA
Organism: Lipotes vexillifer; assembly: GCF_000442215.2. Taxonomy (NCBI): domain Eukaryota; kingdom Metazoa; phylum Chordata; class Mammalia; order Artiodactyla; family Lipotidae; genus Lipotes; species Lipotes vexillifer. Next base: position 413,873 of record NW_006779703.1, read on the forward strand.
GTGGTTTCAAACCTCCACCAGGGGAAGCTTTTTTCTCAATCAAACCTTACAAGGACCCCCCAACTTCTAAGATATAAAACAGAAGACTGACCCTGGCACCCTCCATCACACAGTTCCTTCTGGGGAGGCCCCGGTTGTAGGACAGAACACAGAACGGTTCCCTGCACCCTCGTGTGGATTTTAAATGTCCTTGTTTTCACAAGATGGAAAGGTCTGGAAGAGCCTTGACTAAACGGGCAGGGATCCCACTGAGTGCAGGGCGAGGGCTGGTTCTCACGGGCATTACGTTCAGGGGTCAGATCTGCTCTGTGGATTAAGCTGCTGGGAGCCTGGCTCAAGGCGGGGAGCACCTGCCTGCCCACCTGTCACGTAGACATCGTTGTTCAGCGCCGCCAGAGAGAAGCCCCACTTGTGGTAGTCAGGGAAGTCTGGGAGCGCCATCCACCTCTCTGGCAAGAAGAGAGAGGGGTCAGGGTGGCTGGGCTCACTGTGGGGCCCCCTCCTCCCCCTCTACGGGTGCAGAAATGTCCCCTCACCGGTGGCGAGGGCCGAGGGGCGGGACTCAGCTGGGGGCAGAGGTCGGGGAGGACACCCAGTGGGGTGAGGCTCGAGGTGGCCCCAGGTGCTGCGTGTGCATCAGGTTTGGCTCCTGGAGACCCCTGGTGCCCCACGATGCCCTCAGAGCCCGGCGCCCAGACTGGACACCTGACTGCACCCCGGGTGTGCCGAGATGAGGTCCAGGCTCCAGAGGCCAAGTCTCACCCCGGCCCTGCAGCAGATCCCACTGACCCCTGATGGCCCTCTTGGGCCTGAGTCAGGTCCCACCTCAGTCAGATGGGGGACTGGGATAAGGGGCTTGATCACTAGCCACAGGTGGGTTATGACACCAGCCTCATTCATTCACTCATTTCTCATCCGTTCATTCATCCTGAGCACCTTTCGTGCCCACAGGCAGCGTGGAGGGGATCAGACTCGGCCATGTAGCAGGCAGAGCGGGTCCAAATCCCAGCTCTTCAGCACCAGCGGTGTGGCCTTGGATAAACCCCAGCCTCGGTTTCCTCGTCTGTAGAATGGGGCTAATTCCCATCTCTCGGGGGTGTGGGGACTACAGGAGACTCGTCTGTCAGACGGCAGCTGCTATTAAAAGTACAGAGTCCCTAATGTGAGGGATGGGGCAATGCACCCACGCTGGACCTGCCTTCACGAAGCTACATGAGGTAAACTGAAGCAAGAGATGAGAAAGTGCTTTGAAAAAACCAAAATGAGGCAATAAGTGTGGGAATGGTTAAGTCCTATAATGGATACATTTGGCGTGCTTGTGGGAGGCTGTGGGAGAGACCTGGGCCTCGGGGATGTCCTTGGGAGGACTTTGTTTACTGTTTACGACAGTTTTCAGGACATGTGAAACCCCAGGCTTTACTGGGTGCCTGCCCACTGGGCAGGGACTGCGTGTCCCCCTGACTCATGTCTGTGTCACCCCAGGGTGGGGACTGCCCAGCGGTCACCAGACCTTTGCCTGCCAGTGACCCCTGCCCCCTCCCCTCGGGGTCTGAGGGACAGCTGCTCCTGGGCTCAGCTCCTGACGTCAGCCCCCAAATCCCTTCTCGTCAGGCCCTGACTTGGGACAGCCGGCCTCGGACTTCCTGGAGCTCGCCAGCCACTGATGCCATGGGGGTGGTGGCCACCTGCCGAGCGGCCCCAGGACAGCGGCCAGCTCGTCAGTGCTTTCCAGAGAGCTTCCTGGGGCCAGTGTGGCCCCTCCACCATCCTGCTGCCCTCTCAACACTGCTTTCTTGTGGTCAGGAGAGGCCCCATCCAGACGGCAGGCCTGGCCCCTCTTCCCATTGGCTCCTTGTTACAAAGGCCATCTCACAGATGAGGAAACCGAGGCTCAAGGAGGTGGAGAGACCCGCTCAAAGGCCGGAATCAGAGCCCCACTGGGCCAACCCAGAGCCTGAGCTCTCTCCCTAGGCTGCCTGCACCCCAGGCCCTCTGTCCTCCCCCTGGGACCTGGTTCCACTGGGCGCACAGGGCAGGGGTGCCAAGAGGAAACAGCGGTCAGGCCCTCCCACTCCGGCTAGCGGCCACCTTCCCATGCTGTGCCGTCTGGGCGGTAGGACCCTTTACCCAGGGCCCCGGGGCCCAAAGGTAGGGCTGTGGCTGGAGGGACAGGGGGCCGCAGTGCCCCCCATGGTCAGCCCCCCTCCCCTGCGGGGGCCCCGGTTTCCTCTGCAGCCCCCTATCCCGCCCCGGCGCGGCCGGTGGGCATCCCGCTCTCTGTGCAGCCCGTGTCGTGGTGCGGGGACAGCAGGGCCCGTGGCCTGGGCGCCGGATGGTCACTCACTGGCCTCAGGGTGGTAGAAGGCGAAGTTCCCGGGGCGGGGAGCCAGCTGCTCGGCGCCCTCCTCTTCCTCCAGCGATCGCCCGCCAACCACCACCAGAACCTCCTCCAGCTCCCGCGGGAGGCCCAGCAGCGCCTGTGGGGCCGGGAGGGCTGGGGTCAGAGGCACCCGGGCGCCAGCAGGCCGCTAAGGTGGCTCCTGCGGCGGGGGGTGGCCGGGGCGTTTGGGGGCAGCCGTGGGCCCTCCGCGTGGCCCTGTGCCAGGGCGGGGCAAGCTGCAGTGCGTGCGTGCCCGGGTGTGCTTGTGCGTGGGTGTGCACTCACACGCACACGTCCACACCCTGTGCCGGCGACGGTAAGAAGCGCTCAGGACCAAGAGAGGTGGGGCAGCAGGTCCTGGTGTGCCTGCACGTGAGACCTGCTCCCTTCGAGCGGCCAAGGCCCATACGTTTCCCCAGCTCCCCACCTAAGCTCCCCTCCCCACCAGAAGCCCAGCTCCCTGAGCCAGCCTGTGGCAGATCGCGCTGGGATGGCCCAGCAGGAAATGCTGAGATGTTCCTACCTGGGTGGGTAAGTAGCCACCGCCCAGAGCTCCCAGGATTCCGGGGTCCCACTGCCTCTCAGACCTACCCTCCCACCACCCGCCGTCACAGGGTGACCACCTAGTGGGCGGGGCTCCTAGCTGGCTCCAGCACGAGGCCGCCCTCTATGCCTGGCGGGGCCTGGCGGGGCAGCGGTTAGTATTTGCCACCACACACCCCGCCACTGGCCTGAGCCACGTCTTTGTCCCCTGACATGGCTCCTAAGAAGTCCTTCCGAGCAAGGCTGCCTGGCAGCGGACAGACTTTGGCTCCCCTGGCCCGTCCCTTCATTAGGACCTGTCCACCCACCGGGCCCACCTCCAGCACAGATAGGAAATTGCACCTGATAAACGCTTGAGCAGCTTCCTAAGGGGCAGGTGGTGGCCGGCTGCCACGCCTGTCCGTGCTCCTTGCCTGGGCACAAGCTGTGCCATCTTCCTGTACTATTTTCCCCTTTGCCAAGCTCCTACCCTTCCTCTAAAGCCCAGCTCAGATGCTGCCTCCTCCGGAGAGCTCTCCGTGACTGCCTGACCCTCTGAGGATGCCCACAGTCCAGCACTGGCCTTTCTCATGCTGCCTTAGGTGTGTTTCCAGGTTTGTCCCCACCAAGCTGTGGGCTCCTTCAAGACAGGGGCTGGGAATGACCACTTCTGGGCTCCCTCTCCCCTCACATCCAGGGTATGGCATACACAGGGGTGCAACCTGTACTTGGGGATGAGCTGTGACCCCCTCACAGGTAACCAGCCCAAGGGAGGCAGAGTTGAAAGGTTGGGGACACCCCCATCATACTGTCTGTCCCCATGCCGGTGGGGTCTCTGGAGCTCCTCTCCCCGCTCCCCACCCATCACTCACCCCCTCGTGGCCCTGGGACAGGGCCTCCCGACAGGCCTCCGACTCCCGGATCAGTGGCTCCGTGGCCAGCAGCTGCTGCACGCGGGGCCGGGGCACGGCGTCCAGGTGCACCAGGCCAAGCAGCTCGGGCAGGTGGGTGGCCCGGGCCTGAGGGTCGTGGCGCACCCAGCGCAGCAGGGCCTCCAGCCGGCTCTGCTCCGGCTGCACCTGCAGCAGGTCGCTGGCCAGACAAGTGGCCAGCCGCTCTTGGGACAGCTGCAGAAACTCATCCTCCTGTGCCACGGCCTCAAAGTTCTCCCTCAGGAAGGCCCAGGCCTTGGCAGCCACGCCCAGCAACCCCTGCTGCTCCCCAAACTCACAGATGCCGAGGCAGTTGGTGGCATCCAGCTGCTGCTGCAGGTAGCGGCCGCAGACCTTCTGCACGGCAGGGAAGTGGAGGCGCACGGCCGTGCGGGTCAGCGCCTCCACGTTGCCCTGGGTGATGGTCAGCCGGCCCGTGTACACGAAGTCCACCAGCTGCGCCACCACGGCAGGCTCCACGTCCCTCAGCTCCACGCGCGCCGAGAAGCTCTCGGCAAAGTCGCCCGCGAACATGGCGTGGAAGTAGGGGCTGCTCAGCGCCAGGAGCCCCCGGTGGCAGGGCAGCTCCCGGCCACCCACCAGCAGCGTGACGTCCGCCAGCTTGGGCTGGGAGCGCAGCTGCCGCAGGCCGTCCAGCATGTCCTGGGCGTGCGAGGGCAGGTGGAAGTCCAGGTCGTCCACATTCCACACCATGACTGTGTGGCCACCTACTCACGGGTGTCCCCACGGGCTCCTAGGGAGAGAAGCCAGCACGGTCAGCCACGGGGACGGTCTCGTCGGCCTGAGTCACCCATCCACCCGACCGTCAGACTGAGCATCAACTATGTGTGAAGCGCTTCGGCCAGCCTCTCAACTAAGCCATCCCCACAGCCCTGCAAGGCAGGCAGTGTCTTTCCCAGGTCACAGTGCGGAGGCTGAGGCTCAGAGCGGGCGGGAGACCTAGCCGTGGTCAAGCGATCAGGGCAGGACAGGCCAGCAAGAGAACCAAGCCTCAGCCTCCCTTCATACCTCCTCCTGGAGCGTGGGGATTCCTGTGGCCCCCCACACCCCCAAGTGGCCTCCTCTGCTCCCAGATCCCACCTTGCTGGGGAGAGTATCGGCATTTGAATAGTTTCTGCCCCACAGGTCCTCACTGGCCATGACCTTGCTGGGTGACCTTGGGTGAGTCACGCCCATCTCTGATCCCAGCTTCCTCATCTGCCCACTAAGAGGCTGGCGGTGAAAGGGGCCGAGGGGGTCACGTCCCCGCAGCAGCTTGTGCTGTCACGGTGCCCCCCACGTGCCAGGCCCATCCTGAGCTTTGCACAAATACTCATCACTCACCCTTGCGGCAACCCCGAGAGCTGGGTGCTGTTTGAGTCTCTTTTACAAGTGGGGAGACAGAGGCAAAAAAGGCTCAGGTCGCTTGTCCAAGGCCACACAGCTCAGACGTGGCGGAACCAGGCTCGGGGGCCTGGGCCCTGAACCCCCAGGTTACACGTCGCTGGGCGTAGGTTGGTAAAGATAAGCAGGGAAGGGAAATTTTCTGGGGGGCGGCGCCGTTCACATTGCCTGATTCAGCAAATCCTTTTCTGGGCTTATTTAATGACGTGCATATTTCTTTATGATCTTCGGATATTTTTGCCCTAAGAAAACCGCCCCAGAGAAAGAAAGGTTCTGCACAGGTGATCTCACCCCGAGTTACTACACAGCAAAAAAGCTGTCTGTCCACCAGGGGGCAGCTTCGGACCCATCAAAGCGAAGGCCAGTGCAAAATGCTGGGTCAACCAAGAGCCATCAAAGTGACAAAGCCCGGTAAGGAGAACCGTGCACCACGGATGCCCCGGGGCGGGGGTGCTGTTGGTGGGAGTTGAGCAGGGAAGCACCCAAGGAACCCACCTAGGGGCCCAAGGACCTGCCTGGGCTCTGCCCCGAGAGGACTGGTAGGGCTCCCTGGTCCGTGTCCATCCTGACTGACCCAGCGGTCTCTCTGGCCAGGATGAAGTTGGCCCTTCCCTCCCAGGGGAGCACAGGAGGTCAGGCGGCCACCACCTCCAGGCCTCACATTCCCCTCATTGCTGTGTCATCATTCTCCGGACATTGCAGCCCCGGGGACCAGCGGGCCAGGGTGCCCAGCACCTTCCCGTGGGGCCTCAGGTTGTCTGCTGACACCTGCTGGCCCGCAGTTCCAGCAGGGGGGCGGGCGCTTCCAGAGGGTCTCAGAGCCTCCACCCAGTGCCTGCCAGGCCAGGAAAGAGGAGGGCAGAGTGGGCAGGACACCAAAGGGCCTTAACCCAGCTCTGGCCAGGGGCTGGATGCTGTGGCCCTTGCTGCAGTCAGAGGTGTGGTCCAGCCTCCCCCGGCCCACCCTCGCCCTCCTCCCCAGCCAGGACCTGGAAGGACGAAGTCCCGCTGAGCCCCCACCCCGCGCTGAGGGGCCTGGCCTAGCCAGCGTGCAGGGTCTCTCCAAAGCACCCAGCACTGTGATCTCCAAGCCCGATGAGCTGTCCCACTAGAACCCGCCCTCCCCTCTGGTCCCAGCCCTGATCCTCACCTCCCCTTCCCATCTGCACCCCCGGACCCTACCTCTCAGTCGGCACCTGGACCTTGTCTCAGAACTCAGGCTGGAGAGCAGGACTGCCCAGCGGCCAAGGGGTATGGAGGGCCTGCTGGGATATGACTGGGCTGGGCTGGGTGGGGCGGCCACGTGGGGACAGAAGGGTATTTTTAGCCTCTGTCAGTGTGGGGAAGGAAGGAGGGAGGGAGGGTGGCCAGTGGGGGAAGGAGAGAGGTGACAGCTCTTCCCTGGCTGTCCTCCCTGAAAGCCCACACTGGCCTGGAGCCTCCTGTGACCCTCTGAGCCAGGACAGGTGGCAGGAGGCACCGCAGGGCAGGGGCGAGTCTGGGCTTACATCCTCCCAGTGGTGTTTGGCTGACGGCCGGTGGGGGGGACATGGCTCCCCCCACTTCTGTTTCTTCATCTGCAAGAGGGGTTCTGTGAAGCCTGAGCTGGGGACTCAGGAGCCAAACAGAGCCCCCAGTTCAGGGCTTGGGTGTCCTGAGCACCCAGCAGGTACCAGCTTCCCTGTGGTTATTGACAGGTGCCCACATGGCCTCTTATTCTCCGCCAAGTGGGGAAAAGTTATCATCATGAAGAAATGTGGGTTGCTCAGCAAAGACTTTCAAAACCTGGGGTCCCTGATGGCGAGGAGTCTCGGTGGCAAAGGAGGGGCCCAGAGAGGTGCCCGCCAGGCTGGTAACAGGGTCGTGGGATCCCAAGGATCCGTCCCCTCGTATTGTGGCCTTGGCCTCCCTGCCCTGCTGTCTTCATTAGTCGTGAGCATCAAAGATGGCTAAGAAATGGGATCGTCTACAAATATAGCAGTGGCGGCTCACAGCCTCCCCGGAGTGGGGAGTCCCTGCCGTCTGGGTCTCGGTGGGGCTCTGGAGCCACAGGCCCTGACTGAGTCTGGGCTTGAGCCCAAGGAGCTGCGAGGGTGTGTCTCATGCCAGAGGTCAGAGGAAAGCTTCCCGGCCTAGGGCCTGCAGGTACACAGGAGAGAAGCCTGCAGCCTGGTGAGGCCAGGTGTGGCCTCTACCTGTCAGCCCCTCCTTCCTATACCCGCGTGGGCCTTACCAGTGCCACCATTTTCTAGGCGTGCTGCAACGTGGAAGAGTCAGGTAGGGCCGAGGCTGACAGGCCTCCTGACACCCACTAGGGATTGGCTTGATGCGCTTATGGTGCAGAGAGGCCCGGGGGTCCCAGGGTGACAGTCTCACTCCTGGCAAGATTTGGTAATTTCCCAAGGGTATCTGGGTGTCATGACACCTTGCGTCCGAGACAGATGGCTCTGCTTCCTGCTGGAGTGCTGGTTGTGAGCTGGGTACCACAGTCTCTGCCCTCATGACGTGAGGACCCGGCCGTTACACACACACTGCAGTGATTGCCTAGTTGATTTATACGTTCACAAGATTCTTCCATACTTTTTTGCTCACTCACTGGTTTCCTGAATCCATGCTTCCCTCCCCAGTCCAGCCCAGCCCAGCCCGTCATATCCCAGTTCAGGCCAGTCCAGTCATAGCCCAGCCCAGCCCAAGGCCCTGCCCCCTGCCCCCAGAGCGTCCCAGGACTTTCCCCTAGCCTCGGGCATCAGCCTCATGCCTGGGGGCCTCATGGATGTCCCCACCTCTCACTGTGTCCAGGACCATCCTGGGGAAGGCACTAGAGGGGGAACAGAGTTATTGGTCTCGCCTCCCAGCCCCACTGTGTTTGCAGGCAGAACGCGGAGGGTTAAGGCATTCCTAGCTCAGGCTGGAGGAAATGAGGACAGGGGATTCTGATGACAGGCCACTGTCACAGGCAGCCGCCTCCCCTCGTGTGCCAAGAAAGGAGGCCCTTCGGGGACCCAACGCCTCGGATGACAGGTCAGTTTGGGAAACTCGAAACCAGGGGCTCAACATAAGGACAGGGGTTCTGATGACAGGCCACTGTCACAGGCAGCCGCCTCCCCTCGTGTGCCAAGAAAGGAGGCCCTTCGGGGACCCAACGCCTCGGATGACAGGTCAGTTTGGGAAACTCGAAACCAGGGGCTCAACATATCCTCATCATCAGATTGCTACCGAGTGGTGCAGTTTTTAAAAATACGCTGCTTGTTTCTTTTTATGATGATAAAAATAACACATGTTCATTGTGGGAAATTTGGAAAACACAGAAAAGTACAAAGAAGAAAACTGGTAGAAGAAAATCCCCATGAACACACTGGTGTTAGAATGACTGCAGTGTGTGTCCTGTTTTATCACAATATTCTACTGTGAGCATTTCTGATGTGATCAGTCTTTGAAAATATGATTCTGGGGACTTCCCTGGAGGTCCAGTGATTAAGAGTTCGCCTTCCAAGGCAAGGGGTGTGGGTTTGATCCCTTGTCGGGGAGCTAAGATCCCACATGCCTCGTGGCCAGAGAAAACAAAACAAAACATAAAAGAGAAACGATATTGTAACAAATTCAATAAAGACTTTAAAAAATGGTCCACATCAAAAAAATAAAAAGAAAATACGATTTTTAATTTCATCATAAAGGGAACATATCACACTTTAAGAAGGTGGAAGTGACACCCAGTCACTCCTATTAAGGGACGTGTGAGTTGTGTTCCGTTTTGGACTATGATAACCAGTACAGTGTCGCCTCGGTGATTACTCCCCCAGAACAGATTTGGAGAGTGAGATCACCAAGGTTTACAGCTCGATGTGTGGACAAGAGGGTCGTCACCTTGGGTGGTGGAGGCACTTTCTCCAGCAGGAGGTAAAACTGCCCCCTACACTTGGCCCGGTGCCTTCATGCCGTGAGGTCCTGCTCAACCAGACCCATCTACCCCCTTGGTCATACATTTTTTCCCCCAAATAGTTACCAACATTCTCTGTACTGTTATTAATAATTCCTACTTTCCCCCACGGATTTGCTGCAGTGCCTTTATCTCAAGGGCAAAGTTTTCTGTGTGAAATATCTCAGCCTTCTCTCTTCTGGTCTGTTGATCTGAGTGACCATATTCTGGGGTCAGAACCACCTTGTTTGATGGACTATTTATTGCTTTATAATTATGATGTCGTCATATTTGAAATGTAAGCCCCTTTGTTACTCTTCTATTTAAAATCTTCTAGTCTGTTGTATTAGTTAGCTATTGCTGCATAACAAATGACCCCAAAGTCTAGTGTCTTAAAACAATGAACATTTATTATCTCACACAGTTTCATGGTTCTGGGACCACTTTAGTGGGTGGTTCTGCCTCAGGATCTGTCCTTAGCTGGCTCCAAGGGGCTGGCTGGACTGCAGTTGTCTGAAGGCTGGCCTTGGGTGGGGGCCCACACAGACCTCCCCACGGGGCTGCTCCGAACATGGCGGCCAGCTTCCTCCAGAGATAAGACAGCAACAAAGATGGGAGTCTTTCATAACCTACTTGGAGGTGCTGTCTGTGGCTTCTGCCGTATTCTGAGGTACAGCGTGGGAGGGACTCCAGCAGGCATGCTTCCAGGAGGTGGGCTTACTGGAGGCCTTCTTGGAGGCTGGCCTCCACAGCTGGCTTTGTTCGTGGTTTGCTTCAAAAGAACTTTAGAGTCATTAAAAAAGAGTTTGACTTTGCCTAAATCTATGCATTGAGATGTGAACAGCTTACACTCTTCCCATATTTTTCCCATACAGCTCTTTCTTCATATTTGTCCTGCACATATTTACGAGCGGGGGAGAGAGACGGGGTTCCCTTTCTCCAGTATTTTCCCGACTCTTCTGGAAGCCCCTGGTTTTGCACTTTGTTTTGTGTCTGGTCACCTCACAGCCTCCAGATCCCTAGGTAGCGGCTCCGGGGTCCTCGGTGAGCTTTTGACAACTAGATGACAGGATTATAGGGACCAAACAGGCCTTACAGCTGCACGTGTGGCCTTGCCAGGGCCAGCCCTCGCCTACGGCAGGGGACACCTGCTTCCCACAGGAGAGTTGCTAGTGGGCCAGGGGTTCCCAGGTCGCTGAGCATCAGGATCACCTGGAATATCTTTGAAAAGAAACCCAGCTTTATCAGGCCCAGCCCAGGCCAAGGGACTCAGAATCCCCGGGGCTGCTCCCAGGACACCGTGTTTTTATAAGAAAGACGCCCAGGAGGCAGAGTGTCCGCAGAGGGCGTCTGGGGGAGTCCCGCGCGACTGACAGGCAGAGATGTCCTCTCCACCCCCCCAGGCCTCAAGCTTGGGCCTGAGCCCCCGCCTCAACCCCTGCCTGCCACTCACCTTGAGCCCAGGCCCTCCTGGACCCCAGGATACTGTGGGCTGCTCCCAGCTGGCCTTGGTCCAGCCCCTTAGCTGGGAAAGTGAGGGCATGGAGGGACTTGCCCAAGGCCATAGTGAGTAGGCAGGGACGCCTTAAGTTGGGCATGCTGGCCCCCCGCTCAGTGCTCTACTGAGCACCCTGGCCAGCAGGCGACCTCTGGGACTGAGCTCTGTGTCTGCCGCCCACCCCACCCCGGGCCTCCTCTGAACAACAGTGTCCTGCAGGAGGCCCACAGGGAGAGAGACGTCGGAGTGCCCAGCACCTTCTGACCCCCACCAACCTGGGACCTGCACCCCGCCAAGCTGGGCGGCGGAAGCGCCCTGTGGACCAGCCCTTGTCTGGCTCCAAAGGTTGAGTTTGGGGTCTAAGCACCAGGGCGTCATGACGGCAACAGCGTATGGGATGCTCCCAGCTGCCTGGGGTTGGTGCCCTGCTCATTAGAACCTGCTCCTTAAAATACTGACACAGGCTGGTGTCACTGTCGCCCCAGGACAGAGAGCCCCTCATACGGGACCTCAGTCCACCCTCACCAGGACGCTGGGAATGGGCGGTCGATGCCATACCCCCATTTTACAGATGAGGAGGTAGAGGCTCTGTGGGGCTAAGGATGCTGCCTCTGTTGTTTCGGCCGAGCTGAGCTGAGGACTGGTGTGTCGGTGCCCACCAAGTGGGGCCCTCTCTCTCTATGGGCACAGGTGGGAAGGCCGGCCAGGAATGGGTCTTTATTTAGCAAACTCACGTCAGGTGTCCACCCCGCAGGAGGGTCTGGAGCTGGAGCCATTGCCAGCGCTGCCCCCCGGCCTGGCCCTGGCAGCTCCGACTTTATATTTTCCTGATCACCCCTCCCTATGACAGCCTCAAGTCAGCTGGCTGGGAGGACCCTCTGTTCCATCCCACATCTTGTCTGAGCCGTCCAAGCTCTGCAGGCACGTAGGGACACCACAAGAGACCCCTATCCCAACGGGTCTGTCTGCAGGGAGGCGGCGGCCCGTAGGAGATTCCTGAAACCTCTCCCCCGCACACTGCCTGCTGGGGCCGCGGCACAGCTGCAAGACACCTCTCCCCTAAAGACCCTTGGTTTCCCTCCCTGACCCGGAGAATTCGGGCGTCTGGCCTCTTGCCCGTCGAATCCTGTTCTCTCTGACCCCCAGCTTCTCCATGGGGAAAGGGGACAGAAGAGGGGAGGGGCGTGGCCCAAGGTCACCAGAAGGAACCAAGGCAGGACCCGAGGAGGGCAGACAGAGGCTCAGCACGCGACCAGAGCCACCGGCACCAGAGGGACTGAGAGGAGGGACACCCAGGCGACTCAGGAAGGAGGACCAAGGGGAAACCCGGGCTGGAATCACAGGTGCCTGAGGGAAGACCAGGCAGAAGGGCGCGGGCCGAGATGGCAAGTCATCCAGCTTCGGGGCCGACTGGGGGACTGACTCTCGGGCCAGCGGTTAGAAGGGCTCTGAAGCTGATTCCCGCCAGGGGCCAGACCTGGAGGGTGGCAACTAGCACGCTGAGGATCCGCCGGCCTGCCCTCAAGGCTCACCTGGCCACCAGGTGGGCAAAAGGAAAAGAGAAGAGAGGACCAAAACCACACCGGAAGCCCCGTTGGTAGGAAGGCAGGCTGCCAGCCCATCTCACTCCCCGAAGCTGAACATCTCGGCTTCTTTCTCCTTCCAGAAGGCAAAGCTCCGGTCGATGTAGCCACAGATGTCCTCACTGTTGAAGCTGCCCCGCTGGGGGCCGGACCCCAGCCTCTGTGCCGCGGGCCCGGGGCCACCGCTGGGGCCGGCATGGGGCGGGGGCCGGAGCGGGGTCAGGCCCGACTTGCGGCCGGGCTCTGCGCCCCAGGGGGGACTGCGGCTGGAGCCGAAAAAGCGGGCTTTGATGTCCTCGAAGCCGTCGGTCCAGGCACGGCGGCCGGCAGCCACCTCGTCCGTCACGGCCTTGTGGAAGGCGCGCGCGGCCTCCCAGCCGTGGGCGCCCAGGTGCTCGAAGACCTCGAAGCAGAGCAGGTGGCGCATCTTGCGCTCCTCAGCCGGCAGGTCGCACTCCAGGAGCTGGAAATAGCCCAGCATGAAGAGGTCCAGCGTGAGGCTGCCGTAGGGCACCGGCGCCCCGTCCACGTGGGGCAGGAACTGCTCGGGGGACAGGGGGCCGCGGGGCCGTCGGCTCAGCCGCCGCAGCTGCCGGGCGGGCACGTGGGCCAGGATGGACTTCCAGTTGCCCAGCAGGTGGGCGATGATGCTGCGCTGCTGCCACAGGTGGCCCAGCCGCGGGCTCTCGCTGGACGGCGGGGAGGGCAGCTGAGGGCCCCCGGCCACCTCCCGCCGCCGCGGCTCCACGCGCCGGGCCTCCAGGGTCCTGCAGGCCACCGTCTTCAGGGCCGGCGTGTAGGCCGACTTCTTCCAGTGGCTGAGGAAGAGCATGACGATGCGCTCCTTGCGAAGGCTGGCCAGGTCAGGGCCAGGCATGGCTCCCGCCTCCGACGGGGCCTCCTCGCAGCTGATGCCCGAGTCGCTGGCCTCCTCCGCGTCGCCCGGCCCCGGCTCCCCTCCAATGGGGCCGCCACGGGGCTGCAAGGGGGAGGGCCAGCAGCCTCTCAGGCACGGCCCCGGCTGGGGCCCCAGCTCACAGGGGCCAGGGCTCGGGGTGCAGGGCCGGCCGGGGGCTGACTCGAAGTTGCCACGAAGTGTCCGCACCGACACCCCACACTCCTGGATCTCGCGCTGGGCCTCGCTCCTCGGAGGGCTGGCTGGGGCCTCCCTGGGGGCCTCCAGTGGGGGCCTCTCCTCGCCCTGCACCAGCCCGTTCACGCCCTTCAGCAGTAGCGACAAGCTGCGCACCAGCCGGGCGACGTGGCTGCACCAGAAGGGCAGGGGCTGCGCGCCGGGTGTGGCCTGCGAAGCCCCCACGGAGCCCTCGGGCTCGACCTCGGGGCTGGGGCCTTCCTCACCCTCCAGCCCGGGCGCGTGGGGCAGGAAGTGGCTGTTGACAGTGATGCTGACCAGGGGCGCAGGCAGCAGGGCCTGCAGCTCGGCCGCCAGCCGGCCCAGCTCGCTCTCGTACTCCTGGCAGCGGCGCCGCAGCTGCAGGTCTGCGATCTGCTTTTCCAGGTACACCAGGTCGTCCTCGGTCAGCAGCTCCCCGAAGGGGCCCAGGATGGCCTGGTGAGTCTGCGAGTACCGCCAGGCCGCCTGCTCTGTGGCGCCCGTGCTCCCGCCGTCGTCCTGGGCACAGGGAGGGCAGCTCAGCGGGGCCACAGCCCACATGGCGAGTTCCTGCTGGACACAAGCTCCCCTGGGAACCCCAGCCCAGCCCAGCCCCTGGACACCCGCTGGCCGCTGCCTAGACTCTGAGGGCAAACGAGGTGAGCGGCCAGCCCCGTTCCCGAGTCTGAGGCTCAGGGCAGTCACCCACCCTGGAGGGCCCAGTCTTCCCCTCAGAAGGGGTAAGGGTGCCTCTGCTCTACCACTCGCACGTCCTCCTCAACTCCTCTGGGTTGATTTCAAAGACTCTGTCTCCCCAGAGCCCCCCAATCCCTCCACAGAGTCTTCTGCGGTCGGACGGCGGCCCTAAGGATGGGCGGCCTCAACAGCTCTGCTCTCAGTTCTTGCAGCACGTGGCCAACTTCACCCCAAAACACCACCCCTCGGGGCTTCCCCTGGCACCAGGATACAGCTCTGCCCCCAGAGCTCACAGTTTGCGGGGGAGACCGACACAGAGAGCCTCCGAGCTGGGCTCCCTCTGGGTGCAGCTCTGTGCCCACCTGATTACTTCTCCGAGACCCCTGACGGAGGCCCTGCATCTGCCCCATTTCACAGGTGAGGGGACTGAGTTGCCACCTGGTTGCCAAGAGGCCCGAGACTGTCTGGTGCCACGTGGCACTCTGCACAAGTAAGTTCTGATTCCTTGTCCCAGGAGGCCCGGGGAGGGGAGCAGGCGCTGCAAGGGGGCGGGGGGAGCTGCTGTCCTGGGCAGTGTCTGGCCCACAAGGGTCGGGCACAGGAACTCGCAGCCTACGGCCAGACTGTGACTGGGCCAATCCCCTCCCCCTTCAGTCTGTCCTTCCTGTTTCCCGGAGTTCTTCTGCATACCCTTGGCCCTGACCCAGGGTCAGATTCCAAAGGGCTTCCCGGCTGTGGCACGAGGCCCCGCCCACCCCTGCCTGGCTCCACCCTCAACCCCATGGGTGTCCATCCCGGACTTCAAGGACAGGCTGGGCCATTAGACCAGCGCCACCCAACACTTCTGAGATGAGGGGCTATGGAAGTGAAATGTGGCTAATGCAGCTAACTGAGGGGCAGGGGTTATTTTTAATTTCATTTTAATTCATTTAAATAGCCACATATGACTGGCATTATTGTATTGACAGGGCAGCCCTAGACCAAGGATGCAGAATACATCATTCAGACAAAATTGTATCCCTCCAGGATAAGACTGTACAACAACGGTCCACATGGTAGCCAGAGGGAGCCTGTTGAAATCCAAGTCAGATCACAGCCCTTCCCTGCTCAGATTCTCAACGGTTCCCCGCCAAGGTGATATCTGCCTGACCTCTCTCAGACCTCACCTCTGCCCACCAGGCTTTATTCACTGTGCTCGGCAGTACCAGTAGCAGCATGCTCCTCCCTTGGGCCAGCCCATCCATGCCTCAGGACCTTTGCACTTGCTGTTCCCTCTGCTCCCAATCACTTGTCCCACATTCCCATAGGGCTCCCCTCTCACTTCCTTCTGGCCCCTGTTCAAGGCCACTCCCCAGAGAGGCTGCCCCTGACCACCCGGGCAGAAGAGCCCCCTCCCCTTTTCACTGCTTTGCTTCTCTCCCTAGCACTTGGAACCACCCTCAGCGCAGTTGCCCAGTCACCCCGCCTTCCCTGCTGGAATATAAGCGCCAGGGGGCGGGGCTGGTCTCCTTCACTGCTAAGAACAGAGCTTGGCACACGGTGGGCACGGGATACAATCGTTAGATCCAAGAACATGTGGGGACCACATCGTTAGAGATGAAGGGTTACAGGTGAAGGGACACAGCCCTCTGATCTGGTTCAGCTTCATGGTCTGGCAGAAGAGGAAGCTGAGGCCACAGAGGGACACGCAGTGGCGTTCCGGGTCTCAGGACTCGAGGTGTGCGCTCAGGGACCCCACCTTCCACGTCCACCAGCCTGTACAAAGCCTCCTGCTCCCGCCTCCGCCCTCTACGCTCTGGTCCCACCCGGGCCCCGCCCACCTCCCACAACGCCACGCCCCTCACCCCATCCGGCCCTGCCCTCCAAGCCGGGCCCCGCCCCCTTTCAGGTCCCGCCCCCACCCTCGTCCCCGCCGGGCCCCACCTGGGCCTCTGGCGCTGGAGCTGCGCCCAGGCGAGCCTGCAGCTTCCGCACCATCACCTGCCGCTTCCACTCGGGGATGGGCCGGCCGCGCTCATCCCGCGTGGGCACCAGCCCGTCGAGGTCGCCCGAGGGCAGCCCATCCAGCTGCAGCGCGACCAGGCTGTCCGGGGCGCCCCTCGCTGCCGCGTCTGTCCCCTGTGTGGACAGGCAGGTCGTTCAAGGCCCCTGTGGGCCTCGTGTCCGGGAGGGAGCGGAGGGGAGGACCGCCCTGGGCAAGCGCAGCTGAGGGAGGAGGGGCGGTGGAGGCTGACCAGGTAGGGCAGGGGAGCTGACCACTGACGGACCCCCAGCCTGTCTAAGTGTGAGTCTTCTGAGGGCAGGGACCCTGCTGTGCCCTGTGGGACCCAGGCACGTGTTGGGAGGCTTGCTGGCTGAGAGAGGCAATCAGAGATCCCACCCAGAGCGCGCCACGTGGACGGGCAAACTCGTTTGGGGAACAGTTGCATAGCCAAGTCTGGTGGCCAATTCTGGACGGCAGGACTTGTCAGAGCCTTTAATGTGCTGTGTGCACTGTAACTCTACAAGGGGGCAGCACTATGCAGCACTTCCCAAACTCAGAAAGAGCATCTCAGGGGCTGAGAGTTCCCAGGACCCGTTCAGGGAAAGGGTGGGCCGGATTTAAAAGGGGCTACTGCCCAGAAAGAGAAGGAGTGGGCCGCTGGGAGCCCCCCGAGGAGAGCAGTGGGCGCCAGGCCCACCCTTCCCAAGGACTGATGCTTCCCTGTACCGTGACAGCAGCATCTGTCAGGATGAGGGGCTTGGGCCACTGGGAACCCCTGGAATCAGAGAAGTGTCCCTCGTCTACTATGACGGGGAGACAGGTTGCTTCTGGCCTTGGAATCTCCATCTCTTCAGATGCCAGCCAGTCACCCCAGGGGCCTCCTGGAGGAAAGGGCCTGGCTACCCCAGGAGTGACCTGGCTGGGGCTCACATAGGAGAACACGGTGAGAAGCCAGCCGAGCTTTGGCTGGGGTGCCTTGGGAGACAGGGATATGGCAGGGGCTCTCACCATAGGGACGGCTGTGGCACCGGTGGTGACCCTCGGGGGTGCTGTGCGGGTCACGTGCTCCCTCGGAAGAGGCTGGTCAGGCTGGCCGGGCCAGGCTGGGCTGAGAGACGCTGCCACTGGAAGGAAGGGGCAGCTGGAGTCAGAGAGGTCGGGGGATGAGGAGCAGAGGACCCTGGACCTGGGGCAGGACCGGCCTTCCTGAAGGACCACTGGACTTGGAGCCAAAGGCCTAAGCAGCTCCCTGCCAAGTGCCCTGGGACCTGGGCAAACTCATTCATCCCTGGCATTCCAGAGGTGTCCTTGGAGCCCCCTCCAAACCCTGCCGGTTGGGGAGCCTGCATTTTACCCACCTCATCCCATCCCACGGCCTGTCCCACCCTCCCCAGCCCCTCCTGTAGCCTAGAAGGAGCTAGAAAGGGCATAGGGTTCCGTGGTCTGGGGATCTAATGTAGCCCCATCAGACCACAAACCTGTCCTTTCAACGCTC
>NW_006779703.1:431406-436598 GCF_000442215.2 Lipotes vexillifer
CTGAACACACACACACACACACACACACACACACACACACACATGCAACACGCACCCTACGTGTGACTGTATAACTACAGCCCATTCCATGAAGCATGCTGACCGTCACTGCACATGGGGCCTGCTGACATTTTTCATGCCATTCCATGCCGTTTCATTTTGATAAGTGCTGTCACGGTTCCGTAACGGGTTGTGACCTGCAGTTTGAGGACCGCTCCCCTGCCCCCTGCTGGAATCTCAGGGAACAGCAGTGGACTCCGAAGCCTCTTCAGACACAGCCTTTGATTTCCCTCTGCACAGGCTGAGGCCCAGAGAAGGGAGGAGGCTGCCTGAGATCACAGCGGCAGGAGAGTCAGGCCGCGGGGGTTCAGGGCTCACAGAGAGACGCCCGAGGGCTGGGCAGGAGGCTGTTTAATTGTGGTTATGGAACACGTTTGTCCTCACTTGAAAAAGGCAACAGGACGGGCTTCCCTGGTGGCGCAGTGGTTGAGAGTCCGCCTGCCGATGCGGGGGACACGGGTTCGTGCCCCGGTCTGGGAGGATCCCACGTGCCGTGGAGCGGCTGGGCCCGTGAGCCGTGGCCGCTGAGCCTGCGCGTCCGGAGCCTGTGCTCCGCGACGGGAGAGGCCACAGCAGTGAGAGGCCCGCGTACCGCAAAAAAAAAAATGGCAACAGGACAATAAAGGAATCCTGGAAGAGCTGGGGTGCTGGCTCACGGGAAGGGGTGGTCCCGGCCCTGTCCTCAGTGTCCTGCGTGCCCAGCTGCCGAGGCTTCTGCTCCCCACCTCCCCACGGCCCCTTCGAAGGACCTCGGAGGCGAGGCCAGAAAGGCCCACTCCCAGCCCCCACAGCCCAGGCCAGTCCTCCCTGGAGACGTGTACGCACCAGTGGGATCCCCGAGACCTGGGCCCCCTCTTCTTCCATCCTCCAGGGAGTGCCTTGCGGCCGACAGCGGAGGAGGGGGGAACGGCGGCGGCGGCGGGGGCGCCATCAGGAGTGGCACCTGGGGGCAGACAGGCCTGGTCACTGGGAGGCCCAGGTGGGCCTCGACTTGGGCTCCCAGGTGGGGGTGGGAGGCATCCAGCAGGCTAGCCCTGGCCCGGTCTCCCTGGGGCTGGGGCTGTGCATCTGAACGGAGCTCGGAGAGGTACGTTTGCGGGAGTGAGGGGCAGCGCCCCTAGAGGTTCTGTCCACCCCTCCACACTGGTGAGCAGGGCTCCCCAAACACACCCACGCACTTGTCTGAGGGCTGCCACCCCTAGGTGAACCTCTCATCTCAAGGCCCGGCTCCCTCTGGAGGCAGCTTAACTCAGCAGCTCTGGGCTCTGGGTCAGGGTCTGGTGTCCCCCTCGTGCTCACTCACCACTCCTTGGCCTTACAAGAGACACGTGCACACTTGCACACACACACCCTCCCTGACTGTCCCCTGACTGTGCTGAGACACACTGCCTGGACCTGCCCCCTCTCTCAGCCCCGTAAACAGTGCGGCCGTGTGACCGCACCTCAGAGCAGAGGCGCTGTGCCCAGGACACACCATGCAGTGTCTAGGCCACTCTCCCAAGGGCCACTCAGAGACAGAGACCACCAACATTGCTCCCCGGCAGCCTGGGGTCAGGGAGATCCATCAGCCCCAGTCTGGGGCTGCAGGGGCACCCGCATTTCAACCCCATGTCTGCCCCGGGTCTGGGGCGAGGCACAGACCTGGCCTTGACCATCTCCCCTGCCCCCAAGCGCTGACTGGTGGGCAGCCGGAAAGAATCCTCGACCTGGAGGTGCCACTGCCCCTTGCATCCCCCCAGCTGAGGCCTGCAAGGTCTCAGCTTTTGCATCTGACCAATGGGAGCCAAGAGTGGAGACTGGAGCACACAGGCTGCTGTGAGGCCGCAGGTGGTGCGTGCCTCCCCAGGCGGCAGAGAAGTTCTCCGGGAGGACGCTGAGCTGTCCTCCAACGACTCCAGAGCGGGGCTTGCTGCCTTTTGGCTTAAAGCTGAACGTCAAAAGGCTGGCCGGCCGTCTTTCAGATGACCTGAGATCACAGCGGCAGGAGAGTCAGGCCGCGGGGGTTCAGGGCTCACAGAGAGACGCCCGAGGGCTGGGCAGGAGGCTGTTTAATTGTGGTTATGGAACACGTTTGTCCTCACTTGAAAAAGGCAACAGGACGGGCTTCCCTGGTGGCGCAGTGGTTGAGAGTCCGCCTGCCGATGCGGGGGACACGGGTTCGTGCCCCGGTCTGGGAGGATCCCACGTGCCGTGGAGCGGCTGGGCCCGTGAGCCGTGGCCGCTGAGCCTGCGCGTCCGGAGCCTGTGCTCCGCGACGGGAGAGGCCACAGCAGTGAGAGGCCCGCGGACCGCAAAAAAAAAAATGGCAACAGGACAATAAAGGAATCCTGGAAGAGCTGGGGTGCTGGCTCACGGGAAGGGGTGGTCCCGGCCCTGTCCTCAGTGTCCTGCGTGCCCAGCTGCCGAGGCTTCTGCTCCCCACCTCCCCACGGCCCCTTCGAAGGACCTCGGAGGCGAGGCCAGAAAGGCCCACTCCCAGCCCCCACAGCCCAGGCCAGTCCTCCCTGGAGACGTGTACGCACCAGTGGGATCCCCGAGACCTGGGCCCCCTCTTCTTCCATCCTCCAGGGAGTGCCTTGCGGCCGACAGCGGAGGAGGGGGGAACGGCGGCGGCGGCGGGGGCGCCATCAGGAGTGGCACCTGGGGGCAGACAGGCCTGGTCACTGGGAGGCCCAGGTGGGCCTCGACTTGGGCTCCCAGGTGGGGGTGGGAGGCATCCAGCAGGCTAGCCCTGGCCCGGTCTCCCTGGGGCTGGGGCTGTGCATCTGAACGGAGCTCGGAGAGGTACGTTTGCGGGAGTGAGGGGCAGCGCCCCTAGAGGTTCTGTCCACCCCTCCACACTGGTGAGCAGGGCTCCCCAAACACACCCACGCACTTGTCTGAGGGCTGCCACCCCTAGGTGAACCTCTCATCTCAAGGCCCGGCTCCCTCTGGAGGCAGCTTAACTCAGCAGCTCTGGGCTCTGGGTCAGGGTCTGGTGTCCCCCTCGTGCTCACTCACCACTCCTTGGCCTTACAAGAGACACGTGCACACTTGCACACACACACCCTCCCTGACTGTCCCCTGACTGTGCTGAGACACACTGCCTGGACCTGCCCCCTCTCTCAGCCCCGTAAACAGTGCGGCCGTGTGACCGCACCTCAGAGCAGAGGCGCTGTGCCCAGGACACACCATGCAGTGTCTAGGCCACTCTCCCAAGGGCCACTCAGAGACAGAGACCACCAACATTGCTCCCCGGCAGCCTGGGGTCAGGGAGATCCATCAGCCCCAGTCTGGGGCTGCAGGGGCACCCGCATTTCAACCCCATGTCTGCCCCGGGTCTGGGGCGAGGCACAGACCTGGCCTTGACCATCTCCCCTGCCCCCAAGCGCTGACTGGTGGGCAGCCGGAAAGAATCCTCGACCTGGAGGTGCCACTGCCCCTTGCATCCCCCCAGCTGAGGCCTGCAAGGTCTCAGCTTTTGCATCTGACCAATGGGAGCCAAGAGTGGAGACTGGAGCACACAGGCTGCTGTGAGGCCGCAGGTGGTGCGTGCCTCCCCAGGCGGCAGAGAAGTTCTCCGGGAGGACGCTGAGCTGTCCTCCAACGACTCCAGAGCGGGGCTTGCTGCCTTTTGGCTTAAAGCTGAACGTCAAAAGGCTGGCCGGCCGTCTTTCAGATGACATGGCTCCCGGCTGAGCCAGTGTCGCCTGGATGCCTGAGAGCACACGGCCGCCCCAGCTCGGGTCCCCAGCCGGGAGGGCCACTCACGGCGGTCTCTCTGGGCACCCACCGCTGGCTGTCAGACCAAAGCTCCTCACCCCGCTCCCTCCAGTGTGTAGCTTCGGGGGAAGGTGGCCTCAGGGCTGCCAGGCGGGGCAGAGAGGCTGGTTCCAGCCCGCCACCCCCAGGCGGGACCTGTGGTTTGGCGCTGGCGTCACGCGTGGGTGGCTCGTGCTGCAGCTCTGTTGAAGGTTCTCCAGTCTCTGTCTTGAAATTCTTAATCAGTTGTTAACCAGAGGCCCACGCTTTCATTTTGCACTGAGCCCTGCATGTGCTGTAGCTGGATCTGCAGGGCCAAGTCCCCCGGCCACGCTGAGTGTCCCCTGGCTCACCTGTAGGTGGGCCTGTCCCTCCCGCGGGCAAGGAGGCACAGGCGTTGGGTGGCCTCTCCAGCCTGGGGGGTTCCCGTCAGAAGAATCCCCGGCTCTGCAGCCACTGCCTCGGGCCCCTCAGTCGCATTCCCGTCCAGGACCCTCGGCCAGGCGGAGCCACGGGGAGGGGGACACAGCCCGAGCCCTTATATGTCATTGCCTTGCACCTCATACCTCACTCTCTGCAGGAATCTGTGCCGAGAGCCCAGGAGCCCTGGTCCGGCAGGGCGGGGAGTGTCTGCCAGGCCCCAGCCAGGAGGACCTTCGGAAGCAGGTGCTGGGCTGTGAGCACAGGAAGCTGTGGCCGTCCTGGACCGTCGGGGGCTGTCGCAGCTGCCGCCCCCAGGAGCTGGAGGTGTCGCATTAATATTTGAAGGCTGAGGTGTCAGGTGGCCCGGCGGGCTTGGGCTGGGTGTGGGATCCCTTACCACCGTGCCTTAACCCTCCGCAGCGCAAGGGCCGGGGGAGCGGACCCTCGGGAGAGGTGGGGGAGACCTGAGATCCCTGGTCACTCAAGAAGAGACCACCCAGAGGACTCCCGGAGTACAGCCCTCCAGGCACAGATGGGGAATCCGAGACTCAGAGAGGCAAGGGGCTTTCTCAAGGGCCCACAGCTGGGACGGGGCAGAGCTGGGACCAGAATCTTACTTGAGACCCCCCTCCTTGCTCCTTCCAGGACTGAGAGCCCCTCGAATCGCTGCTCCTTTCGTCCAGGGGCATCAGCAGTGGAGGAAGAGGCAGGCGGGTGGGGTCTCTTGTGCCCCTACCAAGGATGCAAAGCCCTGGCTGTGCTTCACACGGCTCTTCCTCTGGGCTGCCTTTGCACGGGAGGGACCCAAAAGGCAGAACAGGCTGCTCGCCGACTGCTACAGAACACGGGCCTTCCCAGGCTCAGGGGTCCCCGCCTGTGACACAAGTGTGTGCGCGCAGCAGCCATCTGAGCCCATATCGGTCACACTGGGACTTGGAGTGGGGAGGGGATCTGACAAAACACGACGC
>NW_006779703.1:436686-448473 GCF_000442215.2 Lipotes vexillifer
ATCTGCCAAACCCCGACGCTTTCTCCCTGCCGTGTGTCTCCGACCTAGGAGCCCCCTGTCTTCTTCCAGCATCTGCAAGGCAGGAGCCAGTTGGCTTAGGAACTTTATGCAGGGTTGAGTCAGACCCCAGACCCCACGGCTGGCGCTGACAGTCTGATGGGCAGAGCAGGGCTGAGTCCCAGGTCGGCCCCGGGTCCCTGCGCAACCAGCTCAGGGCTGTGAGGCTGCCTCACTCTCCCCTGCTCCCTGCCCCTGCCTGGGGGCCCGCAGCCCCTCCCTGCAATTGAATCTGCTCTGGGGCTGAGGGGCAAGGGCTTCCCAGTTCCTGCAGAGCGAAGGGCTCAGCTGGGGTGGCCGGGGCCCTCTCATTCCGGGGAAGATGGAAGAGGCAGGAAGTTGGTCCAGGGCCCAGGGAGATGGACTTGGCGCCAGTACAGTACCCACAGCCTGGGAGACCTCATGCCACCTGGTCCCTGAGGCTGAAGTCTGCTCCAACCCTCACCAAGGAGAAGCCTTGCGGAGTCACTCAGTGTCCCCCAGGCCTGAGTTTCTCTGCCTTTGCTGGGAAGTGGAGGGGTTACTGAGAGCCCCTGGCAGGGCCTGGCACACGTGGCACTCAGACCTCTTTGCTGTTGTTAGCACGGTGTCTTGATGATCTCTGAATTTCAGCTGGGACGGGGGTCGGCTGTGGTGTTTCCCAGGTGACAGGAGTATCCACATCCCCGTGTCCCTCATTCAGGCCCTGGACACTAACCGAATCTACGAGGACCCGAGGGAGTGACAGATGTTGGGTCCCGACATTTGGGATTCTGACAGCTGGGCGTGTGCTGCCCCCAAAGGGGGCTGTTGCCCTAAGGTTGGAGGTCAGCTGGCCCTGGGCTGGTGCCCTTCCCACGGCCTGGTGTCTCCTTTTCTGTGTTTTTGATGAGATTTGAGCAGCGCCATGCCTGCCATGCATTATATATCGAGGACAGCTGTGGTGAGCCGGGTTACAGGCCTGTAATGCCACCCAGGCCGAGAAAATCATGACCCACAGATGGGCGAGGGCTGAGATTCGGTTACTGGCTGCACGGCCAGGCCCCGCCCCTCCCTGGGGGAGACTGCCCAGGGGAGTCCCTTGCCCTCTCTGGGCCTCAGTTTTCCCATCTGTAGAAGGAAGGGGTCCTAGGGCTCTTCTGGACCAGGGGAGGGAAATTAACACCCGCTGTGTGCTCAAGGCACACGTCTACCGGCCAGCAAGGCTCCTGAGTTACACTATACAGATGAGAACATCGAGGCTCACAGACGCTCAGAACTGGGGGTGCCACCCGGCTGGGAAGACTCACTCCAGCTCCGGTGAGCGCTGAGTACCGGGCTGGGGCAAGCTGAAGGGCTAGGCTCCCCCTCCTGGGCCGCTACTCCTCACTGTTGCTGCCGTCCAGCGTCTCACTCTAACCTGGCCCTGCAGCCAGGAGCCCAGCTGCCCGGCCCACTCCTTGGGGGTCGGGATGCAGGGGGCCCCTCTAGCCGCTGCCCCATTCAGGTCAGAGAGGCCCAAGCCCTCACCATGCAGAGGGGTACCCCAGGCCCAGAGGGTGGCAAGGCTTGGTCAAGGTCAAGGTGGCGTGGTCGAGGCAGGGCCTGGCCTTCCGAGCCTCGCGGAGGCCCCGCAATGGGCAGCGGGTGAACCCAGGCCCTGCGAAGCCTCCCAGGAAGGGGGCGCCTCCCACAGGACAGGTCTCCGCTCCCCATCCAGCCGTGCCCCCAAAAGCTGCCTCTCTTGGGACCCACGGCTCCCTGGGGGCAGAGGCAGGTGGCTATGTGGAGAGGAAAAAGATGGCTTTCAGCACCTCCTCTGAGCCCGACACAAGGAGAGGCCACGCGGGCGACCTCTGGATATTGTGTTTCCATCAATACTGCATCAGGCGCACAGCTGACAGCCTGCCGTCCGCGGGGCCAAGACTGCCGGTGAGGCGGGGGCTGGCGGGGAGCGACTCCAGCCAGCCCCGGACGCAGTGGATCTCAGGGAGGTGGCCCAGCCTGCCCCTCTCCACCACTGCAGG
Organism: Lipotes vexillifer; assembly: GCF_000442215.2. Taxonomy (NCBI): domain Eukaryota; kingdom Metazoa; phylum Chordata; class Mammalia; order Artiodactyla; family Lipotidae; genus Lipotes; species Lipotes vexillifer. The sequence goes on from NW_006779703.1 coordinate 438,729, forward strand.
CGGGGCACGTGGATGGGCTGGACACCACGGGCCGGAAGGCCGGGAGGGGAGGCTACACAGACAGCCCAGCCCGGCATGGGGAGTCCTGAGCGGAGGGGACCCTGCCTTGTATCCTGTGACGACACCAAGGAGGCCACCAGGACCAGGCAAAACCGCAGGAAGCCTGACATGGGCTGGTCCCCAAAACCCTGAGGGCTCAGGAGAGCACCCAGAGCCTCCACCCCCCCTAGGAGAGCTGGTCACAGTGGCCAGGAGGGGCTGGCAGATGTGCCAGGACCTGGGGATGGAGAGCAGGGGGCAGAGACCCTGTTTGAACAGAAGGCTCAGCCGTGGGCACCGCCGTGTGGGCTGGGGACAAGCAGGGGACCCCAGCCAGAGGCCAGGCGGCACCTGCTCCCTGGCAGCCGAGCACCTCCAGGCTGGCCCCAGGGCCGACACAGAGGCTGGGGGGCCCAGGCGGCCAGGGCATCCCTGGCCAGTGGACTGCAGAGCTCTGTCCGCTACACCAGGAACCCACTGAGTTCCCGCAACTTCAGGAACCCAAGCCAGAAAGACAACCCTTATCATACAATAGCCAATGGAAGGGTTAGTGAATAATCAGTACATTGATTACTTCAAGCAGTGAGTACAGTCCTGTTTCTGAAACTATGACACGAGGACAAACCAGGACTCCAACTCGTGTGCCCCGAAGCACCCCTGGCCTTTGACCCAAGGCCGCCTGGGTGTGGTTTTCAGGCAGTGGAGACAAGAGGCTCTCAGTGGCGGTCGGGTGAGGACCATGCCACTGACCCGGGGCCGGGGACGGTGGCTCAGCCTCAGTTGGTCGTGGATGCTCCGGGGGGCGCCCCGAGGGAAAAGGAGGCACAGCAGCCGCGGGTGAGACCCGGCGTGGGGGGCACCTCGCCCTTCTGGGCCTCGGTGCTCTCACCTGAAGGCAGGGCCAGGCAATCCCAGGGACGCCTTCCAAAGGGGCGGCCGCTACAGAAAACTGCGGCACGATCTGTGCAGGCTGGGACGAATTGTCGGTCGCCGCCCCGGGGGCCTGGAGTCGGGGGTGGAGGCCGGGCAGGAGGGCACTGGCCCTACGCTTCCCCACCACACACCTGCCCGGCCACCCTCACCTGTCCACTCTCTCACCCGCCTGTCCACTGCTCCACTCATTCGGCACACACGTGTGGCCCGTCACGTGCTGGGGGCTGGGACCCATGAGGTCCTTGCCCTTGAGGACCGAGGCCCGGCGAGGTCATGTGCCCAGATGGGAGGGCGGGACGAGACTCTCCCCTTCCAGGCTGCACGGGGCTGGCCTGCCTCACTGGGTCACCCCACCGACGGCCCAGGGCCCTCCTCCCACCCCCGGGGTGTCTTCAGCCTGACACAGCGTCACCCAACAGCAGCCCTGGCCGGAAGCATGGATCCCAGGTCCTAAGTGTGGTTGCTGTGGCCCAGATGGAGGGCAGACCTCGGCCGAGGTCCAGCCACAGCCCAGCCCTGGTCCCGGCTGTCACGGCCCCGGTCACAGCCCTTGTCCCAGCACCGACTCAGGCGCGGCCAGGCCCTTTCACGTGACAATGACACTGCGTACGCAGACGGCTCCCCAGCTACCTGGCCATCAGCACGGCAGGGGTCTGTCACCCGGCCCGGGGTGGGGTGGGGGGGACCGCGAAGCTTACCGGCCGGGTGCTGTCACGGAGGTACTGGGCGCAGTCGCGGTGGCCGTGGTACTCTGCCAGGTCTGCGGCCGTGTAGCCGTCCTCGTCCCGCAGGGCGGGGTCCACGCGGTGGGAGAGCAGGGTCTGGCAGCACTGCGGGGAGGGCGCACCCGTGACCGCACTGCCGGCACCCGCCCCCCCCCCCCCCCCCCCCCCGCCGTAGGAGTCACTTCACCCGTTGTTTGCTAAGTGAAACAAACACAGCGCCAAGCTGGGGCACCGAGGCCGTTCAGTCCGGGGCACGGCCTGAACCCGTACCCAGACCCAGGGCGCCCTGCCCGCGGGCACCGGCATGCCCCTGTCCCGGGTGGGAACCCCAGGCGCCCTCGCTCAGGAGCTCATCAAGAGCCCAGCTGGTCAGTCAGCGACCCAGCCGGATCCTAGCCAGGCAGGCTGACCCCGACTTTGCCCTTGTAACCCTTGCCTCGGGTTCAGATATGGAGCTGGTTTCCGTTTTTACAGCCACCTTTGGAGGTGTGTGTCATTTTCACACGAAGAAACCGGGGTGCAGGAGGCTAAACAGCGTGGCTCCACCCCCAGGACTCCGGGCCTGTGCCCTCGCCCACCTCACCCTGCCCACTCCTTGGCCTCCCGGTCAGGCCTGGCACTCGATGAGCCCCTCTTCCTGGCCCCAAGCCTAGGCGAGCTCTGGGGGCTCCCACCCTCACCCTCTGTGTCTCTGTGTCTGAGCTCACGGCTCCACCAGCCACACGCATGCTCCCTCCTCGCTCAAGCCGGGCCTGGGCCCCCTTGTCTCCCTCCTGACTGGTCCTCTGGGCTCATGTGATGGGAGCTGGGAGCAGAGGAAGGCCTGGAGGCTCCGAAGCTGGGAAGAGGGGAGGACGGAAGAGATCCAGGTCTGTGAGGGGCCGTTTGTGAAGGAGGCTGCGGTGGGGTTGGGGGGAGGATACAGGGCGCTGCAGGAGCCGGCTGTGCGTCCACGGCGTGTGTGTGTGTTCGGGGGGTCACAGCGGAAGCGGAGTGGAGCAGGGGCCACCGGAGTGTCAGGCCTGGCCCCAGATGGGCAGGGACGGCAGCCCGGGGGAGGGAGAGGGGGAGGAGAGAACTTTCCCACAGAATGATGGCGATTACTGCTGGCAAACGATGGTGATCCATTTGTGAGCAGAGGGTGGGTGGTTACAGATGACCAAGAGTTAGGTCTGGAAATCCGTGAGGTAGCCGTGCCAGCGGCAAAAACAGGTGGGCAGACGGATCCGCGTCAAGGAGTAGAGAACCAGGCAGGTACCACCAATCCACTCTCCAGAGTCAACGTAAAAAATGGACTAAATGTGAAAGGCACCTTCCTAGAGCATCAGACAGGCAACAAGGAAGTGAGGACTTGTCAGACCATGCTCAGGAGACAAGGAAAATCCCGAGGGATAAGCCCACCGCTCAGAACAGCTTTCGCCCTAAGAGCAGGCTGACGCAGAAGAAATGGCTGTAACCAGAGCAGCTGTGTCACAGGCTCACGAGACTAGAGAGACCAGCAACAGCTCAGGGTCCACCGCAGGCTGGGCCTCCACCCTCAGAGAAAAGGTGAAGCAGGAGCCAGCCCGCCCTCTGCTTCCCGTCACGCAGGTGCTCCAGGAATCTCAAGGCGGATTGTGGACTAATATGATCCACGTGTGCCTCTCAGCCAGCAGCAAGTAAGATGTCACCTAAGGCCCTAAATAATGATGTGCAGCACAGAGTCAAACAAAATCAGCAGCACAAGGAAATAAAATACCAGAAATGAGAACCAGAGGACCCAACACACAAAGAAACAGACCCACAAAGTCCTGAGAAATAGCAGACTGTAACACAGCTGTGCTCACTGCTTTCAAGGAAGTAAAAGCCAAGCTTGAAAATTTAGGCGTGGAATGGTAAATTCTAAAAAGCGGCACAGATTTTAAACCATCAACAAAATGAAAAGACAACCTACGGAATGGGAGAAAATACTTGCCAACAATGTGACTGACAAGGGGTTAATGTCCAAAATATACAAAACAGCTCATACAACTCAATATCAAAAGCTACCCAATCAAAAAATGGGCAGAAGGGACTTCCTTGGTGGCGCAGTGGTTAAGACTCTGCACTCCCAATGCAGGGGGCCTGGGTTCGATATCTGGTCGGGGAACTAGATCCCACATGCTGCAACTAAGAGTTCACATGCCACAACTAAGGAGCCCTCCAGCCGCAACTAAGGAGACCACCTGCTGCAACTAAGACCTGGCGCAACCAAAAAAAAAAGGGCAGAAGACCTAAATAGCCAGTTCTCCAAAGAAGACATACAGATGGGCAACAGGCACGTGCAAAGATGCTCAACACCACTAATTATTAGACAAATGCCAATGAAAACCACAATCACCTCACACCGGTCAGAATGGGCCGTCATCAAAAAGTCTACAAACAACAAATGCTGGAGAGGGTGTGGAGAAAAGGGAACCCTCCTGCACTGTTGGTGGGAGTGTGAATTGGTACAGCCACTATGGAGAACAGTATGGAGGTTCCTTAAAAAACTAAAAATAGAACTACCATATGACCCAGCAATCCCACTCCTGGGCATATACCCGGAAAAATGAAAACTCTAATTTGAAAAGATGCTATCACTTTGAATTACTGGTTTCCTCATTAATTAATGAATTAAATAAAAATGTTTGACACAGGCTCATTTTATAGTTGAATGAAAGTCATGATTACCAGCACTTTTAAAAATTATCCTTTAACATGTAGAATCATTGCAAATTCACGGTTAAAAATCAGACAGCTGAAGACTCAAACATCAGGTTCAGCATTGCCACTGGTGATGTCATTTGCTCAAATAGTGAATAATTTTTGGTAAAGTGCTAAATAAAACAAAATTCTATCTTCCCTCAATATATACAGTCGGACCATTCTTGGAAAACTCTTATGTATATTAAAACTATGAAAAAGAATTGGTGTATGTGTACGTATATTTGAATTTAGGTTCTAAGCTTAGATAATTACACGTACTTGAGTTAGGTTCGAAGCTCAGATAACTATGAACAGGTTTTCGACCTACATACAGGTCCGATTCATTGGGAAGTTGCTTGGGGGCACAAGACGCTTCCTCACTGTGCAGGACTGTTCTGGAATAGCAGGCCACCCGGCCTCCCCCACAAGAGCACCCCAATCGTTGTAACAACAGAAACAGCCCTGAAATTTCCAAAACCGACCACTCACCTATTGCAGATATTCTCTGGTTCTCGAATCCTTGGTCACATACTAAGCAAGTGCTCAATAACTCTTTGTTGAATGAGTGAGTGTCTGCATGAAGGAAAGCGTGGACATGAATCGTTGACCATTAAAGACTCTAAAAAATTACCCAGCACAGAAAGTCGACAGAGGCAATTGTCTGCTCGGAACGCCTTTTTGGGGACTCACAATACTCAATAAAAATTCTCTCTTGAATTAGCAGCAATGTTAAGCTAGGTAGAGAACTACCAACGAGTTTTAACTGCATATCTAAACCTTGAAGGGTCCTCGTTTACACCTGTCTTCTGCTGTTTCCTCTTCAACCTCGTCAGCAAAGCCCCAGACCACACCCCATCTTATGGCAACTTCCCGGTCCACAGCGAGCCCTCCTCCAAACAGCAAGGAAATCATATGCCCTCTTCTCGGGATCCCACAGCAGCTCCCAAATGGCTCCTTACACAATATTATAACTAGTTCAAGGTCTTCCACCACTGACCTCTCACTACAAGCCCCAGCTTCTACTCTCCACTCTGTCCTAGCACTCTGAGCGCTTATAACCCTCTCTCCCTTGCTAGAAATCCTACTCCTTCTGACATTCACTGCTTTAAGAATGACCGTCTTCCAATAAACTCTGTGTCAGTAACTCAAAAAGGAAAGAACGACCATCTCTATGAATTCTTTCTAGATTAGCTCAGCTAACGCTACTCACATAGATGGTCCTCAAATTTGACATATATTAGAGTCACCTGGGGAGCTTTAAGAAGTCCTGATATGTGGGCTCCCTAGGACCAATTAAATCAGAATCGCTGGGGTAGGTGGAGCTCAGGTATTAGAATATTTTAAACCTGTTCTGGAGAGTTCTAGTGTGCAGCCACCTTTGAGAACCATTACACTAGTGCTATCTACCACACTTAAAATCCTAAACAAAATGTTAGCAAATTAAATTCACCTATGTATAAAAGAGATCGCTTTCCATGACCAAATTGAGTTTACTCCAAGAATGCAAGGTTGGTTTAACATTTTAGAGAGTAATCAGAGTAGAAAGCAAGGTCTTGAAGAGACAGTTGCACACCCATGTTCACTGCAGCATTATTCACAATAGCCCAAAGGTGGAACCCAAATGTCCATTGATGGATGAATGGATAAAGATAACGTGGCATAACATATGTGGAATATTATTCAGCCTTATAAAAGAAAGCCTGATACATGCCACAACATGAATGAACCTTGAGGACATTATGCTAAGTGAAATAAGCCAGTCACAAAAAGATAAATACTGTATGATTCCACTTGTATGAGGTCCCTAGAGTAATCAAACTCATAGAGACAGAAAGGAGAATGGTGGCTGTCAGGGGCTGGGGAAGTGGGGATGGGGAGTTGTTGCTTAATGGGTACAGACTTTCCGTTTTGCAAGATAAAAGTTCTGAAGATGTGTTGTACAACAATGTGCATATATTTACACTTCTGCACTGTACACTTAGAAATGGTTAAGATGGTCAATTTTATGTTATGTATTTTTTACTCAGTTAAAAACCCAAGTAATCAGTGTAATTTGTGACATAAGAAAGACTGAGATATAGCAAAACAAAACACATACTAAACTATCATCATCCCCCATTGGGGATGCTAGGGCACCAGCTCATTATTCTGAAGTTTTGTTTTTAAAGGGTAGGGGGGGAACTGTCACAGCTCGGGGGAGCCTAAGGAGACAAGATGATGAAATGTCACGTGGTGTCATGGAAGGGATCCTGGAACAGGAAAAGTACATCAGGTGAAAAGTAAGGAAACCTGAATGACGTATGGACTTTGGTTAGTAATATTGTATCAATTTTGGTACATTAATTGTGACAAACATACCATGCTAATGTAAATTGTTAATAATAGGGGGAAATGGATGTAAACTCTGTGAGAACTGTCTGTACTAGTGTCTCAATTTTTCTACAAATCTAAAACTCTTCCAAATTATTCTAAAATAGAATTTATTGGGGCTTCCCTGGTGGCACAGTGGTTGAGAGTCCGCCTGCCGAGGCAGGGGACACGGGTTCGTGCCCCGGTCCGGGAAGATCCCACATGCCGCGGAGCGGCTGGGCCCGTGAGCCATGGCCTCTGAGCCTGCGCGTCCAGAGCCTGTGCTCCACAACGGGAGAGGCCACAACAGTGAGAGGTCCACGTACCGCAAAATAAATAAATAAATAAATAAATAAAATAAAATAGAATTTATTTTAAAACAGGGTGTGGCGTGGGGTGGGAATGAAGCATTATCCTATATTTCCTGGATGAATATATTTCTGGAATTGCTAACAGATTAGGACACAACAGACAAATCAATAATGTGTGGACTTTGCTTTGCTCCTGATTACAGCACAATCAGGGAAATGGATATTAGATGGCTGTTAGACAGACTGGATATTAGATGATATTAAGAAATTATTGGGGGCTTCCCTGGTGGCGCAGTGGTTAGGAATATGCCTGCCAATGCAGGGAACACAGGTCCGAGCCCTGGTCCGGGAAGATGTCACATGCCACGGAGCAACTAAGCCCGTGCGCCACAACTACTGACCCTGCGCTCTAGAGCCCGCGAGCCACAACTACTGAGCCCACATGCTGCAACTACTGAAGCCCACGTGCCTAGAGCCCGTGATCCACAACAAGAGAAGCCACCGCAGTGAGAAGCCTGCACACCACAATGAAGACTATCTCCTGCTCGCCGCAACTAGAGAAAGCCCATGCTTAGCAACGAAGACCCAACGCAGGCCAAAAATTTTAATTAATTAATTTTAAAAAGTAGTCTAAAAAATAAATAAATAAATAAATAAAAGAAATGATCATGAATTATTTTTAGGCGTGATAACAGTTTGAGGCTGTGATAAGAAACAAAGGGAGTCTTCGTCTCCTGGAGAAGTCCGCTGAAGTATTTATGGATAAAAAGATGTGCCTTCGGTTAGTGCGCCACGGCTAGCCGGGAGGGAGTCCGGGGAAAAGTCTGGACCTACCCAAGAGCCGAGTGGATGAAAGGCTCTTGCTGCTCCAGCCAGGAGTCAGGACTGTGCCTCTGAGGTGGGAGAGCCAACTTCAGAACACTCGTCAAGAAGAGACCTCCCAGCCCCACATAATATCAAACGGCGAAAATCTCCCAGAGATCTCCATCTCAACACCAGCACCCAGCTTCGCTCACCGACCAGCAAGCTACAGTGCTGGACAACCTATGCCAACCATATAGCAAAACAGGAACACAACCCCACCCACTAGCAGAGAGGCTGCCTAAAATCATAATAAGTCCACAGACACCCCAAAACACACCACCAGACGTGGACCTGCCCACTAGAGAGACAAGATCTAGCCTCATACACCACAACACAGCCACTAGTCCCCTCCACCAGGAAGCCTACACAACCCACTGAACCAACCTTAGCCACTGGAGACAGACATCAAAAACAACGGGAGCTACGAACTTGCAGCCTGCAAAAAGGTGAACCCAATCACAGTAAGATAAGCAAAATGAGAAGACAGAAAAACACACAGCAGATGAAGGAGCAGGATAAAAACCCACCAGACCTAACAAATGAAGAGGAAATAGGCAGTCTACCTGAAAAAGAGTTCAGAATAATGATAGTAAAGATGATCCAAAATCTTGGAAATAGAATGGACAAAATGCAAGAAGCAGTTAACAAGGACCTAGAAGAAATAAAGATGAAACAGACAATGATGAACAACACAATAAATGAAATGAAAAATACTCTAGATGGGATCAATAGCAGAATAAATGAGGCAGAAGAACGGATAAGTGACCTGGAAGATAAAATAGTGGAAATAACTACTGCAGAGCAGAATAAAGAAAAAAGAATGAAAAGAACTGAGGACAGTCTCAGAGACCTCTGGGACAACATTAAACGCACCAACATTCGAATTATAGGGGTTCCAGAAGAAGAAGAGAAAAAGAAAGGGACTGAGAAAATATTTGAAGAGATTATAGTTGAAAACTTCCCTAATATGGGAAAGGAAATCGTTAATCAAGTCCAGGAAGCACAGAGAGTCCCATACAGGATAAATTCAAGGAGAAATACGCCAAGACACATATTAATCAAACTGTCAAAAACTAAATACAAAGAAAGCATATTAAAAGCAGCAAGGGAAAAACAACAAATAACACACAAGGGAATCCCCATAAGGTTAACAGCTGATCTCTCAGCAGAAACTCTACAAGCCAGAAGGGAGTGGCAGGACATACTGAAAGTGATGAAGGAGAAAAACCTGCAACCAAGATTACTCTACCCAGCAAGGATCTCATTCAGATTTGATGGAGAAATTAAAACCTTTACAGACAAGCAAAAGCTGAGAGAGTTCAGCACCACCAAACCAGCTTTACAACAAATGCTAAAGGAACTGCTCTAGACAAAAACACAAGAGAAGGAAAAGTCCTATAATAACGAACCCAAAACAATTTAGAAAATGGGAATAGGAACATACATATCGATAATTACCTTAAATGTAAATGGACTAAATGCTCCCACCAAAAGACACAGATTGGCTGAATGGATACAAAAACAAGACCCATATATATGCTGTCTACAAGAGACCCACTTCAGACCTAGAGACACATACAGACTGAAAGTAAGGGGATGGAAAAAGATATTCCATGCAAATGGAAACCAAAAGAAAGCTGGAGTAGCAATTCTCATATCAGACAAAATAGACTTTAAAATAAGGACTATCAGAAGAGACAAAGAAGGACACTACATAATGATTAAGGGATCGATCCAAGAAGAAGATATAACAATTGTAAATACTTATGCCCCCAACATAGGAGCACCTCAATACATAAGGCAAATACTAACAACCAT
>NW_006779703.1:452388-469675 GCF_000442215.2 Lipotes vexillifer
AAAAAAAAAAAAAAAAAAAAGATGTGCCTTCTCTGACCTGCTCTTAAATAATAGTGGGGTGGAGGGAGTGGCCAAGAGAGGCCAATGAGCTGAGGCAGGAGGCTCTGCTCTTGTGTGTTTAGAGTTTTCATAACAGCTTGAAAAGGAAAGCAGTTCTCAGCCTTGAGGCCTGAGCTATTTTATTTTTGTATTAAGGGAGGGTGAGGAGGTGGTGGTCTCTTGGCTTATCTGGTGAGCTTCTCGGGTTCCTGTAGACTATTTCACTTGAAAAAGATGATGCTGCTTAAAAATAGAGCTTTTAGAGCGCTGCTCCAGCCACCCTCCCGATTACGGAGCCGGAGAGGCTGGGAGACAGGCGGCTGCCTGAGCCATGCTGCAATGGCTCAGGGCTCTTCAGGCCACCAACCGCCTGCGGGGACACGCCCTCCCTGCCTCCCACCCAGAGGCGCGTCTGGACTCCCCGCCCTGTCATCTGCTCAGCTTCTCTCGTGTCCAGGACGAAAGGGGTGACTGGAGGCTCTTCCTCTTCTCTGAGGACTGGCCTGGCCCGGACTGAGGTTCACGCCTGCCCTTCCCCTCCCTCTAGATAGGGGCGGGTTGGGGGCATTGAGCCAGGGAGGGCTGAGTGGTGGCTTGCAGGGGTGAGAGGAGGGGGGCTGGGGTGGAGGGTGGAGAGCAGGAGGGGCCCCAGGACTCCTGAGAGTCAGAGGCAGACAATTTCAGCAGCGCTGCCACGAGCTGGATTGGGTCTCTTTCTGATTCTTCTAAAGGACCACGTGCCTCTTCCCGTGACTCTTGGTGGCTGCTCTGCGCTGCTTTTACACAACGCTGCCCAGGCTGGGCCCCAGGGACACTTTGGGTTCCAGCTGGAAACAGCTGTCCAGAATGTAGGCCCAAAACCGGGGATACCCGGTTGTACCTCAGTAAAGCCCTCCCCCTTGACTGGCCTTTCCTGGGCCAGGAGCACGTTGCTCACGACGGCAGATGCAGCAGGCTGAGCCCCGGGCGCTGTGGGAATGACACGGGAAAGCCCGGGAGCCGTCATGGGATGAGCTGACTCACTTCGGAGCCCTGCTGGGTGGGGCAGTGGAAGAGTCAGCCTGGGCGTTCCCCTCAGATACAGCCCTGCCGTTACAGGAGGTCAGTGGGCAGATGATGCCAGTGCGGGGCCAGTGGCTGATGGCCAGGTCTATTCCCAGCGTTGGACCGTAAATATTTGAACACCATCCCTGCCTACTCTGGACTTCTGGATGCTGTTTCCTGGGAACTGGGCCACAGGAGCCCCCAAGGTCTATCTGGATCATAGCGAAGGGGCTAACCTCACACCCCCGGCAGGGCTCTGCTCCCAGGCTGCTCACCTCAGGGGGCCAGCAGCTAAAAGGCCCTCCAGGGAGGACCGGCAGGAAGACCACCCCCTGAGCGGGCACCCGGGGAGTCTCTGTGTGAAGGGAGGGGCCGAGAGCACGGATTTTGTTCCCGATAGATCAGAGTCTGGATCCTGGGCAAGTGACTGGCCCGCTGAGCCTCAGTTTACCTGTCTGTAAAAGGGGACTAATAACATCTATTCTACAGGGTTGTGGTGAGGGTTAAATGACTTATTCATAGGAAGCCTTCCAGGACTGCTGGCTCTCGGAGGCCCCCCAGCCCCACCGCGCATCCTCCCCCGGCCCCTGCCTCACCTCCATTTGCCCGTTCTCCGCTGCGTCATGGAGAGGGGTCCCACCCCAGGAGTCTCTCATGATGGGGGCGCCCATCAGCAGGAGCCGGTCTAGAATGGGCGTGTGGCCGCCTCGAGCGGCAAAGTGGAGGACGGTGGCCCCCTCGTTATCTCGCGCCATCAGGCCGATGTCCGTGAAGGTGACCTGAGGGACGAGGAGGGGGGATGGGCCAGCTGAGGCTGGACGGGGGTGACCACTGCTACCTCGGAGCAGGAAGCCCTGGGACAGAGCTGGCTTCTCTTGGCGTGTCCCGGGCAGCATGGGAGAAAGTGAGCTTGGTGATTTTGTTAGGAGGCCCCATGGTCCCCAAATCTGCCCCAGCCCTGACCGTAAGCTGAACACCCCCAGGGGCTGGTTTCACACATCAAATAAAGAAATGCTTTTGGGCAGCACCTAAGGGACAGTAAGCAGATGTTTGCTGATGAAGGGAGGGAGGGAGGGAGAGAAAGGACATCCTGGCACCAGGCCTGTTTGTACCCTGATCATGTCTCCAGCACAAAGATGCAGGGGTGCTGGGAGGTGGGTCCTGAGCAGCCTTCCTCATGGTGGACCCAAGTCTGGTCACCCTGTGGCTTGGGCCCTGCCCTACTGGCAGCCACATGAGTGACTTCCGGCTGGCCCTCCTCACGGGCCCTCAGCTGCCCCTCTGTGAGGGCACCAGTGGGCTCTGGTCCACGGCACCCGGCCAGGCCCGTGGGCACGCAACGGACTGCGTGCACCCGGGGCAGCCACGTGACAGTGAGACGTGAGGGGCTCTTCTTCTGCCTTCCTGATAGAAGGGGCTGGTGGATGTGGTGTCACCCCCTTTTCTGCCTCTTCCCGCCTTGAACGCGGCCAACTCTCACCACGAGGGAGAGGCCGGGAGAACAGCAGAGATGTGACCCAGTGTCAACGGCCTCCACATGGGAGGGACAACCTTTTAGTGGTTTAGTGCACTGGTCACTGCAGCCAAATGCTGGCTGATCCAACATCCAAACATGTCTGTTAGAAAAAGGTCAGTGAGCCGGGAACAGAGACCCTCCCATCGGCCAGCTCTCCGAAGGGAGGGCGTGCCCAGCGCTGAGTGGGTGAGCCAGGCTGGACGCTGCCCCCTCCCCTCTCGGTTCACCCTGCAGGAGGCGGGGTTGGGGAGTCACATCTGGAAAAGCCTTTCTGGCCCTGGGACCCCGTGGCCCCAGCTGTTTCTTCCCAGGATGAGCCCCTGTGGGGCTCCATGGGGCTCGGTGGACATTCTTCCCTCCTGCCCACCCTCCCCCTGCTCCTGGGCACCCCCGCTGCTCCAAGCTGCTTCTCTTCGCCCGGCACAGCCCACTGGCTCACTCCCACACCGTGGGCTGAGCACCTGCTGCGTTTGTGGCCCTGCGGCCAGAGATGACCAGGACTCAGGCTTCCGCAGGGCGAGGAGTCCAGGTCTGGGGACAGGCACACTTCTGGGAGGCCAAGATCTGAACTACAGTGAGGGGATGTAAGGACAACTCCACCCAGCGGCCCGGGCCGGGCCAAAGACAGGAAAGTTAGTGCAGCAGGAGCCGCAGAGCTTTCTCCTGCGAGAGGAGCTGGCCGTGTAGGAGGGGTTGCAGCAAGGGGGCCCAGGAGGGGACGCAGCCTGTACGAAGGTGCGGCTGCCTGAGGGGCTAAGGCCAGTCTGGGAGATCCAGCAGCGAAGGGAGGCTGGAGGCAACTGCTGGCGGCCTCTGAGGCCAAGGTGAGTGGCTGGAGGCCAGATTCCTTCCCTCCTTCACTCACTCATCAAACATCTCTGGAGCCCTTACTATGTGCCAGGCACAAGGAACGCAGCAGCAGGGCTCTGCCACTGCTTCCTGGAGCTGCTGGAACTTACAGCCTGGGGTGGGAACAGACAACCACCAAGATGAAGTCAAACACAACGTTTATCAATGTTGGTGCAGGACAGACAGCAGCAGAGCAAGACGGGGAGCTGGGCCAGGTGGCTGCCATCCTAAACAGGTGGACAGGGGATGCAGTGGGGGCGAGGCACACCTGGGGAGCTGTCACCAGGCAGAGGGTGCAGCACGTGCAAAGGTCCCTGGGGCAGGGAGGCCGGCCTGCTGGAGGGAGGGCTGGAAAAGCAGGTCCCATGCGAAGGGAGGGAGGTTCTGAGTGAGGAAGGGCTCTCCCTTCTCCACCAGTGACCTGCGTGACCTTCAGAGATGCCAGCAGACCCTGGCGCTCCCAGCTCGCAGCCCTTCAGCGGCTCCCCAGTGCCCCAGGAAAGAGCTCAGGTCCTCCTGCGGCCTAGGTCTGCCTTTCCGCCTCACCCCGCCCCATGGGCTCTCCCAACTGTGACTGAGCTGGGCCCCAGCTCCTCCAGGAACCACCCCCTGCCCAGTCTCAGTTCTGCCCCTCCCCAGAGAGACCTCCCCACTCTGAGACTTGGCCGGGTCTCTGTAATGGGCCCTCAGAGCTCCCAGACACCCCACCAGGCCAGGTTTTCGGTGGCGGAGCCAGGAAGCCCTCAGCCCTGGAGGAAGTGTTGGCGGAAGGCATCCTCCCCAAGCTGGTCACCCTGTGTTCCTTCTGGAAAGAGGCCTGGGTGACCCTTCCACGGGTCCAGAGGGCAAGAGGGGAGGGGTCCGGACCCCTGGGCTCCAAGTGGCCAGGGCCAGGCACTGCCTGTGCCAGAGACAGAGCAGCTGGGTGCCACCGACCCTGAGAGCGACTCCTGGGGGAGGGGCAGGAGAGCCCCCAGGGGGCCCTGCACACACCCACCGTCCTGCAGAGGCTGACTTTCAGTCCGCAGCCACCTCCAGTCAAAGCTGTGGGCTCCGGGCTGCACCCCGGGGCCGAGACTGGGCCTGGCATGTGGGTGCTCTGAGTCATGGGCCGGCCCATCTGCTCCCCCAACCACCGTGTGGGTCCTCGGACTTCCTGCGGACAAACTGAGACCCAGTTTGGGTGTGCCGCGCCCACTCCAGCCGGGCGCCACTCGCTCGAAGGCGGTTCTGCAGGAGAGCTGCCAGCCTTCCCAGCCCTCCCCTGCCCGCGCCCCCGGCGGCCCCTTACCAGCCAGACGACGAGCGAGTAGTGGCCGCGGGCAGCGGCGGCATGCAGGGCGCTCATGCCGTCGAGGGCGCGCAGGTGCACGTCGGCGCCGCAGTCCTTCACCAGGAACTGGGCCAGGTGCAGGTGGCCCTCCTGGCAGGCCAGGTAGAGCGGGGAGGCGCCGCTGCGTGTCCGCCGGTTCACGCCGCTATGCGGGAGGGCGGGGTTCAGAGGGCGCTCGGCCCGGGGGTCGCAGGGAGCCACTCCAGCCAAGGGCCCAGATCGGGGAGGGGCGTCCCGGCACCTGGCTGAGCTGTTGCGGCCACCCCGCTTCCCGGCTGAGGTGAGGGGCCCAGCTGGCCACCTGTAGCGTTGCACAGGTTGCCCAAGGCGCAAGGGCACGGGGTCGGGGGTGAGGTGGGCACGGGCCGCCAGAATCCAGCTTCCCCTCCCCCACCCCCCCTCCCCATCAAGATGTGCGCGCCGCCGGGGGTTGGCCGGCAGGGGGCGCTTCTTAGGGGGTGACTAGCCCAGCAAGGCCTGCAGTGGACGGGTCAGGGAACCTCCGGAGCTGGGGGCCTGCTCTGTACAAGGGGCCAGTGAGCAGGGCAGTAGCCCTTCTGTGGTGCCCAGCCCTGGCATCCGAATTCCAGGCCCCCATGTGGAGGGACTGGGGCAGGGTCGTCAGATTTCCTGCATCAGGCTTTGCCTCTATGGTGCTGCAGGCCCAGGAGAGTTCTTGGTCCCCAGGGCAGCCCCCTCCCCAAACCGGACCCACTCCCTGTCGACAAAGACTTCACCTCTAGGTCTTGTGGTCGGTGCAGGTGGGAATGTGGGCCCTGGGGCGGGGGACCTTCCCGTGTGCTTGTGTGTGCTTTAATGTGAAATCTGCCACTTTTCAAGTGACAGAAACTGCTTCTAAAACTGCCGGTCTAAGAGACACTCTGTGGCTGGCCGGGCCCGGGGCAGCTGGTGTGGACGCTCTGGGGAAGATCCGCAGAGGCGAGTCCCGAAGGCCTTTGCCGAGGGGTCGGGATGGGAAGGCCCAGGGACAGGAACACTGTTCCACAGCTGAGCTGTCCGGCCTCGTCTGGGAGCAACCGTGGGGCCGCCAGGACAGCCAGCCGGCCAACAAGAGGCCCCGCAGAGGAGAAGGCGTGTGGTTACAGAGGCAGGAGGGTTCGGGGGACAAAGGCCAGGTCAGGTGTGGGGCGGACACGGAGTCCCACCCCCACCCAGGGCAGCAGCCCTGAGAACAGACGGTGGGGGGCAGGCCACGTCCACGGCACCCTAGATGGCCCGTTGTGTGCCCAGGGTATCTTCTGTGGGGGGCAAGGGCCACAGCGGTGCCCACGATGGGGAAGGGGAGTCCCGCTGCCCGCTGCCCGCTGCCCCCGCCTCGCCATCCACCAACTCCAGGCGGTGGGACAGGGGTTCACAGTGTCAGGAACAGGACAGTGTGGAGGGAGAATTCAGGCCGACCTGATGGGGCCCCCAAGTTCCACTGCACAGCCTCTGCTCCCTTCGGGTGGCTTGAGGGGGCCACCTTCCCAGCCAGGGGAAGCCGGGCCCTGAGACGCCCCCAGGCAGGGCCGGGAGCTGCCCGAGCATATAGAGCGCCTCCTGCTCTGACTGCTGTAGCAGCTTCCTCGCCGTTCTCTCCGCCCGCTCCACGCTCCGAGCCTCACCCCGAGCGCTCTCCGCCCGCGCCTTGGCCACACTTGTCCCTCCACACTCCCCTCCCCCAAGGCCCGCCTCCAAGGCGGCAGCCCCTCCTCCTCCGCCCCCTCGGTGCGGCCTCCCCAGCACCTGCACCCCCCGGACTGCCCAACAGGCGGCGCTGCGGCTCCTCACCTGCCGTGGGCGGCCGTCAGGAGCTTCAGGCAGGTCAGGTCCCCGCTGACGGCGGCGTGGTGCAGCGGCAAGGCGCCCTCCAGCGTCTCCAGCGCGGCCGCGTGGCCCTCTCGCAGCAGCCACTCCACCAGCACCGGGTGTCCGAAGCGGGCGGCCAGGTGCAGCGGGGAGACGCCCGAGGAGTCTCGGTCCTACGGAGACACGGACGGGGCGGTGAGCGGGCGGCGGGCCCGGACCCAGCCCTGCCCGGCAGCACCAGTGTGGCCAGGGCCCGCCGCCCAGCGCCACAGCGCCCGGGACCCCGGCGGACAGCTTCCGCCCCGCCCCTCCGTCCGGCGTGCTCCATCGCGGGGCGTGCGGAGGGAGGTCTCTGGGACTGAGAGGTCGGCGGCAGGGCCAGGATCAAGTCCAGGCCTTCTGGGTCCAAGTCCCAGCTCCTGAGCATCCGAGCTCCCTCCCCTTCTCTGCTCGCAGTCAGAGCGGCTTCCGCTCGCCCAGCTGCGCCCGCGCCGGCCGGTGGCCTGCCCCGTGTCCAGGGCTGCGGCGTCTCTGGGCCTCTGCCCCACCCCCACTGAGTGCCCACCCGCCGGCCCCCGAGTCCTCTTGCCGGGGACCCTATCCACCGTGGGCCTCTGGCAGACCTGGGCGTTCTCCCAGGCACAGAGGTGGCCCCGCTCCCGCCCCCGGGGTTGTGGGAAGAGCCGCCGAGGATGAGGACGGCGGCTCAGAGGCCGTTGGGACGCTCAGGCTGTGACCACTGAGCCCTCCCCGTCCCGGACCGAGCGGGTCACGGTGATGCCCCACCCCGGCTCCGGCCTCTGGGAGGACGTCCTTACACCGTCAGAGCTGGCTCACCGACCTCCCGTGGTCCTTCACCCCCACACGGAGCACCCACCGGGCCAGCAGGAGAAGGGAGAGGTGGGCCCTGAGACTCTTCTCTTTACATCAAGGTTCTCGTCCCACTGTCCCCCACAGCTGCGCCTGTGCTGTCACCCACTGGGGCCCCCGGGCGTCCAGGCTGGTGCCCACAGCTCCCAAGCCCGAGTGCCCACCTTGCTTCTCTTCGTACGGACCCTTTTCTAGACCCTTCGGAAACAGGCCCCACGGATCAGGCCTGATAAGGGCCCCATGAGATCGCCACGGGCAAGGCCAGGCGCTCCTGGGTGGGACGTGGGGAGAAAGAACAAGGGTGGCCACCCTGTGCTGGGCGCTGGGGGACGCGAGGGGGTTTAGGAGGTGCCCACTTTGGGGGCGGAGGGATGTGGGGCAGAGACAGACGCCACTGACTGTGCCGTGGGGCCCGCGTGGGGACTCCCCGAGAGGAGCAGCCCAGGGCCTAGGTGCCCAGCGGAGGCCGAGGGCTCCGGATCCGGCTCTCGGCTCACGCCTCCCTCGATCCCCATGGACACGGGTCCCCCCCGCGGCCACCGTGCCCGCTCAGCTCACCTGCAGACCGCAGCCCCCTTCACGCACCAGCCAGCACAGCTCGGCCAGGCTGCCGGTGGCGGCGGCGTCATGCACCGGTGTGGCCCCGTTATGGGCCCGCTGGTTGCCAGGCAGCTGGGCCCGCTGCACCAGGAACTTGACGCAGGCCAGGTGGCCGGCCCGGGTAGCGTGGTGCACCAGGCCAGCCCCCAGGGCGTCGGTGATGCCCGGGCCCAGGGCGCCCGCCTCCAGCAGCCGCTCCAGGGTGGCCAGGTCCCCATCCTTGGCGGCCGCGAGCGCCCGCTGCTCCTCCATCCACCCGGCCGGCTCTCCTCGACTCGCGCACAGGCCCAGGCTTCCTGTTTCAGGCGTGGACGCAGCTCCCGGCTCCGGTTACCTGATAAGCGGCGCAGAGGGCAGATGGGAGGCGGCAGGGGGGTGGGGGGACAGGCCTTGGGGACCGGGCCTCCGCAGCCCAGCCCCAGCCCCTCCCGTGGCGCCCGGAGCTGCGGTGGGCAGAGGGCGCGGGGGAAGGGCCCACACTGGGTTTGGGTTGGGGATGGGCGCTGGCCCGGGGGGCACTGCCCTGTGCTGGCCCATGCCTCCTCCTCGCGTGGAGCGAGGCCTGGGATGGACTTCCCGCGTCGAGCAGGTGTTCACAGTGGCAGTGTCCTTTCCAGAAAGCGGTAGGCTCCCGAGTGTCCGCTTCCCCCAGGCTGGGGGCAGCCGCCCTGAGGGCTGTGCTGGGCCATGGGCCACCTGGGAGACCCTTCTCACAGGAGGGCAGACCCATCCAAGTGGAGCCCTTTCTGGGGACCTTAAGTGTTTGGGACATGTTGCCACCCACCAGGAGCTGGGGGCCTGCCTGGCCCCTGGGAAATCTGTGCTGGATCCTGGCCTCAGCTGGCCTTGGAGGCTCCGTGAACCTCTGGACAGCAGCCGCTCCCCGGGGCCGGTGACGGGCACAGGGCCCTGACCGAGAGTCTCTGGGGCTGCAGCTAACGTCTCTGGAGTGCATTTTTCAGAGCTGCCAAGCATCTTTTTCCAGACTGTTCTCTTCTGTGGGGCTGGACACCCATAGTTCTTTGCTGGGGGAATCGGGACACCACAGCCTCTGCCTGGTGGAAGCAGGATGCTGCATGTTAGGGACCTCCTTTCTAGAGCTCCCAGAGACACAGCCGCGAGCCGAGTTTCTGAAGCTAAAGTGTGATTATGCAGAGTGAGCAGTGGGTCTGACCCCACCCCACTGCCGGCGCAGACACACTGGTGCCCCCAAGAGAAGCACCCACTAGAAGAACCACAAAATGTCCGAAACAAGCATCAGAAGCTTTTATTAGTTCATATAATCTCTGACGGTTGTTTCCTCAGTGCCATCACGAAGTTCCTTGCACCTTTCAACCGCACATTAAAAGTGTTATTCAATTAAAAAAAAACACTCCTACGTAAATGTCTCCATAGACATGACATCTGATGTGAATCAGACACCATAATGCCTCTGTGAATATCAAAGAATCCTCCCGCAAATACAACTGAGATGGGAGCTGAGCAAGGGATGAACGATTTTCCGCCTTGGGAATGAGCCAGCACCACACAGGTGCTGCCGCCCGTGACTCTGACGGCTGAGCTGAAACCCTGAGCAAATGATCGAATGGAAGGGACAGGAGGGGCCTGCGGACTGGGAGACAGGGCACCCAGTGGTCGATGGCCCGAGTGACCAGCAAGTGATCAGGAGGATGGGCAGGCCCGGAAGCAGGGGGACGCCCAGCGGGGAGAGGCCTGACCGCAGGGGCCCCCACCCTCTGGAAAGGGCTTGAGAAGGGCCATGAGGGTGAGGAGGGACCGACCTCTCAGCCAACAGGTGCACAGAGGCCAGGACAGCAGCCAAAAACCAGGTCTCCTATTTCCATGAGAGCAGCTGGCAATCCATTATAAATACTAGGATTTTACCTTTCGGATAAAAATGCCACCTTCCAGGAAGGGCGTGCTTATAACAAGCTTGCCCCACTTCCCAGAGGGGAGGGTGGACGCGGCTAAAGCATTTCTAATCCAACTGGTGCCACTGGGCAGCAGTGACAGGGACGGTCCCACGAGGGCATCTCGTCCTGGGCCCCTCAGCACTGGTGGCATCTGTGGGCCCAGCAGACCCGCTCCCTCACTGACCAAGGGACGGGAGGGAGCCCCGAGCCCACATGCTCTGGGACAAGAGGAAGACTCCTTCTGGCACCGCCCTGGGCACTAGGCCTGGCCCTCCAGCCGGGCCACCGCCTGCTTCAGGTCCTGCACGACGAGGTCCACTTCGGCCCGGGTGGTGCCGCGGCCCACGCTGAGCCGGATGGCGTTCCTGGCCAGATCCAAGGGGACGCCGCAGCTCAGCAGCACCGGGGATGGCCTGTGGGGCGGGGAGACGGGCCAGCCGTCAGGACACGGGCTCTCCCGGGCTGCCGCGTGTCCTCGGCCAGCTCCCCACTGGCCACGCACACTCTTTGGCCCACCGTCGCCAAGGGCCGGCTCAAAGCCTCCCTGCCCCGGCACCGACCCCGACCCCGGGAGCACAGAGGCGGCCGTTGGCCCCTGCACCCGAGAGCCGGAGCCCAGGGTACTGTAGCAACTCCCGTCTCCAAGGAGCCAGCGGGCTCGGTTCCCGGAGGCGACGCAGAGCCACACACGAGGCAGAGGGACGGCCTCCTGCAGACCCTGGAGGCCGCGGCCCGCCCAAGTCAGTGCTCAGTTTGGTCCCGGCGCCCTGGCCTCGAACGGAGACCTGTTGCTCATCACGACCACAGCTCTGCTCTCTCCAGAGCCCAGGTGGCCGCATCCAGCTCTACTCCCGCCTGCAGGCCCCCCCACAAGAAACCGAAACCCCTTCTCTTCCTCCAGCAGGGCTGCTCCCGATGCCCAGGCCCGAGGCTCCACCCTCCCCTCCCGCTTTCGCCCGCTCCTGGCAGGGGGCGTAATCTGAACCCAAATCTGGTCACAGCTCCCGGTTTTCTCGAGGCTGAAGTGGGCGCCCGCAGCCCGGCCCTGCTGCACCAGCCCGCCCCTCCTCCCCGCTCCCTGCCTCACGTGGAGCCCCGCTGCCCGTCTCCCGGTCCAGCCCGGGGCCCCTGAAGGCTGCAGCTCCCACTCATTCCTCCCGAGGGCCTGCGCCATCTGGTCACTGTCCACGCCCCTGCTAGGCTGCAGAGCTGCCCAAACCTGGAGCCCGGATGCGCCCTGGATGCCGCGGCCAAGTACGTGGAGAGCACTCACCGGTCTCCATGGTCCGAGTGGCATGCAGCCCCCAGGCTGGCCAGCAGCGTCCTGCACTGGGCCAGCACCAAGCGGCCTAGGAGACAGAGCACAGGGCCCCTGAGGTGGAGTCCAGGCGGGGGCTGCCTCTCTTCCCTGCTGCAAGTTTGGAGGCTCCCTCCCTCGTACCACCTGATAGAATCCCAGGGCACAGGTCCCTCTGACGGCAGGTGAGAGAAACCACAGCAGGTCCCAGAGGAAGCGCTTCCTCTGTCCCTTGGCTGCAGAAAAGCAGACACTCTTCGGCCTCATAAGACTGGCCTTGAGAATGTGGTATCCATCAGCTGCCTGGCAGGACACGCAGAATCCTGACGAGCTGCCTTACCGAATAATGTGTTGTCCTGGTAATAATGTCTAACTTAACGTGTCCGTTTTCTAAAGGGAGAGACATTGGGAGCTGTCTTTGTTAAGCTAGAAGGCACTTCCCTCTTCCTTCACAGGCACAGAGATTTAAAAAAATACAATGATGGGAATTCCCTGGCGGTCCAGTGGGTACGACTCTGCCCTCTTACTGCCGAGGACCCAGGTTCGATGCCTGGCCGGGGAACTAAAAATCCCACAAGCCACGTGGCACAGCCAAAAAAACCCAAAAACATAAACAAACAAACAAAAAAACCCAACACCGATGACTGCTGATTTAATTAAAACGAACAGCCTGTCTCATTTAAATTAACACAGGTCATCACAGAATATAAAGTCTGCTCCCAGAAAAAGGGGAGAAGACACCAGAGGGAGGAACTTCCCTTCCCACAGCAGGGAGATCTGGAGAGTTAGCCATGTGCTTCCTTCCCAACGAGGAGGCACTTCAGACCCGGTGACGGCCGCCCCAGGGTTTCTTCATGGTGCAAACACGCTGCCCCGTTTCTCAGAGTGACCACGAGGCAACGACCTCTTCTTCTAAGAGGTGAAAACTGCCCTTCAGGTCGGCTCTCCCGTGCTCTCGGGGCCACCGTAACCTCCTCCCGGACAAACGAGATGCTCTACACCCAGGACTCAAGCCTCAGGGACTCCGGGCAGCCAAGTCCTACGCGTCTGGGATATGAGTCGCCCTAAGGCTAATCCTAACGCTAACCCCAAGCCTAATCCTAACCCAAACCCTAACTTTTCCAGCTGGGAGGCAGAGATCGCAGGAACTAATGAAGCCCACAGATCTGCACTTCAGCCTGACTCTGGGTCAGTTTTCACTTGGTTGCCTCTACTTTCCTGACCCTCATAAAATGTTCTGTAAAAATCGCAGACAAAGATGGACAAACTAGCCTAAAATTCAGTTCACTTTATCTCCGTCCCTCACATCTTTGGGGCGGGGCTAGGACCCTGTGAGAGCTGAGCGCCACTGTGCTGTGTCCAGAGCCTTAGCACCCAGAGCAGGTCAGCAGCTGTGCCCAGAGCCCCACCACCACGGGACAGTGCCTGGTGGGGTGACCCTGCCTTCGGCCAGTGCCCACGCCTCCCCACAGCTCAAGCTGTGCCCAGCCCAGCCCAGCCCCCAGCCAGGGAGGGCTGGGGGCAGTCGTCACCTTGCAGCTGGGGTCCCTGGATGGAGAAGTTACAGGTGTTGGGGAGTCGCTCAGTGCCTGGAAACTGGCTGTTCAGATGGATTCTCTCACCAAACTCAGCCTGGAAAATTAACAGAATATGCAGTAACATCTTCGAAGCCCCCTCCCCGCAACTGTTTGAACTTCAGACTTTCTGGAAGACGAAACCTCACTCTCGGGAATTCCCTGGCGGTCCGGTGGTTAGGGCTCTGCACTCTCACTGCTGAGGGCCTGGGTCCAATCCCTGGTTGGGGAACTAAGATCTCGGAAGCCACACGGTGTGGCAGGGGAAAAAAAACCCTCACCCTCAACACACAGAATGATCATCTTGCTGATAAGCATCTACTGATAATAGTCAGGGAGACTGACTATGGAGAGCAAAGTTAACTGGGAGAAAAAACTTCTGAATACATTTGGATCATCTTCACACAACCCTGAGGTATTCCGTCTCTGGCGTTTCTGTCGCGTGTCTGTGAGAAGGTCGCCTGGCCTGGAGCCCGCCTTGGGGGTCTCGGCCCCGCCGTCCCCAGAGCTCCGGGCCGCGGGCACTCACCGCCAGCCTCTCCTCCAGGTAGTCGCGCACAGCCCGCATGTGGGCCTCGTAGGCCTCGCACTTCTCTGTCACCAGCTCAGCCGCCTGGGGACACAGGAGGGCCCCTCAGTTACGGTGAAACGAGGGGAGCAAGGCAGCTTTCAGCAGCAGAGGCGATTCTCCCCGAAGGCAGACAGGTGACATGGCCTCAAATTGCTCATTCTCTGGAACCTGACAAACACACAGTACGCGCCGACCGTGTGACCGGGGCCGCGATAAGTGCCGAGTACCCTTCACTTGTTAACAGGAATTTACTTTTTCAGGCTTCCGGATACCCCAGGCCCTGGAGAGTCCCCGGCCGGTGACCAAAGGCAATCCCAGCCCTGAAGGCACCTCCATCCCAGGGAAGAGGCGACCACGGTAGACCGATGGGTGGGCGCCGTGGCGGGAACTCGGGGCAGCGGGGAAGGGCATTCCAGGCAAAGGCCCTGCGGGGGGAAAGGCGAGCGCTCCTGGAACAGAGTGAGCGAGGGGGACAGCGCCCCAGAGGCCCCATGACAGGGGGGATCTGAGCCGAAACACAAGGCAGATGCACGTGGATTTTGAGGAAGGGGTGAGCTGCTCTGATTTGTGTGTTAGAACTGGATGCTACGTGGAGAATGGATGAGGCGTCCACACACAAGACGGGAATGATCCGGCCTAGAGTCGGTACAAGAGGCAGGTCCTGGACCTCTCGTGGAGACTGGACAGGCCCGGCTGCTGCATCAAGTGCAGGGGACGGGACAGGGCAGATCAAGGGCACCTCCTAGATTTCTCAGCTGAGAGCCTGGGTGGCAGGAGGCACCACGGGGAGAGACGCCAACGATGCAGAAGAGAGAGCAGGACACATCGTGGGCTCAGAGGACACGCTGAGGAAGCAGGTGGGATGTGGGCCTCCCAGCAGGTCAGAACCTGCCCTGAGACGTCAAGTCCAAGACCGGAGCACAGGCTGGCATCAGAGCCACGGGACAGGGTGAGCACAGCGAGGGGGAGGGGCTGGGCCGGCACCCAGGAGGCTGACGGGTGAGGAGGGAGAGAAGGAACCTCTAGCGGGAGAAGCGGCCCCACAGCTGCAGGAGGTCACAGGGCGAAATGCGGACCTCGTCGACCAGCTTCTGGGGAGCAGAGTAGGTGTCAGGAGAAGGGCAGGGGGTGAGAGTGCATGCGGGCTGCTCCGTGGGGTGGAGGATCTGGGAAGAGGCTGGAGAGGTGAGGACCATGGGAGGCCAGTTTTAAAGGCTGGGCGAGGAACACCGCGGCGGAGGACTGTGAGGGTGCAGGGCAGGGGGCGGCCACAGTGGGGCGCCTTTCTTCAGCCGGCACACGGGGAAGGGGTGGAAGGCAGCGGAGAGACCTTGACTCGCCCCAGGGGGGGCCAGGACACACCTCCCAGGGGAGAGGGGGCGGGGCGTGTCCCGAGCCAGACCACACCAAGGAGGGCCAGGCTGAGCAAGGGGAGGGGGCGACAATGGTGTGCCACCCCCCCCCCAGTGACAGCAGGGTCAGAGGGCCCGGGCACAGGTGCAAGCCAGGAGCGAGGAAAGGGTCCCGGCTGCAGAAGGGAGCAGAGGGGCCTGCTGCTGCTGTGCCGCCATCTAATCCTCATCGGGAAGATCTTTAAGAAGCTGCCCCTCTGTCCCCATCTCGGGGGACGGGGGGTAACTGGACCCAGGGGATGAGCACACCTGTGGTCATGACGTCATTGCTTTTCATGTTAGAAGAGCCTTGAGCAAAGATACTTCCCTTTTAAATGTTAAGCGTGTGAAACCCACTCCACAGACCTTAAAAAGCACATCTCCAGGTTGATAAATACAATTCAAGGTTCCTCTTATGTTGGTCTGTTTCTTGGGATCATGAACGTGATCTCTTCTAAAGCCAGGATACCTATTAAAGCTGCTGGGAAGCTGATGTGAGATCATAGAAAATATGCGCTCTGGCCTCCGCCCTGGACCAGGCACAGAGCTCCTGAGACCCTTGGAATTTCCTAAGCATGAGGAGCAGCCTTTATTCTAATATTCTGTCATGGGCTCTGCTTCCTGCTGCCAAGCTCCTAAATCCCTTGGAACTTCCTGGGTGACAGTGTCTTTTGCCCTAATGAGGCGACCCTGGGTGGGCTCCTGGATAGGGGCTGGTCACCGAGCCCTGATGAGAAGCCTGGAATTTTTGTAGAGACGGGAGAGGGGCTGGAAATGGAGTTGATGACTGATCAAAGCCTCCATAGAAACCTCAACAGTGTGGGTTCAGAGGGCTTCCGGTTGCTGATCACAGAGGTGCCAGGAGGCTGGTGCCTGGAGAGGGCATGGAAGCCCCTTCCCACATCCCCTGCCCTACAGTTCTCTTCCTTCTGGATGTCCACCTGTATCCTTCATCATATCCTTTCATAACAAACCAGTAATCTAGTTTCTCTGAGTTCTGTGAGCTGTTCTAGCAAATACATTGAACTCAAGGAGGGGGCCATGGGAACCTCTGATTTACAGCTGGTTGGTCAGAAGTGCAGGTGACAGTTGGCATCTGAAGTTGTGGGTGCCCACAACTGAGCCCTTAGCCTGTGGGCTCTGACAGTAACTCTGGGTAGACAGTGTCAGAATTGAATTGTAGGAAACTCAGCTGGTGCCACAGAATTGCTGGGTGGGGACCCCCAACCCTGCACATCTGGTGTCAGAAGTGTGGTGAGTGTGGCAGTGGTGTGAGAGTGAGGGGGAAACACAGGAGGAAGACATCAATGGACAACGCAACGGCTTCAGCTGTCTGAGGTCACCAAGGCTTACCTTCCCAAGGCCGGCAATCATCGGGGTGTTCTCTGTCCTGTAAGAGACAAGGGATTCAATCCTATTTCCATGCAAAGCGATTAACAAACATCCCCGGAAGGAATCCTGTCTATCTGAAAGTCAGGTGTTCAAATAAAAACAGTCACACCAACATCTTTCTTAAACAAGGGCAGCTGCCAGCCCCCAAACCCTCATCATCGCCCAGGGACAGTAGACATGGCCCATTGTGGGCAATATACAGTGGGTGTCCAAGTGACAATTCTACCTGGACCCGCCTCCTACCCAGGAGAAAGCCCTCCTCCGACTGCAGGCCCCAGAGCCCCCCTCTTTGGTCCCCCTGCCAAACCAGGTGAGGGTCAGAGGAACTCACTCCCCACTCCGTTCCCTTCAGCTGACGTTTCAGCTGAAGCCTCTCAACTGTAATATGGGATGAATCTTTTGTTACTAGAGACTTGGGGCGTAGTGTGTGTGTTCAGGGGGGCTGTGCAGGAGGGGATAGGAACACCCCTGAAGACCAGTGGTTCCCATACACTGATGTAACAAACTGAAAAACTACTCTTCGGGCTTCCCTGGTGGCGCAGTGGTTGAGAATCCGCCTGCCGATGCAGGGTATGTGAGTTTGCGCCCCGGTCCGGGAGGATCCCACATGCCGCGGAGCGGCTGGGCCTGTGAGCCATGGCCGCTGAGCCTGCGCGTCCGGAGCCTGTGCTCTGCAGTGTGAGAGGCCCACATACCGCCAAAAAAAGAATGTGTATTTTGCTGTTGTTGGGTGGAGTGTTCCAAACAGGTTAATTAGATCCTGTTGGTTGATGGGTGTTATTGCGTTCTTCTATACCTTAGCCAACTTTTGTCTAGTTGTACTCTACCCATTGTTGAGGGAAGGGTGTTGAAGTCTCCATCTATAATTGTGGATTTGTCTATTTTTCCTTTCAGTTTAGTTTGTTTTTTTTTTTCCTCACATATTTTTCAGCTCTACTGTTTAGTGCATCCACATTAGGACTGCTATGTCTTCTTGGTAGACTGATTCTTTTATCATTATATAATTCCCCCTGCCTCCCCCATCCCCGGTAATTTTCTATTTTCTTTGCTCTGGGGTCTCCTTTATCTCATGTTGTATAGCCATTCCTG